>NC_083730.1:81682945-81987342 GCF_028564815.1 Eubalaena glacialis
TGCCTTGGGGCAAAACCACAGAGAAAAGAGATGGGGGAATCCCCAAAGACGCCACACCCACGTTCTTTGGACTTAGGGGCTTCTCTCCTTGGTTCTTCAGAAAGAGGGTGTTTCTGTTAGCGTTTTAGCTCCCACACCACTACACAGCTCTGCTACAGGAGCTCACACTCGGGGTGAGGCTGTGAGAGAGAAACTCCTCTCCCCACGGCCCCTTCTTCCGCGGCCACTTCCCCCACAATCCACTGTAGTGAGTCAACTCCCCAGGGTCCTCAGGTGTTTGCTTTTTGTGTTTTGTCCAGAGGTTTGGGTTGTAGCAGCAGAAGACAGAGGCAGTAGTGGGCTTACTTTAGGTCAGACGCAGAACTCCTACTCTCTTTAAATTATTTAAATAAACTGTGTAGAGGGCTGTATTAAATGGGGTCCCTTCCCATTCTGTTGCTCTCAGTCTTCTCATCTGGGATCTGCTCATTTCTAACGAATGAAATCAGGGATCTAGACCAGAGAACGCTCTGCTGGGGAGAATCAAAATAAGAGTTGGTGATAAGGGTGGGACTTCCCTGGCGGTCCAGTGGTTAGGACTCTGCGCTTTCACTGCCGTGGCCCAGGTTCAATCCCTGGTCAGGGAACTAAGATCCCGCAGGTGGCACGGCGGGGCCAAAAAGAAGAGTTGGTGGTAAGGGCGTACATCAGGTTGTTAGTGGGCTGCCAAAGCAACATGCACTGAGCCAACAAGTCCCACTGCTTTTCCTCCTGTAATCTTAAATTGATGTAAAAAATTTTTAGCTTTACTGAGATAGAATTCACATACCTACAATTCACCAATTTAAATTCTACAATCCAGTGTAAAGTACACAAGGTTGTGCAGTCACCACCAAGTCAGGTTTAGAACATTTTCATCACCCCAAATAGAAACCTTGTGCCCCTTAGCAGTCACTCTCCATGTCCCCCCAACTTCTCTAGCTCTAGGCAACCACTAATCACTTCCTGCCTCTATGGATCTGTCTGTTTTAGACATTTCATATAAATGGAATCATAGAACATGTGACTTTTTGTGACTGGCTTCTTCCACTTAGCATAATGTTTCCAAGGTAAACCTGTGTTGTAGCTTGAATCACCACTTAATTCCTTTTTATGGCCAAGTAATATTCCATTGTATGAGTATACCACATTTACTTATTCATTCATCAGTTAACATTTGGGTTGTTTCCATTTTTTGGTTATTATGAATAATGCTGCTGTTACCATTAAACTACAGATTTTTGTGTAGACTATGTTTTCAGTTCTCTTGGATATATACCTAGGAGTGGCATTGCTGGCTTATATAACCCTATGTTTAACTATTTGAGGAACTACTAGACTCTTTTCCGAAGCCACTGTACCATCTTACATTCCCACCAGCAGTGTATGGGGGTTCCAATTTCTCCACATCCTTACCTGTACTTGCTATGGTCTCTGATTATAGCTGTCCTAAAGGTATGATGTTGAACATCCTTTCATGTGCTTTTTGGCCTCTTTGGATAAATGTCTATTCAAATCCTTGGCCCATTTTTTAATTAGGTTGTCTTTTTATTTATTGAGTTGCAAGAGTTCTTTATATAGTCTGGATACCAACCTTTTATCAGACATGATTTGTAAATATTTCTCCCTGTTCTGTGGGTTGTCTTTTCACACTTTTTTTTTTTTAATTATTTATTCTTTATTTATTTTTGGCTGCGTTGGGTCTTCATTGCTGCGCGCGGGCGTTCTCTAGTTGTGGTGAGCGGGGGCTACTCTTCATTGCGGTGCGTGGGCCTCTCACTGCAGTGACCTCTCGTTGCGGAGCACGGGCTCCAGGTGCGTGGGCTTCAGTAGTTGCGGCATGCAGGCTCAGTATTTGTGGCACTCAGGCTCAGTAGTTGTGGCGCACGGGCTCAGCTGCCCCGCGGCATGTGGGATCTTCCCAGACCAGGGCTCAAACCCATGTCCCCTGCATTGGCAGGCGGATTCTTAACCACTGCGCCACCAGGGAAGCCCCCCACAATTTTGATAATGTCTTTTGAAGCACAGAAGTTTTTAATTTTCATGAAATTCCATTTATCCATTTTTTCTTTGTCGTTTGTGCTATTGGTATCATATTGAAGAAGCCATTTCCTAGCCCAAAGTCACAAAGATTTACTCCTATGTTTACTTAAAAGAATTTTTATGATTTTGGCTCCTACACTGAGGTCTATGATGCATTTGGAGTTAATTTTTGTATATGGTGTGAGGTGGGAGTCCAACCTCATTCTTTTTTGCATGTGGATTTCCATTGTCCTAGCATCATCTGTTGAAAAGACTATTCTTTCCCCATTGAATTGTCTTGGCACCACTGTTGAAAATCAGTTGACCATAAAATAGGTTATTCTAGGTACACTCATCTGATTAAAATTTAAAAGGATTTATTAAAGTAAGCTAAATGTTTCTATGTTTCCAGTGTGCCTTGTTATTTTGGTGTTACATACATCGTCATTTTTGTCCACAGGTGGTGTTCTGGGCTGGCTTGTAAGGGTTGCAGAATGTTCGGCCTAGCAGAGCTCTTTAAGACCATCTCATGCTGGCCCAGGAAACAGGTCCAGAAAGGTCGAGTGATCAGTCCAAGGGGCTTATTACTCTTTATGGGCAATAAACAAAGAACTCTAAACTTTAGAGATACAGCTTTACAATACATACAGCTCTAATCATAGCCTAGTTGGATTAAACTGGGCAGTTCTACCTGAAAATACATGTTTTTCTAGTTGCTATTAAAAATGAATCATTCACCAAAGGCCACTATTGGTGCTATATGTATGTTATAGCTACTGATTTTGGCATATAAGGTTGTATTTAAAAATCCTCTTTAATATAGGTTCGATGAGACAAAACAGAATCATGTTATTGATTTCTTTAAAAAAAAATAGTGAGTTTTCTTGATTAATTTGGTCATTTAAAAAAAAAGAGACTGTTTTAATGCCGTCTTGCTTGTTCCCTTTATTTTCTGGATAGAAATATAGCTGAAGGTCAGGTCCTTCTTAATGAAACTGCTGAGCCAGAGTCTGAACAGGCTTCATCTTTGCCATCAAATACGGTTTGCCTTATTATTTTATGGGACTATTTTATCCAAACCAATGGGAAGCAAGCTCTGAGTTGTGACCCCTAATTAGAGAGTGTCGGAGCTTTCTTCTCGCCTTGACAAATACAAAGTTGTGGTGGCTTCTGGTGCTGCTGGCTGTTAGGGAGCGGGAGTGGGGCGTAAATGTTACATTTGCTCCATCTGCAAGTGTTGTAATAAGTTATTCAAAGCTCTTAGCACAGGACCAGCCAGAGCGTGCCTCCCTCTCAGTTCCAGCACGTTTTCCTGCCCATCAGATGGATGCTCCTCTGTTGGAGTCTTTGGAAGGTTCTGGTGTCTTTTGTTTTAATTGGCGGGCTCGAGCTGACTCCTGTGGTGTGATTTTCATTAGAGAGGGGCTGGAGAGAGGGAGTGTTGGAACAGCCCTCCAAACCCAACCATGAATATTAAACATAATACAATTACAGCTTTCAGACCAATTATTTTTTTCTTTTCAACGGGCAAAGTTGATGAAACGCGCTGGATAGGGATTCACAGTGTCTACCATTGGCTTCTTTTTGTCCCTGGAATCAGTTGTCTTGGCATGTTTGTGCCCATTTGCTGTGCTACCTGTTTCCCCACGTCGGGAATTTGATTTGAGCGCTGAGGGTACGGGCTCTGCCAGGGAACGCCGCTGTGCACGCTGGGGCCGCGCCGTCAGGTGTGTGAAGCAGAGATGCATTTCGTAATGTGAACTCGAATGGTTCGCGTGGACTTCGCACCCCGTGCTGTGTGCTACCTCTTTCTGTCAGCCAGAAACCAGAGCAGTGCCTCTTTGAGGAGATGTCTTCTAAGTGCTTCTCCTTTTTCCCTGTGGGGAGAAGTTCGAGTCTGGTTTTGGCCCATTTTTGTTTTCCTTAGTGATAAAATACACTAATGCTGTATCTTTTGGTGTATTTGTGTATTTTGTTTGGCGCCATCCTTGCCGGTGTCTAAATACAATAGGAAAACAGATGGCAAACTTTGAACTTCTGGACCAAATTTGTGTTTGCCTTTGTCTCCTTAACAGCCAAACTGTAAATTATGGAGTATAAATATTCAACAGAGGAGCTCTTTATGAAAACCACTAGAGCAAAATAGACCCTTATTAACCAAATATGCACTGAAAAGTACTCAAGCTAAAAATTTCTCCCCCCCCCTTTCCTTTCCAAGTTCCCATTAGTAAGCAGTGCAGCTGTAGCCTCCAGGCAGAGTTCCTTTCACAGCAGCTTTACCTTTTCTCCCTTCTCTAACCCACAAATGCCTAAAGATTAGTGTCTGTAAATGCCGACTGAGGGAGCTCTTTGTCTTCTGTGTGTTTCCTGCTGCTCTGCATCTCTCTGGTCACAGACCCTCCCTGGGAAGAGGGGAGGCGGGGAGAGGGGGGTGTTGATTGGCCTGCTGTACTAACGGGGCTCTCAGTCATCCTCGCCGCCAGCAGGGAAGAAGCCATGGACCTCACCCCTGTGTCATAAGACTATAGATTTTTTTAAAACCCTGTTTTATTTGAAACAAAACATCCACATGGGAGTGTATACAAGGTACATTGTGTACAATTTTAAAGAACAACGGAACGCCTGAGCATTCCCGCCACCCACCCACTTAAGAAACAGTGTGACCAGTACTTGTGAAGGCCTCTGGGTGCCCCTCCCAGTCATGAACGAGTTCTTGTTCCTTAAACAACATGGCAGTGTCTAGAATAAAAAGTAAAAGCCGCATTTATTCCCCTCATTCTTCCATTGAGACTCTTCCCCAAGGTAACTGCTGTTACCAACTCCAGTATGTCCTTCCAGAATTTTATCTTTAAATTATTTTAACTTAAGCAGGTAACCTACACCTTCAAAATTGAATTCAAAAGCACAAAAAAGTATATACAGGGAGAAGTTGTCTCCTGGGAGCTTCTCTTTCCTCAGCGGAGGCTGTGCGACGGCGGTCTCCAGAGGGTGCCTGCACACACAGATGCGTGCCTCCCTCCCCCGCCCCCCAGCTGCCATCACGCAGCTGGGCCTGGTGCGCTGAGTGTGTGACTGTTGGGCGACGGCTGTCCTCAGTATGTGTAGCTCTGCCTCCTTCTCTGATGCCCGTGCAGGTCTCCACTGTACCGGATGTACCGTCACGGCTTTAGCTGGCATCCGCTGATGGAGCTAGGTTATGTGCCTTCCCCGTTGAGTCACTCGAATTCATGACAATGTAAAGACTGTTTCTCATTTTTCCTGTTGCTCTGATTATCAGAAGTCTTTTGGTCTCAGGTGGCTTTTGAGACCCCTTGTGTCTTTCGCGGTCTCCCACTTCATCATGGCACTCTGCAATACGTGTTTCTTTTCATTCATTCTGATGAGTGCTCGTGAGTGTGAGTATGCCTAGCTTTCATTTTGGAAAAACATCAGCCATTAACACTTTGAATATCGCTTCTTTGCCACACACTGGATTTTCTTCCTTCTGGGATTTCTTTTGGGCGTAAGCTGAACCATCATCCCCTTCCATCCTTCCTGTCTCTTAACGCTTCATTCACATGTTTCATCTGTTCCTCTCTTTGTGCTCCATTCTAGGTAACTTTTCAGATTTATTTTCTAATTTACAAATGCTTTGTCTAATCTGTTTCTAGCCTGTCTAATGAGTTTAATTGCAGGGATTATGTTTTCGTGTCTAGAAGTTCTATACTGCTTTTTTATAAAGCAAGGTCTCAATACTCCCCTTTGAGTGGACCCCAGTCTTACAGCCTTGCCCCCGTGGTACAGTAAGAGCCAGTCCCGTTGCTTCCTGAGATTGGCACCTGCCAATAGCCTCACCCCCACCGCACATGCATAGAGGCGACCAAAATTGCAACTCAAGCTCTCCAACCTGGTTTTCTGCATGGGCCCTAGGGAGGTCGCTTACTCTGTGAGCCCAGCAGTGCACTTAAAAGGATGTAGTTACGTCTTATCCAGCAGTATGAAGTGATTTTTCAGTGGGAGGGTCAACAAGGTGCCTGAAACAGAAGCCTCATCTTTGCTACTGAAAAAGTACTGTGGCTAATGGCCTTGTATGTATATATGTGGATGTACACGTTACATATTGCCTATATAAAATCCTAGAAGCAGAATTGCTAGGTCAAAGTGAAGTATATTTTTTATTTTGTTGGATATTGCCAACTCACTTTCTTTGGGCTTGTGCTCACATCAGCCGTACAGAAGTACCTCTGTAGCCAGGGCTCACCAGCGTGGAAGGGGTCTTGGAGTACTACCAGACTTTACCTTTGCTGGGTAGGCAGGCTGAGTGGTATTACTGCATTGTAGTTTTAGTGCATAATTCCTCTTACCAGTGAACTTGAACATCTTACACATGTTTAAAAGCCGTTAGTATTTCTTTTCCTGTGAACTATTTTTTCTTTTCTTAAACTTTATTAAAGTTTAATACTGGGTTATCAATCTTTACTATCAATTTGAAGGAATTTTTTTTTTATAAGAAATTAGTCGTCTGGTGCAAACATTTTTCCCAGTTTACCATTTGCCTAGACTTTTTTTTTTTTTTTTTTTTTTGGTAATGTTTAGAAAGGCCTTCCTTCCTATCCTGAATATTTGTAATTGTTTTAACTCTCTGAGCCCTCTGTAATTAATGTTGGTGTAATGTATATGGTAGAGCTCCAAGTTGAGAAAGTTGTTACAGGGTATTTTGCTTATAATTGCGAATTTAAGTGGGATCTTTTCTTCAATTACATTTTTAAAACTAGTGGTTGTACAAAGGATAGTTATTGATTTTGACATATTAGAATACATTTGATTCTGAATTATTACTGAATTACCTTGGATTGTCAACCCTAATGATAAATTTGTCCACTTCTCATTTTCTTCTTTTATCTAATAATTTTTTTAAAACAATGTGAAATAATATTGGTAAAAGTAGATTACTATTTTTTAAAGACTTTTCATTAGGAATAAGTGTTCTGTGTCATCAGATCTCTAGTGTCCAGGGACCCTCTCTGTGGGTTTCTTGTCGTCAGAGAGGCATGGGGGACCGCAGGAATGGACATCCTAGACAGAGTCCACTTGCTGGTTAACATGTTGCTGTGAGTTCTGTTAGTTGATATTTTATTCAGGTCTTAGCACTGGTGCAGATCTGTCGTCTCTGTCATGCTTGCAGTGTCAGGTTTTGGGTAATAACAGAATGCTGGCTCCATGCAGAGTCAGAGCTTTCCTCCCTTTGCTGTGCTGTGGAACAGTAGATGTAGCCCGGGGTTTGGGAATGCGGGGGGCGGGGTCTGTTCTTTCCAGGTTGGACCCATTTTGCTGTTCTTGTTTTGCAGGGACAGCTTGCTCCTCGACAACTTTCCCAGCTTGCTCTGTGTTCCGTGATCTATTTGGATTTTCTATCTCCTGGGGGTTAGTTTTGATAATTCTTATTTTCCTACAACGTCATTTATTCATCTAGGTCTTCAAATAAGGAGATTCAAAAAATGAACTCAAGAAATAGAAAACCTGAATAGATTATAATGATGAAAGAAACTGAATTACTAAAAAGGGGGGAAAAACCGACCTACAGACATTAGGTCCATGTGTGGTTTTTTAATTGAAATATAGTTGATTTACAGTTTTATATTAGTTTCCGGTATCATGTGGGGTTTTTTGTTTCTTTCCTGGCAAGTTTTATCAAACATTTAGTAAACTGTATCCTTCTCATCATTTTGAAGTACTCTCAGGCTAATGCTTTTTGCTCTGAAATCTACCTTTTCAGGTATTAAAATTGTCACCTCTTCCTTGTCACATGCAAATGTACCTTTCGTGTGTAGCATATATTGAGGGGTTTTTTTTAATCTTTTTTTTTTTTTAAGTACTATTTGGTTCTTCTTCAAACCTGCTTTTTAATATTTAATTTATTTGGTTGTGCTGCGTCTTAGTTGTGGCAGGCAGGCTCCTTAGTTGTGGCATGCATATGGGGTCTAGTTCCCTGACCAGGGATTGAACCCGGGCCCCCTGCATTGGGAGCATGAGTTTTAACCACTGTGCCACCAGGGAAGTCCCTGTTTTGCTTTGTGACTTGAGGCTCTTCCTCATAAGAGGTGGGTTTGTCCTGTGTGCGTCTGTCCACCCAGCTGACACATCAGGTCTTTCTAAGCTGTCTGCTAACACTCAGTGTTTGTTTCATACATCACTCCGTGGTCCTTCTGATATTTTGCTACATCACTTTCTTTCAGAGAGTATCCATGGGTAGCTCACTTTGAGTCCTTTTCTGTTTAAAAAAAGTCTTTGTTATGCCCTCAAACTTGGTAGGTAAGCTAGGTATATAATTTCCCCTCAGAACTCTGAAGATACCTTGTGTCTGTGCATGCTCATGTACCTGTAAGAGTTTAGGATCTAGAACATCTTTTGAGATGATCCCTTCTCCCCACATTATTTGTGTCAGACGTGTTTGTCCAGCTCCCCTGCTAGCTAGCTGGTGGCATCTCTTCAGGGCAGCGATTGTCTTTTCCTTTGTGACTTGCAGCATAGGGGCTGTTAAATTCACCTGTACTGAAATGTTGCCACATTCAGTTTTAGCTCTTGTGGCTTATTTCAGGAACTGTGTTGGTACTTCTAGTGGATAAGAGATTTCTGGCTCATCTAATTTATCCTTATGTGGAAATTCAGCATATACTTGTATAGAAAGTAGTTTTTAAAGATGTTCTTAAATTCAGATTATTACAAGGTAAGTAATTATCTCAAGACTTTAGATAAGTGACTGCCGAGTGTCCACATACTCTTATCACGATTCTGTTATGCTTAGTCAACTGTAGACGCATCGCCTTTCCAAATTTCAACAAGATGGTGATGAACTTAAAAGTTGAGTTAAATTACCCGAAAAGTGTTATTTTTCCAACCAGGTAAGGGTTCAGGTTGCAGACAAATGTAGCTGTTTTTACAACTTGCTCTTAACAGACTTTTATATGAACAGCAAAACTGCCATGCTGGGCAGTATACTTACCCTCTGGACAGCCTTCTCAGGCCGACGTCCCCATGGAGGCACCGTGGCAGTCAGGTCAGCCTCCCTCGCAATGGGCTTGTGCCCAGGGCAGGCGTCTCCCCTGTGGAGCACATAAAAGTGAGCAGCAGGGCAGCTGGTGTATTTATTTGTTCTGAGTCCTCCTTATTCTGTGCTTTGAGTGGTTGGGGGGTACTCTAAACTAGTTCATTTCTAGTGCCTCTTGGCCTCCTCCGAGAGTACACTAAGGAGGCGGTGAAAGTTTAGTATTTACTGAAGGGGTTTCGTACTCTGTTTTCACAGGGTTGCTGTACACAGACCATCACTGAGGAGGAATTCGTCATCTCAGGCTCTAATGCTAATCTCTGCGCTCGTCTCTGGCCCTGCAGGGTGAGGATCCACGACCTCCGCACTGACACGATCGCCCTGTCCATCTCTGCCCACCAGCTCGGAGTCTCTTCAGTCCAGATGGACGACTGGAAGATTGTCAGCGGGGGCGAGGAGGGCCTGGTCTCCGTGTGGGATTATCGGATGAACCAGAAGCTGTGGGAGGTGCACTCCAGGTAAGGTGGGTCCTCAGGTGCTTCTAGTAACCACAGTCGCAGCAGTGATGGCATCAGTCAGCCACTGAGCCAGGTACCGTGCGAAGTGCTGTCCACAGGTTACCACGTGGTCCTCACTGGAACCCTGCCAGTCAGCTGCAGTGAAATGGGCTCAGAAATGGCGCTGGTCACTGTCACACTGTTCAGACTGCCACAGCTGCCCGCTCGGGTAGAGACCACAGTGGGGCAGGCCATACAGCGGGCGGGGGCACTGCAGGCAGCCCATCTGCCCCCAGGTGGGGCGGACCCGGGCCCCCCTCCTCTCCTCCACTCCAGGAAGTCTTGATCTTCCTTACTGTTTACAAGGGCGCTTCAGACTGAAAGTATTCAGGCTTCAACTAAGGAGGAATTTGTAACTTTAACCTTTAGCTCTAAAATTCAAGAGAGAGCTATTCTCCCAAGCACAGCAGAGGTAAACGGATGTAGGTAAATGGATACTAAGGGGGCCCAGCCGGTTAAACGTTGCGCAGTGGCGTCGGACCTTTAAAGCAGAGGCGGCCTTGCCTGGCGCAGGGGTCGGCGGGAGCGGACCACGAGGCTCTCCCCCGTTGCCCACATCCATCCAGCCCCCGTGCCTGTGCGAGACGGGCACCGAGCTCCCCCGGCTGTCCCTCAGCACCTCTGGGACGAGACGTGTCCCCACTAACCGCAGAGCGTGATAAAATGAAGACTGCTCACAAGTCTAGCTTAAGTACGAGGTCAAAAGAGGAACTGGTTTCTTCCTTGGAGAGCAGCGGTAGCTGGTGCTTGGGCCTGCATCTTTCTCAGACCATGGTGCCCTCCACACTGCTTGGTTGGCTCTGTCCAGCCCTGCCTGCTGTGGTGATGCACTGAGTTGCCGCCAGGTGGTGCCAAAAGGCAACTAAAACTCTCAGACCTTGGAAGCCCAGAACTATCTGCATTTAAGGACACCCTTTTGGCTCAACCTGGCCTCTAGGACAGCCTCCTCGGCAGTCCAGGCCCCCAGGGACTGCCACCAGCAGCTCCGTTTAGTTCACTAGGCCTGCACTCCAGCAGATCTCATTTTTCTCTCCCTGAAAAGCTGCACTCCCTCAGATGGGTCATTCAGGTGAAGCCAGGCTAAGCGAGGTCGTGCCCAGAACTGTCGTCCTGTCCCAGCCTTCCTAACTCATTTGTAAGTGCACATCCAGTTCTCACCAGTGCTTAGTGGCTTGTCCCAGAGAAGGTCACCAAAGCATTGTTTACCAAAGCAAGGCTGATGCCTCGTCCGTCTCCTGCCCGGGATTCTCGTCCTCGCGGCAGTGCTTGCTGCTCTTGATCCTGATTCCCTCTCACGCTCTGGTCCCCCTGTTGCGCAGTCTCCTGCCCCACTGCCCGCTTCAGCCTCTTCGGCCGCACTCCCCAGGTCTTCCCGCCCCTCCTCGGCCAGCTCTCCCTTGAGCTCCCCTTTCTGCCTCTGGTACCAGCTGTCAGCCAGCTGCAAGCCTGGGACTGAGTTCCGACCTCTCCCTTCTCTGTCCTCCTCGCGGCTTTGTTTTCCATCCCTCCTGCCTCACTGCGCCCTGAGCGAAGTCCTCCAGCCACGCTTTCTCCAGTTGGTGCCGCAAACCCTGGACTCTGGCACCCCTCTTGAGAGAATCCTCTGCTGTGGCCAAGACGCCTGTCCCTGCCTCTGGCACAGCCGTGACTCAGCCTGAAGGGACTCCCCCTCATCCCCTCCCACCCTCTGCCCTTCTGAAGGGGCCTGGCTGACCCTTTCAGTCTGTACTGCAGTCTCCTATTCCTCCTCCCAAGTGCTGAATTCTGTGTCTCATCTTGTGGCTTATAAGAGCTCTTATGCTCTAGAAACACTGGTTATTGTTTGTGGGAATGGATCTCACCTTCTTAACAGTTGGGAATCCCTCTGCGGGCAGGCATCTGCTTGCATTAGACATCTTTTTTATCCTGTGTCTCCTGGCTCAGTGCTCCACTGGAAAAAAGTTTTTAGAATGAACAAAAGCCTTTGCTACATGGGTTTCAAGCCATTTTGTTCCAAAACTTTCTGAATGTGCTTTCACAACCCAGAGTACACGTATCATTTGTAGCCCTCTGACTTCAGGACTGGTGGGCCTTTGTAGGGCACCACTCAACACACCCTGCTGCTGGGGAAGCTGGCTCAGAGAGCTGGAGTGACTCGCCCAGGGCCAAGCCAGCCAGGGGGGCAGAAATGGGGCTGTTCTCCACCGCGTGTGTCTGAGTTGGCTCAGGTTGTTTGTCCTCTGTGTCCCAGCGCACCAAGGTGTTAGGACATCAGGCAGCGAGCACAGGGACGTTGAGACGCGTTTACAGAGCAGGCTTGGCGTGTGGCCTTGCTCGAGCTAGCTTTGGGAACTGAGGCCAGACACTGCCCCTCTGAGGGCCCGGTTTCCTCCTCTGTAAAGGAAAAGCCTGGCTTAGATGGTTCTAGAGTCCCTTGCAGCTCCAGACTTCCGAGACCACACCAGCAAAGGTGGGACGTGCTGAGTTCCAGTGGACTTAACCTTGACGAGCGTTCTCTCCCATCTGTTCCAGGCACCCCGTGCGGCACATCTCCTTCAACTGCCACAGCCTCATCACGGCCCACGTGCCCTACGAGAGGGTGGTGCGCAACGCCGACCTGGACAACTTCGTCACCCACCGGAGGTCAGTGCTTGGGCTGGGTTGGTCTGGGTGTGTAGGAGTTCGGAAGAGACACTCTTAGCTTGATTTTATTGATAGAGCATCCCAGGCCACATTGGTCCCTACAGGATGGTACCCTCAGGCATAGCCGTTCTTTTCATAGAAGTCAGGAACATACATGTAGATGCGGCAGGGTGGTATTAGCCAACAACATGTGCTGAGTGCCTGTTTTAGGCGCTTCAGCAGGACGCTGCAGGGGGGTGGGATGGGAGCGGTAGGGACACGGAGCGGGAAGGCGGCCATACGTGCCAAGAGCCCAAGACAAAAGGCTTAGGGACCTGTGGTGTTGAATTCCAGTGACAGTGGCAAAGCCCAGTCCTCACGCTCAGCCTGCTGGGTGACGGCTGCCAGAGGAGAGAGGCCTATGCCGGAGGCTCAGGACCCTTTTCTGATTACTGTTGGCCTGGCTTCCAAGCAGCCTCTTGTGAGGCCTTCCCTGAGGCGGACCCTTCCTGCCTCCCTGTTCAGCCAGGTGCCGCCCAGCACTCAGTTCCCTCCATCAAACTTGTCTGCTCACCTGTTAGTCTCTAGTCCCGGGATGTTGAGCGTCCAACACACTGTGGGGCCGAAGCAGACATGTGTCACGATGAATCGCTCTCCTGTCTCCAGCACGTGCCTGCTGCAAAGACAGAAATCAGTGGGGGGGGGGGGGGGCTGGGTACCAGGACTGACCCCGCCGCTATCTCTGTGCTTTCTCTAGACACCGGGGGCTGATCCAGGCCTACGAGTTTGCAGTGGACCGGCTGGCCTTTCAGAGCACTGTGCCCATCTGCCGTTCGTCCTGTGACACCATACCGGGTTACAACTATGACCTGGCACTTGCTTTTCCCTGTGACAACGTTTAGGGAATTGTCTCATTTGGGAGCTGGGAGAAACATGGGAAGAACCAATTCTGTGTATTTTAGAACTACAGAGGAGCACCTCACTAGGCTTTAAGTGTTGGGGGAAGAAAGCAACTGCAGGGTGCGCTTACGTGACCCCACATATTCCTCTACTGCCTTTGCTTTTCTCCTTTGCCAATTCATTTTTCTCCAGCTGCATTTAGCAGGGCTCGTTTCATCTTACTCTGTTCTCACTCTCTCTCATGGCTTTGAGTACCACACACTACTGATGGCTCAGATTTATACCTCCTTCCCCCATGCAGCCCTGCATCTGCTCCCCACCTGTCTCAGGAGTGTCCCCCTGGCCCAAGCTGGGACCTCCCCACATCATTCTGTATGCTGCACACAACCCCTGCTCCAGCTCTCAGATAAGGCCCTTCTGCACCCCTGCTCCAGCCTGCTCATCCTCTTTCCAGTCTCCAGACCCTTTCTTCTTCGGGGGCCTTTGGACTTGCTAGTCCCTGAGCCCTTGGATCTGAGACCAAGAATTCAACTCTGGGTCGTCTTCTCTCACACCACCACCCAACCTGGGAGAGCAGCCCTTTTTCCTGGTAGATTTTTAACATGGTTATAATTATATATTTATACAACTACTTCATTAATAACTGTTTTGCTTACTATTGTGTCTGCGATGCACGATACCAAGTAGACACTTTCTACGTACCGTAAACACCCATCCTCTACGTGGCGTGGAAGGTGATGGATTCTGGAGCAGAGAGTGAGAAGGAAGGGGAGACAGCAGAGGGACCATCACGTTCAACCACCTAGCTAACACGGGGCAGCACGAGAGACCCCTTCAGTGTGATAAGTAGCTTCCATTTCCAGGGATTAAGAGGGAAAACCCTGGCATTACTTGTGATTTAGACTGTTGTCAGCAGCAGCAGCCATCTAATAATGTACCTTACAAATAGCAAAGCAAAAACCTGATAGAACTACTCAGAGAAACAAAATCCACGCCCATGGTGCGTGAGTCAGAGGATTTACTTAATGTAATTTATAAGCGTGACACAGTGGGTGTAGATAGGATTCTGTCCCTTTTCAAATACCCACAAAACATGCATAAAAAATGACCATATATGAAAGCCACAAGGAAAATCTCAGATTACACAAAGAGCAATACCAGGTCCGATCCAGTGCCCCAGTCCCAATGCGGTACGATTAGAAATCAACAAAAAGCTAAACAAAAACATACACCTGGAAGCCCCAGGCACTCCTGAATTAACTCGGTTTTAAACAGGGAAAGAAAAATGGAAAATAGAAACTCTCTAGACCAGGGTGATAGTGGAAGCACTGAACACCGGGACCCAGGGGACGAGGCCCGAATGGGCGGGGAGACCTCATGACTTTATAGAAAATAAGACAGAAAATCAATGTGCTAAGCTGTCACCCCAGAAAGCTTAAAAAAGGTCACAGTGATCCCAAACAAAGTAGAAAGAAGGAGTTAAATCCTTCTTTAAAGGAGTTAAAGAAGGATAAAAATACACATGAATGAACTAGAAAACCAACAAATAGTGAAGTTGATCATAAAGCCGAAAGCAGGTTTTTGGAAAGACGAAATATACAACTCTTGATAAAGGAAAAAAAGGCCCAAGGGACCATCAAACCGAGTATTTTCAGCATGGGGATAACTTCTCACTGATCCAAGAGCAACGTGAAGCTTCCCTGCTGTTCACAAGCGTGCACGGTGGGGAAGTGCACCGCTACGCGGAGTCCTAGAACTTTTTGAGTCGTGAGGGTTTTGGAAGGTTTTTCAAATTAACATCCTCAGTCATAAAAAAAGCCACATCCAACTAGACAGAGCCACATAGAGAGCCGCGACTGGGCACCATCCCCTCAGTCCCGAGAGCACTGCTTTCCTTCAGGCTGCCTTCCCGGGAAGGCAGCTGTGTCAGGAGGATTTTCTGCTTCCTTTCAGAAAACCCAATTACTTCATAAATGAAGCCAATCTGCAGTTGGCGAATGAAGTATGTACTTTATTTACGCTCGCTGCCTTGTGGTGCTCTGACCCCCTAGTGACCTCGCTTTATACGGTTTTTCACCTCTCACAGTCTTAATGCAACTGGACCACTGCGGAAAGTTTATTTTCCCTTTTAAGAAGCAGCCCCTTCCAGTCTCATTTCACAGTTCATTTTGCAGATACATTCTCCCTCCTAGCGTTGCAGGAATTATGGGTAATGGAAGAGTTCAAAAGAAATTAGACCCAGAAAATTTTACTGAAAGTAAAAACAGTTTTAAACTACTTTCATTCACTGCCAACTGCTGGTCCAGTGTAAGTGTTACAAGCATAGGGTTTTTCCTCCCAGCCTGTTGATAACATCTCCCATTCATGAAAACCACCTGGGTTTTGTGAAGGAGTTTATTGGACCCAAATAATCTCCGAGCACACCAAGTTCAGTCAGTGTTTTTTGCTGTAAACCTTACATTCTGGAAGAAATAGCCTGATGGGGAAAGGATCAAAGTTCCTTTATGAACCAACATTTACCAGTGGCTTAAAAAAATCTTGGCCCATGTCCACCCCCCGTCTGCTCATCCCATCTTACCTTTGTCCCCGTTCGCTATTTTGTGGGAGCTTCTTTGCAAGTTCTGAGTTCTTAGTTGACTTATCGTCTCCTTTTCTTCTGTATCTCTTCTGCTTTTCAAGCTCGGGTCCCACGTCTCCCCTAAAGACAGAAGAGACTCTGATATGCCGCTGGGGGAGCCAGAGGGCCAAACACCAGAAATCTCTGTCCTATCTTAAAACATTGTATGACTTTGCTTTCTGCTTTATAACATGTCCACGTTGGTTCTAGTATTAAATTTTTTAAATGTATTTATTGCTGAAATTACTTGTCACCCTGGCAAGGTGCGTGGTGACAGTCCCCTGGCATACCACTTCACCAGCTTTCCCCCACCCTGGAAATCTCACCTGACATGTTGAATAGTTTTTCCCAGAACCACTATTACAGGGGTTCCTAGCCCAGGATCCAAGAAACCCACACAACCGTAAGTGAAAATGTGCATAAGGGCATTTTCTGGGAGGAAGTATGGCTCTTTCATCAGATTCTCCAAGGGAACTATAGCCCTGAGAGTTTCATCTGCATCCGCTAGGCTGTGCTGTGCAGTCTCAGCCCTGTGCTGCCTTGGTGCTGCCACTGCCGCTGCCCAGGCAATAATCCATTTGCAGAGACACCCTATGGCCAGCATCACCTCCCCTACCGAGGCTGACCAGATTCAGCTGATTTGAGGAAAAACAATGTCCCCAAGAGTGGAGTTTTGGTCCTTTCTGTGCAGGAGAGCTGACCACACCAGGATGAAGTCCTCCGTACCCCTCCCCAGAACCAGAGGCCCCACGTTTGAGGGGATAGCGCGTCCCACTCTGCATTCAGATGACAAACACCGGTCACCGCAAACCAACTTTGCTCATCCTCGGAGAAAAACGTCTTCCTGGTAGGGGCACAGCTTTCTCGTTAAGGCCGTCCACGGCCTCTCAGGACGGGCAGGTCTACGACAGTGGCTGAGGTGGGGGCCGGCTGGCTCTCCCGACTCGGACCTTTGTTCTGGGCAGCAGCTGTGGCAGCCGGGAGCGTGTGGTGCTGGCCGCCCGTCCGCGGCGCCCTGAGCCTCGCAGACCTGCCCACCTCACCAGCGGCCAGGCCAGATGGCTGCCTGGCTGCTGCAGTGGGCCATGCAGCGATTTGGACGGAGGCTGCCTGGGATGGGCGATGGCACAGCCCCTCTCGCTGGGCTCCGGCCCGTGCCATGCGGGTGCCAGCCTGCTCTCTGCCTCTGATGGTGGGCAGGGGCTTCCAGGCAGAAGCTCTGTGCCGGGGACCTTTTCGTCCCCTAGGGAGGGAGGGCAGGCTCCCCCGCCCCACCACTGTATCTTCTCTCCCCTCGCCCGGTGCTAGCACTAACGCTGCCGCCTCGTTTCTCTAAGATGGAGGCGGCCATAAACTGCTTCTCGGCACATCCTCCAGCCTTACTGCTGCCCCTTGGACCACTCCTGGGGTAAAGACCAGAAACCTAGCCCCTTGCTGACTTGGTCAACATGCAGATTAGAAGGAAGAGCAGTCACCGTGTGCCCGTCAGAGTCCTCAGTCCTCCTGGGGCCAAGTTCATCCACCACCAAATCCCTGCTGGCACTTGTTCACTGATTCCAGAAGAGCCTGGAGACAAAGGCAACACTGACACCCTGGGAAGTCGTGGCGAAAACCCCGGCTCCTCCCACTCAACTCTCCAAGGCCTTCCCAAGGTCACTGTGTGGGAGGACAGCTTGCAAAGCAGGTGTTTGCAGAACCCTTGCCAAGGCAACTTGTATCTTTAACTCTCCATCAGCCTGCGTAAGTCACCGTGCCGTCTGCAGTTCAGCTCCGGCCTGGTGAACCACAGGCAGTGGACACAGGTTCAGCTGTTCAGCGACAAGGATCCGATCCATACATAACGCACATCGAGAACTTGCCAGTGCCCGGGATCAGAAAAAAATGTAATGGTTTTGTTAAAGTCTAGCAATAATTCGCTCCCTCAGAGGGTGGCTTGGCCAAAATTGGGAGCTGTTGTCATCTTACTGCATTCCCTTATCCATAATTCATGTTTAATGTGGCTGCAGAAGTTTTCCCCGAGCTTCTCATATTAGATTTCCATTACACAGCCCTTTTGTAAACCTACCAAATTGGCGTGTTTGTGTCAAATTGCCGTATTCTTTTAACGGCCAAATGCCGAGTTCTGGTAACTTTTCCCGTCGGTACTATGCTTTCAACCCAATTCCTGGGAAATGGGTGGAGAACATGGAGAGAGGTGACCTCACCCTCATCCCGCAGGCTGCAGACACTGTCCCTGCTCCGTCTCCTCCACCCACAGCCTGAGGCCCTCGAAGCACTGACTTCAAATATTTGACTTAGCACTGATTAGTCACAGGGGTATAATTCCTGATAAAAGGAAAGCTGTAAAACAAGTGCATTTGGTAATTTCTCAACTTGCCTATTTTAGAACAAACATCACCTGCTTCAGGCTGCTTCAGATGGGGGAAGGGTGCTACACTCCCTCAGGGTCTCTGCAGCCAGAAAGCCCCTCCTGGGCACGCCCACCAGTCCAGCCCGTAAGGGGCCGTTTCCGAGCCTCCAGCCTCTAGCCTCTGCAGACCGCATTGCCCAGACAGCCGTCCTGAGATGCGTACCCAGAGCAGTGACCCTCGTTCTTTCTAATCAAAGGCCAGCAGACTGGGGGGAATAACCACCCTTCCTAGGAGCAGGTCCGCACCAACTAATAGATGACCCCGATCACTCCCGGAACGACCTAATGAGTGAAAGCACATCACTCACACAGTGCCCTGGGAGCCAGCAGGGGAGCCCCAGGCGGACTCTGGCCGGCCCTCTGGTGGAAATGAGCCCCAGCCCTGCCGATCAGACGACATCCTCAGTGACGGTGAACGAACAGCTTGGTTTTGAGCAGTATGGACTGGGCTCAGGGTGAATAAATCTCATTTTAATTAGCGGTTTAGGTAAGCTGAGGCTTCAAAGACACGAGGCCGGCCCTCGGTGGTCTGAACAAGGGCAAACGCTTGCCTGTGCCCACAGTCTCCCAAACGCAGGCTCTGCAGGGGGGCTGATGGAAGATCTATTATTTATAAAAACACTTTACATTAATGAACTGCCTTTGTTGAGAAGAGCAAAATGGAAGCAAATTGGGAGAATCCCAGAAAATCCAGCCTACAGTGGCCACACCAGCAGTCCTCCTGCTCTGTAACTCCACGGGTCCCTGGCAGTAGTGCGGGGCAGGGAAGGGCACGGGGAGGGCAGGGGGACGCACGCTTCTGCCAGGCTGCAGGGGTCTCCCTGGAGACCCGTCCTGGACGATAGCTAACTAGCACCTAAATAGGACCAGATCTCCCCACACCAGGCCTTTCTAGATTCCTTCTGTGGGCTGCCAGGCACCCAGGGGTGTGAGCAACTGATCCCAGCAGTGAGATCACATCCCACTTTCCCACCCCATTGCCGGCACCTGGAGGGTAAGAAGCACAGCCTTGGCCCTGACCTACTGCTTTGAAAATGTCAAAATATTTGTGGAATTACGCACAAGTCTAAATAAGAAGCAGATTCTACTGTGTAGCACAGGGAACTACATCCAATCTCCTGGGATAAACCATAATGGAAAATATAAAAAAAAAGGAATATATATATATATATATATATATATGTATAACTGAGTCACTTTGCTGTACAGCAGAAGTTAGCACAACATTGTAAATCAACTATACTTTGATTTAAAAAATAAAGTTAAAACAAGCAGCCGAGCTCTGGAAGTGACTTCAGACCTCTCTCTACTTACCAAAGATGTGGCCGCACTGCCCCTGGCCGCCTGCCTGTCAGGCGCATCGTGGAGGCTGGCGTTCCTCAGGCACGGCTGGGGTCGGAGGCCCAGCCCGGTCCACCGCACGCTCACTGGGGCGGGATGCCCGCGCCAGCTCTCACTGTCTAAATGATGAGGGTTTCCCAGCTCCACTGCCGCCCTCGGGACACCTGCTGGCTTTTAAATACTGACGTTAATCTCATCCTAAGCAACGTGTGCACAACACAGCTTTGGGAGGCAGATGTCAGAGGAAGGACCATCATGACTGCCTCAGGGAAGGGAAGACCAGGTGCTGGGCGTCGGATGAAGACTCCAGGGGGCGCCTGTTACATTCTGAACCCCAACATGTGGGTATAAGATAGATAAAGCACGCTTAATATCAAAACTGAATTACAAATTCAAGAATGCAAATAATAGCAATAGCCAATTATCAGGGGAACTTTCCTGGAAGGCTAGGAAGGTGCCTCCCAGCGAGTGTGGATGAAGCAGCTACCAGGAGGAGGCCTGGAATGTCAACAGTGACCAGTGACCACGGTGATGGCAGCTCTCCCGAGCGAGTCAGCAGATCACCAGGGCACCACCGGCTGCCAGCCCTCTGCTGACTCATGGGCCACTGCCACCAACCGAGATGAATGACCTTTGTTTCTTCCTCCCCTCAGACCCCACTGCCGGAAGGTGACAGCCGGAGTTGTGGGAGATGCCACCTGGAGCAGTCACCTCCCCTGCTGCTGCTGCGCTGGGGACAGCGGAGTGCAGACTACGCAGCCGGCCCCCATCCTGAGGAAGGGCCGCAGGGCACACCCAGCCCGTTCCCGCCGGGCCCTGGCCGCCGGCGGCCCCAGCACCGCGGGGCGAGCTCGGGCGCTCACTGCGGCTGGCCCAGGCTCAGCTCCTCTCGTCTCCTCCTTGGGTCTAAATATCCGGTCACGGCACCAAGGAAGCCCCACCACCCAAGTCCCGGTCCCCATGGAGTGAGGGGCTGCTTCTCCTTACTTCCCTGCCAGGGCCTGAGAAGGCGGGTGAGTTCCCAGCACTCAGCAGGGAAAAGAGCAAATACTTAGCCCAAAATAAACCAGAAAGGAAGGAGACAATAAATCCCCTTGCAGACCAGCCTCTGAAGACTTGCTGCTGCGGCTTGCTCCTCGCTCCCCAGTCAGCCAGCCTCGGGCCACCAAGTGGCCAGGCCACGTGCATGGACGTGGGGAACAGACAGGAGCCACGTTCATTAACAAACCCTTTTTCTTTTTTATTGGAGATAAAAACAGCAAAACCCCGTGTACCATACCCTGCGGGAAAAAGAGGTGAGCGAGGGATGTTGACTGTTTACAAGAGCTGCAGCAAAAGGGCCCCCGGGGGCCTCGCTGCCCGGGCTCTCCGTGGGGGAGGGGCGGTCAGTGGCACAGGGCGATGGTTTCCACGTTAAGGAAGCGGACGTGCATCTTTGTCTCGATGTCTATCCCCTGCCAGATCTGGAACAGACGGAGCAGTGTGAGCGGGCATCCCCACCGGAGTCCTCGGCCACCTTCCCACCCGCCCTCCTCCGCCACCCACTGAGGAGCTCCCGCAGGTGGAATCCAGTGCGAAGCGTGGAAGAGAAACTTCCATCTGCCTTTTTGCTGGTTAATTGGGCTCTGACATTTGGATTCTTTCTGGATTGTCACAGCAAGTTATTATTAAGTACTGAATCCAAGCTCTTAGCTGAAGTCACTTGAATCCCACCCACCACTTCAGGCTCTGTGATTTTCATGCAAATTCCTTAACCCCACACTAAACCTCCTTTTCACCAGAAAAATGTCGAGACCACCACCTGTGCTGCCCGTTCACGGAATGTTCTGGGGGCTCCAGGGGAATCATGCATGGAAGCGGTTTATAAACTGTTGAGGGCTGTGCAATTATAAGGTTTCATTAAGCCATCATCATTAATTAAAAGGTCACAACAGTTAGGTCTTTACAACCTCCCAGGGATAGGAGGTCACCATGTTCCAGACAGACAAGCTCATGCCCAGGAAAGGTAACTTCTGCCAAAGACCACATCCATCACCACATACCTGCTACTGGCACTGCCGTCACGGTCCATCCTGGCTAGGGCCCTAGCGGACACTCAGGCCACCAGACCCTGTATCTGCCACACTAGGAAGCCCCAGCGCGGGCAGGACTGTGCGCTCGCCAGCTCCTTGGCCACTCGGGGCCCAAGAGGACCACGGATGGAGAGGTGCCGGGCAGGATGCAAACAGGAACGGAGGGACATGGTGGGCAGTAACTTGTCACTGTCTCCCTGCTTATGTAAGAACTTCAAACTGTCAAGCTGTCACCCTCAACATCTCCAGGGACAGCCTTGAGGCTGGGGAAAGCAGAGCCCTGTGGGCACCCAAGTGGCAAGGAAGCCTCAGCGCATTTCCTGCCACTGTCACATGCCTATGGTCCCCCAAGTGCTTTCCTTGTTAGGTGAACAAGACGTTCCCAGGAGAAGATACCTGGATGCCAGGGTGGTTTCTGCCAAAGGCCGGGTGATGCCAAGTGGCAAGAGGCTAGTGGTGGGGCTCAGAGAATGGGATGGGCCGGCTGGTCAGGAAAAACTCCCACGGTGCAGAGGCAACGGGCTTGGGAACACTAGAGGCAGGGCAGCGGTGGGGGCGGCCTTCTGGGGAAGAAGCTTGGTTTCTGAGGCCAAAATTGGATTTCATCCTATCTTCTGGCTTAAAGCAGCCGTCCCTCCTCCCTAAGCTTCCCTGGCCTCCCTGATCTTCTAACTCCTTATTCTGCTTCTTGCTTGGGTGTCATCACTTTTCTGGAGCGCAGACCTCAGAACAAGCCAAGGTGACCTGTGGCACAAACGCCAACTCAGCCTCTCCCAGTCTGCCTGCCCTGCCCAGCCCTGGGGGCGGCGGAGGGGGGCGCCTGTCCTCCTCCGGCCCAGCAGGCCCTTCGGTCTCTCCCTCAGACCCAGGTCTGTGCCGCCCGCCCCCTTCCTCTTGCCATGACTGGCCAGGTTGGCGGCGCAGACTTTGGGGGAGCGCCCGGCCGAGCTGCCCCTCAGCTCACCAGAGTCCCCGGCCCCAACCCAGGCACAGGCCTGTTTCCCTCGGGCCGCCCGGAGAGTTGGCGGCCGGCCCGGGAGCCACGCTGGGTATCGTTCCCCTGACTTCCCATCTTCCTCGCCTCCTGGAAGGGGCTCGGGGACACCGCTGTTGGGATGCTCAGGGCCAAAGCATGGGCAGAGCACGGGGGGCTCGACTCCTTGCCAGGGGGATCTGCCTGTCAGAGCAGCGAAGGGCCCCAGTTCCCAGCCTGCGAGCAGGCTTGTAGCAGTGAAGGCTGGGCGAGGCCTGAACGTCCACTAACAGGGGTGGAAGGCGGGCAGCCAGACAAACAGCACGGACTGCGAGGCCCAGGGCAGAACCACACGCGGTCAGCACCAGTGTGTGCTTCTGTGAAGAGCAGGTCTCGTACAGGCACAGAACATTCCAGAACCCTGGTTCCAACTGTCAACAGGGTGCTTCTGAGAAGGGGGACCAGGGACTCGCGGGGGGAGAAAAATGGAGTTTTCCTCACAGGCCCTTTTGCACTTGCTTAGTTGTTCTGACTGCGTATACCTATCATCACCCTTCCAATAAAAATAAGTAAAACCAGTTTAAACTACTTTAAAGGCCACACCCAGGCTTGACCCCTTTCCACAGAGACGCCCATCTCCTCCTGACCAGCAGGGTCCCCCTCAAGCCCCCAGCACAGCCCCCGTGCCCACCCCCACCCCCAGGTACCCACCTTCAGGAAGTCATCGAAAGTGATGCCCTCGTACACCTGATCAGGCTCCTGGGGACAGAGCACAGGGTGCAGTGAGGGGCTTCTGCCTGGAGACTCTCCATCCTCCCCCCACCCTGCAACACAGAAGGCTGGGGCCATTTAGGGAGAGTCATGAGAATGGAGAGAACATTCTGGATTGTTCGCCTCCAGCTCAAGGCTGTTGGCCGTGAACTCCAGCGTCCCCTTCACTGGCTCGATGGTGGGACGGAAGGTGGTGCAGGCTCACCAGGGCCCCACCCACGCCCCCCAGGGAGGACAGAGCAGACGAGGGTGGAAAAGGAAGAGGTGGGCACAGAGGCAGGGCTCGCTCCACCCGGCACAGCCGCCTCCCGCCACTTCCCGACAGTATGCCCACCAGCAGACACCTCCTGCCATTTCTTAGTCCTGCCTCCTCAAACCAGCCTTGGTAAGACCAGTTCTGGGCCGACCTGCACTCCAGACACTGGGGAAAGGGCCAAGTGAGTCACCCTGATAACATCTGGCCCAGGGGCCTCCCACCTGCCAAGTCACTGGCAGTGCCAGTCTCTGCACACACACGAGATGATAAATGGGGCTCCTGCCCCTGATGCTGCTAAGACCAAGTCCCCACGGCGCCCTTTGTGACAGTGAAAGCTGGGCTGACACCCCACTGCCCGTCAATACAAGACCAGCCAAATAAATCGTGGTTGCCCTGGCTATTGGTTACCACGAAAAAGGGGTCGATCTAGACCTGCTGATATGGAAAAGGCTCCAAGATACATACACGGTGGAAAAACAACAAACAAGGAGCAGAAAGATGCCTGCAGATTCTGTCCCCCATCACTAAGCAGACGGCTGCCACCTGCCCCGTGGACCTGTGGGGTCAGCATGGGGGAGAGGGAGCCGTGGCAGTTCAGCGCCATTTTGTGTGAATCGGAACCGAAAGACACACGTGTACACGTCGGTCTGTGTCAGGAAAAACACCATCAAGGGCAGTTCCCTTTAGGGAAAAGGACCAGGGTCGATGGGAGGAGGGCCAGGAAAGACGCACTTCTCTTTCCGCACCGCTCGGAAACTTGTTCCTACGTGTATTTAAGAAAACATCGGCAGGCGCTCTCTGAGTGTCTGCCGTGTGTACTTTACAAACGTTATTACCATGAACTGATGCAGACCTCACAACAGCTCCCAGAGGTGGGTTCTGTTCTTAATTTAATTTTGGATATACTTTTTTTTTTTTTTAGATTTTTTTTTTTTTTGAATGTGGACCATTTTTAAAGTCTTTATTGAATTTGTTACAATATTCCTTCTGTTTTATGTTTTAGTTTTTTGGCCGAGAGGCATGTGGGATCTTACCTCCCCGACCAGGGATCGAACCCGCACCCCCTGCATTGGAAGGCAAAGTCTTAACCACTGGACCGCCAGGGAAGTCCCCTGGATATACTTTTTAATTTTATGAAAAACACCAATTTTTTAGAAGGCCTGGGCCAGCCCTGTCCCTAGGGCTGTCCGCTCTTCCTGCCCAGGGGCACAGACAGAAGTGGCCGCCCACTCCCTGCCAGAGACCCCAGATTCCTAGGGCGGCGAGGGGAGCTAATTATAGATAAGGCCCCACCGGCCCAAGACCTGGGCTGGAGGGCGGGCACCGGGTGGAGGGGCTGCAGGGTCAGGGCAGCGCCCTAGGCTGAGACCCCAGCACAGCTGCCCCAGCCTCCAGCCACAAAAAGGCTTTCCAGGGAAACACCCCGGAAAGAGCTCACTGCCGCAGTCGACAGCCGGCTTCAGAGGTCTGTTACAGTGGGGCGATGCGTCATTTGTCTTTGGCGAGAGGTGCGGGCAGAAATGTTAAGTGTCCTCGGAGGCCACAGGGTATGAACTGACTCGGCCACCCCTCACCCTGCGCCTCTGTGTTTATCTGGTAGACGATCACACGAGAAAATATTCTAAGAGCACAGAGAGGATCCGTAAGTAAAGAAAGATGCACAACGGTGAGCGGGACACATACCCGGGAAGCCGGCACGGACTCCCGGAATGCCCCGGCTTCTAAGGTTGTGCAGCTTTTATGCAGATCAGCAGCTGCCAGCTGCCAACAATTTTACTACAGCAAATTAAGAAAACTGTCGCCAATTGAAAGTGGAGTGGGATGGGGAGCAATTTAACGAAGGAGAGTGTCATTAAATCAAATGGGAATTTGGCTCGGGCAACCCGGCAGCGGAATCCCCGCGCTCCCCACCGAGGTCACCGGCCCTTTTCCGCAGCAGTTCATTGGCTGAGTGGGGTGGCTTCGCCAAAGCCAGAAGCCTCCCCCTGGGCCCCCGAAGCAGACAAATGAAATACAGGCCAAGAAAGTGACCTCAGCCCCCCGCCCCTGGGGGCAGGCCCGGGCCCGCCATCTCCTGATGACAGGCCTGGGCACAAACAGCAGGTTCCAGCAGGAAAACACCCCTCCATCTGGGCTGGGGTCACCACAAAGCCATGATGGTGTCTGGGGCTGCAGCCACTATAAATACACAGGAGCCAGAGGGGACGTCCCCAGGGGGACCGCCCGAAACCCTCAGGGAACAAAGTCCACGGAGATGGTCACGTGCCTGCCCACACGGCTCCCGGGGGCTCCGAGCCCCTGCGTCAGGGGTTGTCTGGACTGGACCCGGCCCTGCAAGAGCGAGTCCACCGAGCGCAGCAAAAAGGTCGCTGCCCCCAAAGTCCAGAAAATTCTTTATGTCCCCACCAGTGAAGCAAGGTTACAAATCTATGAAGTGATGCACGTGAAGAAGCCAGCACGGTGCCTGCACACGCTGTGTGGTCACCCTACAGGTGACCCTGGGGGCACCTGGCTGCCTGGAGCCTCCAGGGGGCACCTGCCAGAGTCCGTGCCTCGCCACCCTGACGACAGCACCATCCGAGCACAGAAAAGCCGGTAGTGACCGCTCATACGACGTGCCAGTCACCACTGCCCTGACCATTTGCTCCTGTGCCCCTCTGCACCAACGGTTCTGCACTGGGGGTGACTTCGCCCCCCCCGCCCCAGGGACAGTGGGCCATGTCTGGAGACATGTTGGTTGTCACGACTTGGAGGGTGTGACTGGCATCTAGTGGGTGGAAGCCAGGGAGGCTGCCCAACCCCCTGCAATCCCAGGACAACCCCACGTGTCAATAAGGCCGGGCGGAGAAACCCTGCTCTAACTCACTGACGTCACCCCAGGCCCGACAGCACGGTTCCAAGAAATGACCCAGCCACTTCTACACCAGTGGGACCCTGACAAGCCTCAGCTGTGTCCAGCTGTGGTCCAGCTCCTGCTCACGTGGTCCCACCCGCCTTCCTCCCCATCACAGCTCGAGCCCGGCCCTCCGCAGCAGCCTTGCAAGTGCCTCTGGTCGAATCCTCTCGTCTCTGTCAGCAGGGGGCCTCCCATCCTGTCAGCACACAAGCCCTGATGGCCCAGCCCCTCTCCTCTGTCTCATCTACACGTCACCCCCCGCTGCTCCCAGCTCCTCGCTGGACCCCAGATCGTGGGCCCTCAAGAGAGCTCCCTGCTGACCCCTGCCCTCCAGGGCACAAATCCCCTCATTAATAATTAAATGAGAGCAAGCCCGGGCTGTATGCCGACCGGGCCTGGCACTGTGCCAGGCGCTGCCCGTGGGCCCGAGGAAGCTACATAGTGGGGTCTACAGCCCCCAAAGCCCAGACTCCCCTGCTTGGCCCGACCCCCCCAGGGGTTGGGACATCGGGCCGGTCTTCTGGGGGGACAGGAAAGCAGTGAGAGGCCTCTGAGCAGTGGTCGGCGCCAGGCCCGGTTAGAGTGGCGAGCAGGACACGCACAGTCTCTGCCCGCTGGGGCCTTCCAGAAACACAGACTAGTACCGGGGCACGGCACGGCGGGGTCAGCAGGGGCAGGGGCAGGGGGAGGGGGGATCTGGGGGCCCGGCCCCGGCAGCTCTCACCATCCGCCCCACGCAGACGCTGGCCGCCTCCATCATGGCCCCGTCGGCGATGGAGCGCGCAGACTCCTTCTCGATGTGGGGGTTTCCGGAGAGCAGCTCCTCTACCACCTGCCGGTGGAGCAGAGACGCCGTGACCTCGGGCCTCCATCCCGGCCGCAGGGCAGGGGAGGCGCTGGGGCCCCGCCGGCGCGGGAGCATACTTTACATTTCGATACTCTTCCAGGGTGATGCGGCCGTCGCTGTCCGAGTCATACATGTGGAACAGAACTGGGGGCGGCGGGGGGAGAGAGCGGCTGAGTCAGCCAAGGCGGAGGGGAGCCCGGGTCCCCCTGCCCCCCAACCTTCCCCTACCTCAAACTGAGCAAAAGACCCCAGTAACGGAAACCTAACTGCCAAAGCCATAGGGGGCAAGGGCAAAGGCCATGGGGCCAGACCGATCACTTCCTGGTGGGTGACCTTGGGCGAGTGACCTAACTTTTCTGAGCCTCAGCTTCCCCATCTGTAAAATGGGAGTAACCACACATCTGCCTCATGGTGCTGCCAGGTGAGCTAAGGCTGGTGGACCAGGGCCAGCGACCGCCTGGCACACTGTGAGTGCAGATGATGTGATAGTCTCATTAACAGGAAGCCAGATCAGTGTTATTTCAAAGTGTCATTCCTGACAGACCCAAGAGGGTGGCTGTCATCCCAGGCCTGTGGCAGATCATGGACCCGGCTGCCTACATCCTGCCCCTGGCTGATCTGAGCCGGCCCCTGATGGTACGAGGGGCATTCACACCTGCTCTGGTTATTTCACTCTCAGTGACATCACGTGGTCCCTTTACTGACATCACTCAGCATCCCGCAGCCCAACAGAGCCAGGAGCTGAAGGGGAGGTGACCTCTCCGCCCCCTGGCTCAGCCTCAGGGAGCCTCAGGTTCACAAAGTCCTCGGCCCTGGCACTTATCCAGCCTGGCGCTGTGCAAACATCTCTTCCCCTCATCCTCACATGACCCCGTGAGGCCAGGGCTGCCCTGAGCCCATTTCACAGACGGGGCTGCCAAGCTCACAGAAGCTAAGGCATTTGCCCGCAGCCACCCCATTAAGGGAGGGGCAGCCGGGGGGTTGAACCAGAGTCTGTCCCATCCCACAGCCCTCACACCCCTTGACCTGGCCCTTGGAACACTGTGGAAGCCGGGCGGACACCAGGCATCACCGCCCTGCCCCCAACAGCCCTCAGTACACGTCCCGTCCCGAGCTAAGTATAGCCCAAGCCCCGTGTTTACATGTCCCTGCAGACGCTGCTGCCTCAGGTGGGATGGACAGGGATGCTGGAGTCGTGGGAAAGTGCACGGGGAAGGGAGGTGTGACGCAAGCCACCCTGGGACTCTGTGCCATCCCCCAACAAGGCCGATCCCAGCTAAACTTGCTCAGAGCCCAAGGCCAGCAGAGGCTCCTCCAGGACGGACGAGCCCCACAGAGGCTGCCCCGTGAAGCTGCGTATGGTGGCCGGTCATGGGCCAGGGAAGGGAAGAAAGGAACTTTCAGGAAGCACCCGAGATCTCACCCAGTCTCAGAATCACCCCTATGCTCAGTCCTCATCCCCACCGTCAGGTTCAGGGTCAGACAGCTGCTTAGTCAAGGGGCTGGATTGAACCAGGTCTGTCCAAACCAAGGGCCTTAACCTTTTCCAATCAATGACACCTCCTTCTGTTCCCAGAAAACCACCAGCTGCTGAGAAGTGTCAACAAGGAGGCTGCCATGGAGCAGCCTCGGAGGAGAGGGAGGTGCAAATGCCACCCTCTGTGTGTGAAAATCGGGACCAACCTCCCCAAGGCCTGGGCTGGTGCTCCCTGACCCTCCCCACCCCACCTTGGGGGCACAGCAGGACTAAGGGACACACAGGCGGCCAGGTGCGCACTGGGGAGGGGCCCTGCGACACCCACATCTTAGCTTCTCTTTCCGGCACAGCTGCACCTGCTCCTCATCCATGGTGGTGTCGATGGGCCGGAAGTAGGACATGATGGTCAGAAAGTCCTCGAAGTTGATCTCGTCAGCCAGGCCGCTGGGCCCCTTGCGCAGGTTCCTACGGGAGCAACGAGGGGGTGTCGGAAATGCATTAGAAACAGAATCTCGTCCTTCTGCTACCAACAGCCCTTGAGAACCCGGCCCTTCTGGGCACACACTTCACCTACGATGGCTGCCCAGCCTTGGGTTCTGTTTCCCAACAACCTGCTCGCGGGGGCCCCGGGCCCCAGGGCAGTTTAGTCCAGCCCCTCCCCGGCGCTCCCCCCCCCCCCCGCCAAGAAATCACCGTCTGAGGGCCTGGGGGGAGACACGGTCAACTGCACAGCTGCTGGGATGGAGGGCTGCCCGGGCATGCTGCGGTGCACAGAGCTGGGCACTTAAACACGGGGAAACCGAGGCAGTAATTCACCCAGGTACGTCTCCTGACCCTTACCTTTAGATCGGGGGTCAGCGAACTGCAGCCTGGGGGCCAAATCCCACCTGCTGTCTATTATTATAAAGCCCATAAACTAAGAAGAGTTTTTATGTTTTAATATGGCTGAAAAAAATGTTGGGAAAGAAAAGAATAGCATCTCATGACAAGTGAAAATTCCATGAAATTCAAATTTCGGCGTCCATAAATAAAGTTTTACTGGCACATGGCCAGGCCCATTGATTTACATAGTATCCATGGCTGCTTACAAGCTACAGAGGCAGAGTTGAGCAGCCGTGACAGAGACCATGTGGCCCGCAAAACATAAAATATTTACTCTCTGGCCTTTTAGAGAAAGTTTGCCAATTCCTGCTATAAGCTGTTTAAAACTTGAGTACAATGATCAGTTGTAGGCAGCTCTGAGTCATGTTTCCTACCAAAGTGCAAAACTCGCCAATGACTGCAGGTTTTCTAATAGATCAGGGCAGGTTTTCTAATAGATCAGGGCACAGAGTCCCAGGGTGGCCTGCGTCACACCTCCCTTCCCCGTGCACTTTCCCACCACTCCAACATCCCTATGGATGTGCTTTTCTGCAGGGACAAGAAAAGGGCTCGCGTTCCAGGCGGGGCTCGGGGAGTGAACCCAAGGCTGGGTCTGCCCTGTGCCTAGCACACGGCGGGTACCCAGCAAATGCGTGAGTGCACTGAAAAACCATTGGGTGAGGGTCCTGGCAGAGAAGAAGAGTTGAGAAAACAGCTTGGAGATGACTCCAACCAAACACGGGCTCCTGACCCACTGCTGCCAAACCCTCATCACTAACCGACTTCCGCTGGTGCAGGTGGCCATTGGGCTGATGGGCTGAGGGTCCCTCTGCCCTCACTGTGCATCCTTGCAAAGACAGTTCTCAGCTGGCCCGGGATAACTAACAGTCAAGGGCTAGTGCTTGTCAAATGCATCTGGGTCCCACCTGGGGTTAGGACCATATCTCGGTTTAAAGGAATACATTCGAGGTTCTCTCTCTAGGGGCCCATCTACTCCTTTTCAAATACTGCCCCTGAAGTGTGTACCACACTTCACAGTTTAGAGACCTCGCTATTCCCAATCTTCCATTCCAGGACATTTCCAGAAAGAGGTGGCTCCCAAGCCTGGAACAGGGAAGGTGGATCATGAAACAACAAATCTGAGAGGTAAGGCGAGATCTTCTCCTGGACTCAGGAAGCCTAGTCTTTGAGTGTTTTTTCTCAATCTTCCCGGAAATCTTCTATCTTACAAAGTTTTTCCACTGCTCCTCCAGGCAGATTTTTAATAACCTCAGAGTTCTTGCTGTCAGGGGCACAGTCCAAATTTACAGGGCGTAAAAATAGCCCCAGGATTTATCGGGCTCCTCGGAGGTACTTTTCGCTGTATTTGGGTTGCACGTCCTTCTCAAGGGGTTCAGGCTGCAGCGAGAGGGATGACAATGAGCTCGGGGGACACGTGATAAACCCCAGGGCAGGCTGGCCACGAATGTGTCCTTCTCAGGGAAGGTCGAGACCTGGCTGCCTCAGCATCAGGACCTGATTCAGGGGCTAGGCATCCCTTCTCCTCCGAGTGTCCCCGGGAGGTCCACATGGGCCAGCATCACGGTCTCTAAAGGTGACCACAATGCAGAGACCGAGAAAACCCAGACACGGCACCTAGAGCCAGACCCACGTGCACTCCAGACCACTTCCACAACGGAGCACCCAAGACCTGGGTCGGGGGACAGAAGAACAGGGGCTACATCCAAATATGCAGCCCAGCACGAGAGCATTCTTTCTGCAAGGATGCCTGATTCAGAGCAGTCTTTTCACTTCCTTAACTCTCCGATGACCCTGTAAGGATCAGAGCCCTTGGAGGTGGGGACAGACCCAGCTCAAACTGCCCTCTAAGACCAGCTTCTTGGTTCAAAACGTCTTAGGAAGCAAGGTGGACGCTGGTATTTCTTGAAAGGAAAATCCCGTCTCCAGCCCCTCCTCTGAGTCCTCCCCCACCTCCTTGCTGGAACTTACAGGACGAGATGTGAAGGATGCACAGGCGCCGCGCTGTTCTGGGTCCAGGCTAGGGAAGCCTTTCCTTCATCCTCCCCTATTTGGTGACTTCTGGGCTGCCCACCGACTCACCTGGGGCCTCCCTTTCTCCACACCATGTCTCTAAGCAGCCTCCCCAGGCTGAGGCCCCAGGACCCATAGGGGAGGCTCTCGCCATCCCCTACTGGCCACTGCCCTCCCTCTCCGGCTCACTGTCATGTGTCATCTTCCGATAGCAATTCCCTAGAGCAGGTGCCTCGTGAGCTGCCCGCACTGCAGACCCAGGAATCCCTTGACTCCGTCCCCATCCTATCCAGTCAATCTCCAGTTTCACTCCTCTGATCTCTCTGGGATCCCTCCTCGTCTCTCCTGGGACAGCCTGGTCCAGCCTCCACCATCTCAATGGGCACACCACATGCAGACAGAATGAGCTTTGCAAAAAGCAAATCATACTCTGTCACTCCCCTGCTCTATGCCTTCTGGGAAGCTCCTCCAGCTCTTGGGGAGACCCCCAAGCCCCCAACCTGGTCTCCCAGGCCCAGGAGATTTGGTCCCAGCTGCCCAGCTCTCACCACCCCTTCCCACCACACTCCCCTCCCCAGGGGCCCAAAAGTTTGTTTCAATGTCCACCTTCTGGGCACTCAACGTTCCCTGATCGACTAAGGCCCCTTCCTCCATCCTTTAGGTGCCACTGCACCTGCGCCGCCCTTAAGAGCTCTGTCCTAACCTCAGATGCTCCAAGTACAGTAGGGGGTCTCTCCTGCCTCTGACTATGGACTCAGGGCACGCCTTCTTGTCCTCTGGCCCCTGCCCACGCACTGTCCCCTCAGCAGAGGCAGCGCTCATGGACAGTGGCCTGGCACCTGAATTCCACCCTAAGAGCTGAAAACGCAACTCCTGGATCTGTTCTGGTTTCCACAGGGGACAGCTGAGTGCCAAGCCACCTCAGGCCAGATTTGTTTTTTTGTTTGTTTGTTTTATAAATTTATTTATTTTTATTTACTTTTTATTTATTTTTGGCTGCATTGGGTCTTCGTTGCTGCATGCAGGCTTTCTCTAGTTGTGGCGATTGGGGCTACTCTTCGTTGCAGTGCGCGGGCTTCTCATTGCAGTGGCTTCTCTTGTTGTGGCGCACGGGCTCTAGGCGTGCGGGCTTCAGTAGTTATAGCACGCGGGCTCAGTAGTTGTGGCACACGGGCTTGGTTGCTCCGCGGCATGTGGGATCTTCCTGGACCAGGGCTCGAACCCGTGTCCCCTGCATTGGCAGGCGGATTCTTAACCACTGCACCACTAGCAAAGTCCCCAGATTTGTTTTAAGGAATAATTACATACAGTAAAAGGCACATATCTAACGTTTGGACCAATGTGTGCACCTGAGAAACCCACCCCCCCGTCAGGATACCAGAGGGTTCCCTCGGGCCCCTCTCCAGCCCAACCTGTCTCCTCCTGGGCTGGCGGTGAGGACGGAAGAACCAAGCCCTTGGCCCTAGGTGGGCCCCACAGGCCTGGGGGAAGCAGGGTTTGCCGGGACCTCTGGGTGTCGTCCTCTCCTCACCTTAGCACACTTGGTACTGCAGGAGACACCAGCCCCTCTAGCTCCAACCCACAGAAGGCTGGGTCCCCGGGGCCCGGCCAACTTCACAACTGGCCCAGTCTCGTCCAGCCGTTTGGAAACAAGCCTCACAGACACATACATGCAGGCATGTGTACATACAGACACATGCTAGGCATCACTAGGCTCTGGTCACCCTGTACCATCTTCTTGTGATGCCTCCAACTCTAGGCCCCGATAACCATGTTGTCTCCACTTTTGGGGGCCGCATCACCGCTCCCCCTGCCACCTCCACTCTCCACTACCTGCCAGCGCCCCCAATCCTGCTCTGCCTCACTGCCCACCCAGGCCTCCCTCTGGGATTCCGCAGGCAGAACCAGGATTAAAAAGGAGCTGAGGGCCCTACCCACCCCACACCTCTCACCATGCTTGGCCTCTCTGTGCTCCAGCCAGGCCCCCTCTGCCACTCGCACCACTCCCTGTGCCACAGGGTCTTTGCACATGCAGTTCTGGTCTCTCTCTGCTTTGCCTAGTTAACTCCTGGGCACTCTCTCCTCAGGTCTCACCCCACAGGTCCAGGAGGAAGGCCTCTGCATTTTCTGGGGCAGCCTGAGGACCCCATAGCCCCAACCCGTGAACAGGTGAGGCCCAGAGTCTTGCTCAGGGCCCTGCAGCCCTGGCAGAACCAGAGCTGGGCGGTTCAGGCTCGTACAACTTGAAACCCGTCCGAGAGTTTGGACGGGTTTCATATCAACCCACCCATGATATGACCTCAAGGAAGGGACATGCCTATTTCTGCCAGTTCTCCCTACTTCTCAGAGATCTCTGCAGACACAGGGTGTCAGGCCTGGGCCCCTGGTGTATTTGTCCACAGGTTCTGGCAGCCTGGAGAGGGCATGACCCCCTCCCCCCCACCCCTGCACCCCTCCACCAAGCCTCAGACACAGTGATCTCCATGCGGATATGTGAGTCTTTCAACTCCGATGACACTAAACGTTTGGGGACGTGAGCTCTGGTGTCAGCCTCAGCTTTGGGATACTGTCCATGGTGCCTCTCTCTGCCTCAGTCTGTAAGCCAGGGTGCTGAGCATAATGACAGCTACCCTGGCTCTTTAACATACCTCAGCTCAGCATAGCCTCACAGCAACCCTGAGAGGCAGGTGCTATTATTACCTCCGTTCTATATGTGAGAAAACCGAGGCAGCCTCCAAGAGGGGACCCAGTGATCCTGCCTCCTGGTATTCATGCCCCATGTAGTCCCCTTTCCAAGTGCGAGGTGACCCAGTGACTTCTGATGAGGACAATATAGCAAAAGTCATGGCATGTTATCTGCAAGATGAAGTTACCAAAAGATGGTGTTTTCCATCTCAGGTGCCCAATCTCTCTCTCTCTCATTGGAACATCTTACTCTGGGGGAAGCCAGCTGCCAGGTGTGGTAGCCCTGGTGACTGGTCCATGAGATGCCTCCAGCCAACAGCCAGGAGAGTGAGCTCAGAAGCAGAGCCTCCCCCAATCGAGCCTTCGGGTGAATGTAGCCCCAACTGACCCACCCTGAGCCTGAGAACCCAGATCCCTGACTCTCAAAAATGGTTAGCCAATAAATATATATTGCTTCAAACTGCTAAGTTTGGGGGTAATTTGTGACACAGCCATAGCTAACTAATACAGAGGCCTAGAGAGATTGAGTGAGCTGTCCCAAGTCACCCAGCCATGAATCCAGGACTGCCAGACCCCGGACCTGTGCTTGTAGCTCCTACCTGACAAAGCCCCCTCTTCTCTGCGTCAGCTTAAGGGGCTGTTCCGAGCACACGAGTCATGCAAGCAGTTACAAGGGCAAATGCTCCCCCAAAGTCACCCACCATCGGCAGTTCCAGGAGAAAGGCCCACCTGTTGTCGAAGAAGGCACGGACGATTTTGGATCGGATCGGGTTGAGCTCCAGGTCAGGGATGTTGTTGAAGTTCTCCTTGCTGGGTACCAAGGAGGGGGCGCACCGGGAAAAGAGTGAGAAAAGAAAGCAGACGTCAGAGAGCATGTTCATCACTTCTCAAGCTGTGTTTTTTTATCCTGAGCAGACTCCACGAGAACAGTCCAGAATGAGACAGGACTGGAATATGCTGCACCGGTCTGTCTCCTCCTCTAACCTCTGGACTGGCAGGACCACAGAGGGTCTGGAGGCTCAGAGATGCCCCTGTGAATCTGATAAACGTCCTAGACATCCACCCCCAGGAAGATGCAGCGACACAAGATCTGCACCCCATTCCGAGGAGTCAGAGAACCCAGGTAGGGAAACCCTCAGTTGGCCCTTCTGGAATCAGAGAAGCAGGATGCTGGCTTGGAGCTTTGGAAGACAGTGTGGCAGGTCCTCAACAAGTGAGAAACATGGAGTTACCATGTGACCCAGGGATTCCACTCCTAGGTATATACCTGGTATGTCCCTAGAGAAATGAAAACATTCATCCACATAAAAATTTGCCCATGAATATTCATAGAAGCATTCTTCCCAACAGCCATAAAGTAGAAACACCCCAAATGTCTGCCAACAGATAACTGGATAAATATGGTCAGATAACTGGATAAATATGGTCTATCCATATAAGAGAATATTATTCAGCCATAGAAAGGAATGAAATACAGATACAGGCTACAACACGGACGGACCTTAAAGACACAGTGCTAAGTGAAAGAAGCCAGACACAAAAGACCACATAGTGTATGATTTCATTCATATGAAATGTTCAGAATAAATCAATCCATAGAGACAGAAAGTAGCTTAGTGGTTGCCAGGGGCTGGGGGATTGGGAGTGATGGGGAATGGGAATGGTGTCTAAAGGTATGGGGATTCTTTTAGGGATGATGAAAATGTTGTAAAATTGACTGTGGTGATGGATGCATAACTCTGTAAACATACTAAAAGCCACTGCATTGCACATCTTAGTGGGTCAATTGTAAGATATGTGAACTGTATTTCAGTAAAGCTGTTTAAAAAAAGAGAGAGAGAGAGGGACCTCCCTGGTCATCCAGTGGTTAAGACTCCACGCTTCCACTGCAGGGGGCGTGGGTTCCATCCTTGGTCTCCCTGCCCGGGGAACAAGATCCTGCATGCCAAACAGCAGCACGGCCAAAAAGAAAAAGAGAGAGAGAGGAGAGATGCTTGCAGGAGAGGGTGAATTTCAAACACAGCCACTCTGTTGCTGGGTCCTAGAGGCTGGGGGTTTGCAGGCATGGAGGCAGGTAAGTCCCTCACCTACCTGACCTTCCCGCATAAGGCCATCCTTTGCTCTCGGAATCTGCTTCCAGCTCCCTGGACTTCAACGGGCAGTGGCCTTGGAAGGGACCCAGGGCACAGGCTGGTAATTCCGGGGAATAAGGGGGCACACCCAGTGGGGAGGAGGAGGAAGGATATTAGCCACTTAAAACGAGGATGTCCAGGGGCCCTCAGATTCAGAACTCGAAACTAGAACCAACCCATGCTGGGAAGGAGGAAGTGCCACATATACGGAGAATTCAGCACCGTCAGAGCTGGAAGGTTCTGTAATCACACAGCTGAACCCTGTCCTGCCCCCACCTTACAGATGGGGAGGCTGAGGCTCAGGGAGGAGAAGCAGGACCTGCCTGGGGCCCGGACGCCTCCGTGTTCTCTCCATCTCTGTGTGTTTCAACCTCTCCCCATCCCCCAGTGCTCCCAGCTTGGCCTGCTTGCAGCACTTGGCCAAACTCAGGAGCCAGCATCAATGGACGCCAACATTTTAGATTCCTGAGGACCCAGTTCTAAAGGGGGCGACACAGAGCAGCTGGCCTGCAGCAATGGAATATTTATTTGGCCATAAAAAAGGAATGCAGTACTGACCCATGCTACAACACAGATGAGCCTCAAAAGCATGAACCTTATTTCACCACTTAGCAGTGAAAGAAGACACACAAAAGGCCACATAGTGTGTGATTCCATTTATATGAAATGTCCAGAATGAGCAAATCCACAGAGACAGAAAGCAGACTGGTGGGTGCCAGGGGCTGGGGGACAGTTAATGGCTCGTAGGCACAGGGCTTCTTTTGGGGGTGATGAAAATAGTCTAAAATTGACTGTAGACTTTAAGTGGGCGAACTGTGTCGCATGTGAATTATATCTCAATGAGGCTGTTTTAAAATATCCCTAAACTATTTTTAAAAACCAAAAAGCAAAGAACCACTGCACTATGGCTCCATCGATATAAAGAACAAAAAGTGAGGTGCTAACCTGTGCAGGTTCACGGTCAGCTATCTCCGGGAAGGGTGACTAGGAGGGAGCATGTGGGGGCTCTTGGGGCTGAGGATGTTCTGCTCTTGCTCTGGGTTTGGGGTCACGGGTGTGTTCAGTCTGTGAAAGATCATCTCACTGCCCCCGTCACTTTTCTCCATGCACATGACAGTCACCCCACACTGGCACAGGCCCCCATCCTCCCCTTCTTCCTCGTGAGTGGGAAGCAGCCACAGGAGGAAACAGAAAACCCAGAGCCCCCAGGATGGGAACAGGTCAAGTCAAAGGGGCCACGTGGAGCTTGAGAGGGGATGTGGGGAGAAGGGAAAGGAAGCGAGCAGCTGCTAGTTAGCACGAGACCCCCAAGCCCTCTCTGGCTTTCACTGGCCAGGGGTCTTGGCTACTGCTAACTCTTCCTCAGCCTCAGTCTCCTCATCTGTGAAGTGGGCACAGCCTCTGGAGTCAGACTTGGGTTCTACCAGCTCTGCTACCTGGGACAAGTGACTTAGCCTCTCTGAGCCTCCGTTCGCTCCTCTACACACAGGAGCCTCAGGCGGCTGTCACTCTCAGCACGGTGCCTGGAGAGGAGCAAGGGCTCCATGGATGGAGGCCTTCAGGCATCCGAGAGCACGGGGACAGGACTCTTTTCTCCACAGCACCACATCCTCAAGGCCTCGCACAGCTGAGGGCTGCGCAGGGACTCAAAACACGGCATGTGGACCGAATAGCTGAGCAGAAGGGACGGCGGGTATGGGCAGGGCACCTGGCCGCCAGGCTCTGCTCCTTCCCCAGGCATCCACACCCTTTGGTGCCCCCAGGAGTCCTCAGTCTGCAGATTCTTGGAGAGCATCGCAACCCCGCTCTGCCTTGCCGAGTCCTGGAAGGGGCTCTCAGAGGAGCTTTGTCCCAGGGCTGCTGGAAGGACCACATTTGGGGACACGCCTGGGAAGTAGATCTGGTTAATTCCCCAGGAGGGAAGAGAGGCCAAAAATGGGGAAGCTGCAGGTTCTAGGGCGACTGGGAGACACCCGGTCCCCATGCTTGTGAAGGTGGCAAGAAGGGCCCCCCTGGCACCATGACATCCCACAAAGGGCCAGAGGGACCCTGGCTGACTTGGGAGGGAGAGCAGACAGCAAGGTCCCAGGAGGAGGATAGAGGCAGAAGGACCTCGAAGAGCCTGACTGTATGTCTGGAGGAGAAAATTAACAACAAAAAAGAAGTCTGACCTCCCAGAGGTGAGGCAGATGCCAGGAATCGAACTGGGGACACAGTGTCTTTGGGTCCTGGCCGCACAGCCTCTGGCAGGTCTGTGCAGGTGTCTTTGAAGCCTAGCTGCCTTTCTCCATAAGCTAGAAGCACACTGTCCCTCACCACGGGCACCTTACTGACTCTCCAAGCCTCAGTTTCCTCATCTGTGAATTGCGTACAGACCAAGCACCAACCCCCAATATCAAAGGGGAAGTGAAGTCAAGTACACCTGGGGGCCGGTCCAGGCTCCACTCCTGACCAGGCATGTGGTCCTGGGTGAGCCGCTGCATGTCCCAGAGCCTTGATTTCTCATCTGTAAAATGGGGATTGTGGGAATATCCCAGCAGGATCATGGGGTTAATGAAATGATTAAATGAGATAAACACAGGTAAGGTGCTTAGCATAATGCCTGACATGCAGTGAGATTGTCATTTTAAAATGATGATGGTGATAATTATAACAGCAGCAGGAGCTAACCTTCTACGTACTCCCAAGGTGTCAAGTACTGTTCTGAGAGCTCTACATTATTATCCTACAAGGTAAGAACATATTTCCATCTTACAGATGAGGAAACCGAGGCAGAGAGGTGAAGAAATGTCATACTGCTAAGAACGATACCCCTGACTTAGGTGGCACATGCTCCCAGCCCGGGAGCAGCTTCTCCTAAGGGGCACGGGGAGGGGGACCAGGACTTTCCTGCCAGGATCTTTTGTGCAAAGGCATGTGGATGGGAGAACCACCTGGTGCAAGTAGGGAATTCTTGGTTATTCCCTGGCCGTCCAGTGGTTAGAACTTGGTGCTTTCACTGCCATGGCCCGGGTTCAATCCCTGGTTGAGGAACTAAGATCCTGCAAGCCACGTGGTGCAGCCAAAAAAAAAAAAAAAAAAAGCATGGCGAGAGGGCAGACAGCAGAAGCAAGAAGAACTACAATCCTGCAGCCTGTGGAACAAAAACCACATTTACAGAAAGATAGACAAGATGAAAAGGCAGAGGGCTATGTACCAGATGAAGGAACAAGATAAAACCCCAGAAAAACAACTAAATGAAGTAGAGATAGGCAACCTTCCAAAAAAGAATTCAGAATAATGATAGTGCAGATGATCCAGGACCTCAGAAAAAGAATGGAGGCAAAGATTGAGAAGATGCAAGAAATGTTTAACAAAGACCTAGAAGAATTAAAGAACAAACAAACAGAGATGAACAATACAATAACTGAAATGAAAAATACACTAGAAGGAATCAATAGCAAAATAACAGAGGTAGAAGAACGGATAAGTGACCTGGAAGACAGAATAGTGGAATTCACTGCTGCGGAACAGAATAAAGAAAAAAGAATGAAAAGAAATGAAGACAGCCTAAGAGACCTCTGGGACAACATTAAATGCAACAACATTCACGTTATAGGGGTCCCAGAAGGAGAAGAGAGAGAGAAAGGACCTGAGAAAATATCTGAAGAGATTATAGTCAAAAACTTCCCTAACATGGGAAAGGAAGTAGCCACCCAAGTCCAGGAAGCTCAGAGAGTCCCATTCAGGATAAACCCAAGGAGAAACACGCCGAGACACACAGTAATCAAATTTGCAAAAATTAAAGACAAAGAAAAATTATTGAAAGCAGCAAGGGAAAAACGACAAATAACATACAAGGGAACTCCCATAAGGTTAACAGCTGATTTCTCAGCAGAAACTCTACAAGCCAGAAGGGAGTGGCATGATATACTTAAAGTGATGAAAGGGAAGAACCTATAACCAAGATTACTCTACCCGGCAAGGATCTCATTCAGATTCAACGGAGAAATCAAAAGCTTTACAGACAAGCAAAAGCTAAGAGAATTCAGCACCACCAAACCAGCTCTCCAACAAATGCTAAAGGAACTTCTCTAAGTGGGAAACACAAGAGAAGAAAAGGACCTACAAAAACAAACCTAAAACAATTAAGAAAATGGTAATAGGAACATACATATCGATAATTACCTTAAACATGAATGGATTAAATGCTCCAACCGAAAGACACAGGCTCGCTGAATGGATACAAAAACAAGACCCATATATATGCTGTCTACAAGAGACCCACTTCAGACCTAGGGACACATACAGACTGAAAGTGAGGGGATGGAAAAACATATTCCATGCAAATGGAAATCAAAAGAAAGCTGGAATAGCTATACTCATATCAGATAAAACAGGCTTTAAAATAAAGAATGTTACAAGAGACAAGGAAGGACACTACATAATGATCAAGGGATCAATCCAAGAAGAAGATGTAACAATTATAAATATATATGCACCCAACATAGAATCACCTGAATACATAAGGCAACTGCTAACAGCTATAAAAGAGGAAACTGACAGTAACACAATAATAGTGGGGGACTTTAACACCTCACTTACACCAATGGACAGATCATCCAAACAGAAAATTAATAAGGAAACACAAGCTTCAAATGACACAATAGACCAGATAGATTTAATTGGTATTTATAGGACATTCCATCCAAAAACAGCAGATTACACTTTCTTCTCAAGTGCGCATGGAACATTCTCCAGGATAGAGTACATCTTGGGTCACAAATCAAGCCTCAGTAAATTTAAGAAAATTGAAATCATATCATGCATCTTTTCTGACCACAACACTATGAGATTAGAAATCAATTACAGGGAAAAAAATGTAAAAAACACAAACACATGGAGGCTAAACAATATGTTACTAAATAACGAAGAGCTCACTGAAGAAATCAAAGAGGAAATCAAAAAATACCTAGAAACAAATGACAATGAAAACACGACGATCCAAAACCTATGGGATGCAGCAAAAGCAGTTCTAAGAGGGAAGTTTATAGCTATACAAACTTACCTCAAGAAACAAGAAAAATCTCAAATAAACAATCTAACCTTACACCTAAAGGAACTAGAGAAAGAAGAACAAACAAAACCCAAAGTTAGCAGAAGGAAAGAAATCATAAATATCAGAGCAGAAATAAATGATATACAAACAAAGAAAACAATAGCAAAGATCAACAAAACTAAAAGCTGGTTCTTTGAGAAGATAAACAAAATTGATAAACCATTAGCCAGACTCATCAAGAAAAAAGAGGTAGAGGACTCAAATCAATAAAATTAGAAATGAAAAAGGAGAAGTTACAACAGACACCACAGAAATACAAAGCATCCTAAGAGACTACTACAAGCAACTCTATGCCAATAAAATGGACAACCTGGAAGAAATGGACAAATTCTTAGAAAGGTATAACCTTCCAAGACTGAACCAGGAAGAAACAGAAAATATGAACAGACAAATCACAAGTAATGAAATTGAAACTGTGATTAAAAATCTTCCAACAAACAAAAGTCCAGGACCAGATGGCTTCACAGGTGAATTCTATCAAACATTTAGAGATGAACTAACACCCATCCTTCTCAAACTCTTCCAAAAAATTGCAGAGGAAGGAACACTCCCAAACTCATTCTGTGAGGCCACCATCACCCTAATACCAAAACCAGACAGATACCACAAAAAAAGAAAATTACAGACCAATATCACTGATGAATATAGACGCAAAAATCCTCAACAAAATACTAGCAAACAGAATCCAACAACACATTAAAAGGATCACACACCATGATCAAGTGGGATTTATCCCAGGAATGCAAAGATTCTTCAATATACACAAATCAATCAATGTGATACACCATATTAACAAATTGAAGAAGAAAAACCATATGAACATCTCAATAGATGCAGAAAAAGCTTTTGACAAAATTCAACACCCATTTACGATAAAAACTCTCCAATAAGTGGGCATAGAGGGAACCTACCTCAACATAATAAAGGCCATATACAACAAACCCACAGCAAACATCATTCTCAATGGTGAAAAACTGAAAGCATTTCCTCTAAGATCAGGAACAAGACAAGGATGTCCACTCTCACCACTATTACTCAACATAGTTTTGGAAGTCCTAGCCACGGCAATCAGAGAAGAAAAAGAAATAAAAGGAATACAAATTGGAAAACAAGAAGTAAAACTGTCACTGTTTGCAGATGACATGATACTACACATAGAGATTCCTAAAGATGTCACCAGAAAACTACTAGAGCTAATCAATGAATTTGGTAAAGTTGCCAGATACAAAATTAATGCACAGAAATCTCTTGCATTCTTATACACTAATGATGATAAATCTGAAAGAGAAATTAAGGAAACACTCCCATTTACCATTGCAACAAAAAGAATAAAATACCTAGGAATAAACCCACCTAGGGAGACAAAAGACCTGTATGCAGAAAACTATAAGACACTGATGAAAGAAATGAAAGACGATACCAACAGATGGAGAGATATACCATGTTCTTGGATTGGAAGAATCAATATTGTGAAAATGACTATACTACCCAAAGCAATCTACAGATTCAATGCAATCCCTATCAAATTACCAATGGCATTTTTTACAGAACTAGAACAAAAAATCTTAAAATTTGTACGGAGACACAAAAGTTCCCGAATAGCCAAAGCAGTCTTGAGGGAAAAAAACAGAGCTGGAGGAATCAGACTCCCTGATTTCAGACTATACTACAAAGCTACAGTAATCAAGACAATATGGTCCTGGCACAAAAAGAGAAATATAGATCAATGGAACAAGATAGAAAGCCCAGAGATAAACCCACACACCTATGGTCAACTAATCTATGACAAAGGAGGCAAGGATATACAATGCAGAAAAGACAGCCTCTTCAAAAAGTGGTGCTGGGAGGACAGGTACATGTAAAAGAATGAAATTAGAACACTCCCTAACACCATACACAAAAATAAACTCAAAATGGATTAGAGACCTAAATGTAAGATCGGACACTATAAAACTCTTAGAGGGAAACATAGGAAGAACACTCTTTGACATAAATCACAGCAAGATCTTTTTTGATCCACCTCCTACAGTAATGGAAATAAAAACAAACAAATGGGACCTAATGAAACTTAAAAGCTTTTGCACAGCAAAGGAAACCATAAACAAGACGAAAAGATAACCCTCAGAATGGGAGAAAATATTTGCAAACAAATCAACGGACAAAGGACTAATCTCTAAAATATACAAACAGCTCATGCAGGTCAATATTAAAAAAACAAACAACCCAATCCAAAAATGGGCAGAAGACCTAAATAGACATTTCTCCAAAGAAGAGATACAGATTGCCAAGAAGCACATGAAAAGCTGCTCAACATCACTACTTATTAGAGAAATGCAAATCAAAACTACAATGAGGTATCACCTCACACCGGTTAGAATGGGCATCATCAGAAAATCTACAAACAACGAATGCTGGAGAGGGTGTGGAGAAAAGGGAACCCTCTTGCACTGTTGGTGGGAATGTAAATTGATACAGCCACTATGGAGAACAGCATGGAGGTTCCTTAAAAAACTAAAAATAGAATTACCATATGACCCAGCAATCCCACTACTGGACATATACCCAGAGAAAACCATAATTCAAAAAAACACATGCACCCCAATATTTATTGCAGCACTATTTACAATAACCAGGTCATGGAAGCAACCTAAATGCCCATCGACAGACGAATGGATAAAGAAGATGTGGCACATATATACAATGGAATATTACTCAGCCATAAAAAGGAACGAAATTGGGTCATTTGTAGAGACGTGGATGGATCTAGAGACTGTCATACAGAGTGAAATAAGTCAGAAATAGAAAAACAAATATCGTATATTAACGCACATATGTGGAACTTAAAAAATGGTACAGATGAACCGGTTTGCAGGGCAGAAATGGAGACACAGATGTAGGGAACAAACGTATGGACACCAAGGGGGGAAAGCGGCGGGGGGCTGGGGGTGGTGGTGTGATGAATTGGGTGATTGGGATTGACATGTATACACTGATGTGTATAAAATGGATGACTAATAAGAACCTGCTGTATAAAAAAATAAATAAAAGAATTAAAAAAATAAAGCAGGGAACTCTTGGCGCTTCTCAAACATGAACTTGCACACGAATCCTGGGGATCGTGGTAAAATGCAGGTTCTGATTCAACAGTCTTGTAAAGGCCAGTTTCAGTCTCATTTTCCTTCTTCCCCTCCCGCCCCCAGGTCCCCATGGGGCTGGTTGAACCAGCTCAGCCAAAGGCCTCCCTGCCACCCGTGGGAACAGCTCTGCTTCACCCTGAGCCCAGGGCTGGGGCCGGAGCTGACACACGGTGGCCAGTGGTCCAGCGATGCTGCCCCAGTGACCAGCGGGGAGGGGTCTACCCAGGAGGGGTCCAGGGGCACACAGCTTCTGTGGGTTTACAACTTTCTCCCTCGAGTCCCCCTCATGTTTCCTGTGCCAGGCTGAGTACTCTGTGAGCTCAGCCATGTTTAATCGCCCTCACATCCCAATGATGGGCGACGCCAATGACCCCCCATTTTACAGGCAAGAAAATGAGGCCCAGAGAGGTGAAGTGACTAAGCCATCGTCACACAGCTGGTAGAAGAGCTTTGAATCCGGCTCTCACCACCCCATGCACTTCCTCACACTTGCTATTTCCTTCGAGTTGTAGTTTTTAATTTAAAGAGAGAGAACGAGAGAGATCTTCATGGGGCATCTGATCCCACCCAGCCCCGAGAGGCCCCATCCGGGACCCAGAAAGAGTGCAAAACAAGTGTCCAGCCCACAAAGGAAGGAAAGACTAAAAAACCACGAAGGAGGGTGGGCCGGGCACTTCCTCCTGCCTTGTGGTGTGGGTTGGTTTCCGGCGGCTTTGAGGCTCAGCTCAACTGCAAAGTTCTCTCTGCAAGTTTGGGGAGGATTCTCAGCCTGGAGCCCCGGCCTCCCTGCTCTCTGCTGGTCCAAGGCTTCCCACATCAAGGAAAGCCACGGGGCTCTCTCCTCTGCGGGCCGCATGCCCTACACTCCCGGACCCCCTCCCTGCACTTAGTGTTTAGCTTGTGATGGTTAAACAGCGGGGAAACTGGGGGCCCACAGGGGCTCATGAAGGAAGGAGCATGTCTCATCTAGCCCATGTCTTGCCAGGCAGTGCCGAGCCGCTCAAAGTGCAGTGCCTGGACCAGTAGTGGCAGCGGCACCCGGGAGCTTGCGAGAAATGGAGGGTCTTGGCTGGGCCCAACCAGCTGACTCACAACCTGCATTTTACCTCGATCCCCAGGAGCTGTACGCGAGTTTGTGTTTGAGAAGCTCTGAGAATTCCCTACTTGCACCAGGCGGTTCTCCCATCCACATGCCTTTGCACAACAGATTCCGGCAGGAAAGCCCCGGTCCCCCTGCCCCCGGACAAATGCCTCTTCCAAAAGCTGAGGCAGCATCAGCGATGTGATTCCTCCCGGCACGTGCTTCCCGCCCTGCCCCCCACCGCTGCTCCATGCCCGTCCCGGCTGCACCCCAATACCGGTCACGTACTCATTACAGGGGGAGCGACAGGTATTGCAGCACCTTCCAGGTGGCAGACCCTGTCCTGCGTGCTGGCTTCAGCAGCGATGGGACAGACATGATCCCTCCTGGGGTTCCAGTGGGGGAAATGATAGAGACAGAAAACAGAGGGACTTCCCCAGTGGTCCAGGGGTTAAGACTCTGCCTTCCAGTACAGGAGGCGTGGGTTCGGTCCCTGGTTGGGGAACTCAGATCCCACATGCCGTGGGGTGTGGCCAAAAACTTTAAAAAGAAAAACAAAATGACACTTAAGAGTTAATGGTATCAAAGTCACATTGGCTAAAGGAGGAAAACAACACACTTTTGGAAAAAAAAGAAAAAAAAAGAAAAAAGAAAAGAAAACGGAGCATCTCAGGCAGTGAGAAGCGCTTCGCAGACACACCGAGCACACTGGGGATGGATGAGACCGCAGGGAGCTGGTGCAAGTGTCCGTGGGCTGGTCCGGGAAAGGCCTCACGGTGAAGGTGACACGTGAGCACAGACCCGCAGGAGGCGAGTGATCAACCCCAGGGGACACCTGGCAACGTCTGGAGACATTTCTGGCTGTCACACTGGGAAAAGGTGCTACAGGCAGCCAGGGATGCGGCTCAACATCCTACAACATACATAACAGGCCCCCACCGCCCCCCCCCCCCAACAAGAATGATCCAGCTCCAAGCGTCAGTGGAAAGCCTACTCTGGGGAAAAGCATTTTAGAAAGAAGGAACGGTGCGTGCTAGAGTCCTGAGGCAGGAACAGTAAGAACGTCCATGCGGCTGGAACAGAAGGAGTAAAAGGCAGATGGTCAGGAGATCGGAGGGGTGGTGGGCACAGGGGTCTGCAGGACACGCACTGACCACGCGGCTCTGACTTTATTCTCCTCGGTGAGATGGAACAATCTTAGCAGAGAAGTGCCATTTTCAGAGTCTCCCCTCACCATGCATCGCTGTGGGTCTATACGAGGGCGGGGCAGGGAGAACAGGAGCAAGAGGTCTTGGGGGGGTGTGTGGCTGCTACGATAACCCAGGTGAGAGAGGATGGCAGCCTGGATGGGAGGTCCGGGGTGAGGGGCGACAGGGGGCTTTTGCCCTGGGACACGTTAAGCCTGAGACGCCTTCGGGACATCGAGGGGATGGGCAGGGGCTAGGTGAGTCTGGAGTTCAGAGGAGATGGCCCGGCCGGAGATACAAATTAGGCAGTTAATATCCAGGTGGTATTCTGAGCCAGCAGTGAGTCTTTTATTTCGGGTCCTTCCTACGGCCAAGACGGGCCTCCGTGATCTGCCCCCAACTCTCCAGTCCTCTCCTCACTCGGGCTGACGGAGCTCGGTCCCACCTCCGCCCGCAGCATCCTTCCCTCTTCCCTCCACACACCAGTCCCTTCTGTCCATTCTGCTCTCAGCCTCAGGGCGGCCACCTCAGAGGGGCCTTCACCGACCACCTGTCCCAAGGTCCTTCTCCACATGGTGGTCCCAAGGGATGCACCCTCTCTGCCCCGTTTCCTTCGTCACTGTATATAACGAGCTGGCTTATATGCTAGTTACCTCGCTCACACTCACATGCACACACCTGAACAGAAGCCCCCCCCCGAGGGGCAGAGGGAGCCTCACTTCTCATTCGGTCTCCTCGGCACTAGAACCCGCCATGGAAGGTCCTAACACCCGCTTTTTTAAAGCAAGGACTGAGTCAAGTATTAATCGTCCTGGGAAAAGAATCTGTTAAAAAAAATTTTTTTATGTGAGTCCCCTAAATCTAGGACCATTTAGGAAGCTTCTTCCTGCTCTGGGGGACACCTGGGCACCCTTTCACACCAAACTGATGCTTTCATGGGTCCCCTTCTCACATCTGACCTCACACGGTCACCTGAGCATGTGTGAGAGCCCCGGGGCCACTCACACCTGCTGTTTCCTGGGCAGTTTTACAAGTAACTGCGGGCTTTTCTTTTTAAGTGAATGTGTATTATCCTAGCTGAGGCTTTAAAGGGAGTCCTGGTAAACTCCTGGAATACGTTAAATACTGCCAGTGAAACAGCTTCAGCGTCTAGGTGGGGCCTTAATTCTTTCACTGTTGTGAGTATCTCTTAAAAAAAGAAAAAGTAAATCCTTAGTTATTTGACAGGTTAAAAAACAAAGCGACTGGGTTAAAAAGTGACTTCTTTTGGGGAAAAGCGATGTGATCACAGTGGTTCAGGGCTGTGGCTATTCCAACAGCCGGCCCTGCTGTGGGACCTTAACCTTCTTAGCCTCAGTTTCTTGATCTGACAAATGGGGTAATGGTGTGAACTTCAGAGGGTTCCCAAGACCCTCGAGACCACACAGCTAACAGCTAACCTCTCACTGGATAAAGCCAAGAGAGGCACGGCCGAGGGATGCGAAACAAGCCCTGGAGTTAGGACTTTTGCTGACATCTGGCCCATCAGAATGCTGCTCGGCGCTTTGGTGGCTCTGGACAGTGGGCAACTGCGTCCTTTTTCTTCCCCATGTACATCTGTGGTTGCGTTCATCCCGGGAATCACTCCACATGTAGTGGCTCGATGCAGCTAAAAATATTTCTGTAATGCAGCTCTATCTAATCAGGCACCCTCCTGGCCCCCTTCACTAGATTTGAAGGATTCCATCGCATCTATTTCTGGGGGTTGGTGAGCCTGCCAGAGCACTATCAGGAAATCAAAGGCTGCCGTTTAAAACATCTGATGCTTAAGGGACCCCACTAAAGAAAGAAAAAGTTCAAGAAGCCATTATTGTATTTTCTTCACTGTCTAAAATCAGCATTGTTTAACAAGCTTATTTATGGAAGGTCTTCCCTGTTAGAAGAAAAGCTTTTGAGGACAGAAGTCTCTGCATATTAGGTGCTCAATTAATGAGTCAGATGAACATTTTCTATCCAAGCATTTTTCATCAAGAGGCCTCAGAACAGAGTGCTTTGTGATCAGGGTGGATTCAGGTTTGGGGGGTCCAGAAACACATATAATCTGGGGGGCCCTCTTAAAGAAAAAGAACTCAGCATTAGGAATTCTTTAAAAAGTCAGTTGCTGGGCCTTGTAAGGAACCCATACAGAGTGGAGCCCTGACGCACTGGCTTTGAAAGCCTCAGGGTAAACTCACCCCTGGATGTCCTTACATGATTTTTCAGAAAAAGAGGGGACACGACCAGATATGGGTAGGAAGTGGTGGGTTAAAATTAAAAACAATTTTCGCAATTTTTACCCCATAGGATTTTTTTAAAAGCTATATTCAACTTATTAAAGTCATACATTCAGAAACCTGGGCTTCCCTGGTGGCACAGTGGTTGAGAATCCGCCTGCCAATCCAGGGGACACGGGTTCGAGCCCTGGTCCGGGAAGATCCAACATGCCGCGGAGCAACTAAGCCCGTGCGCCACAACTACTGAGCCTGTGCTCTAGAGCCCGTGAGCCACAACTACTGAGCCCGCGTGCCACAACTACTGAAGCCCGTGTGCCTAGAGCCCATGCTCCGCAACAAGAGAGGCCACTGCAGTGAGAAGCCCGCATACTGCAACGAAGAGTAGCCCCCACTCGCCGCAAATGGAGAAAGCCCAAGCGCAGCAACGAAGACCCAATGCAGCCAAAAATAAATAAATAAAATAAATAAATTTACAAAAAATAAATAAATAAATTCAGAAACCCAATTCTTCATTAAGCTTTTAAACGCAACGTACAAGTCCTACTAGTCTACGTATAAATGCTGCAGGTGTAAATGGTCACTTTTAAGGGGATTTCTGCACTGGAAATATTCCGAAGTCCCCCCATGGGACCCTAGTAAGCTCTCGGGCACCTTTGTTCTCTGAGAGGGAGGGGGCAGAGGGGCCACATCCCACACCCCTCCCAGACTGGGGTACTGGGGGCCTTGCTCAGGGGACCCCAGTCAACGACTTTCACAAATCTTGACACTAAAGAAACAAAGTTCTTTTCTATGTCCAAAACCCCAGCGTGGCCCAGGGCCTCCTGGATGTTCCCCTGGACATGCCCAGGGATCAGAGAGGTTGAAGGCCCAGCCTGGGGTCACACAGGAATCCCTTTGCAGAATGGGGACCATATCACAGTCCAGGGCCGCTCATCCCTTCTGCCTGGGGAGAACGTGCAGGAAAGCCTAGGACGACTGGAAAAACTGCCCCATCGCCCTTCTCCAGGCCCTGGAGGGTGGATTAGGATTAGGCAAAGCAGTTCCAGGGGACTGGGAAGAGGCCCTTCCTGCAGGCCTGCTTGCATAAGCGCTGCAGTCGAGTGGTGTTACCTCCTTCCTGCACGCTGGGCCGGGGTATCACTGTGTATAGCTGACACTACCCGCCCAGCAGACACTGCGGACACTGCAGCAGGCGCTGTGGTGTTGGGACTGATACCCCCCATCCCAGGATGGTAAGGGCGGAGGGTCCTCAGAGAGCAGAGCAGGGAGACGGACGCCCTCACGGGACACTCGCAAGGCAAAGCCATGCCCCCAGCTTCCTTACAGAGGGATTTCAGCACCGGGTTCAAATCAGCTCCTCCACTTACGAGCTGTGTGACCAGGAGCCAGGTACGTGACCTGCCCGAGCCTCACTTTCACATGTGTCAAACAGGGAGAATAGGTGTTCCTACCACTACCTGTGGGGTTGTATAAGGCGGAAGTAACAGGCTGTGCAGCACAAAACATGCTGAAACAATAGCTTCTACCTGTGAACAGTCCCCATGTGCCAGGCCCCCAGATAAATTATTTTACCAGGAATATATAAACCCTGTGAGGGAAAGACTACTAGTAACAACAGGTCTCATCTATACCATGCTCGAGGGATTATAGAGAACTCTTCTAGTCAATATGCTCACTCACTTGTTCCTCACTTCTTTGCTCTCTCATTCATTCATTCATTCATTCATTCAATCAATCAACTACTCCCAGAGCATCCACCCTGTTACAAGCCCTGGACTCAGCACCAGAGCCAGGGGAAGAGACCCAGTTCCTGCCCCGCAAGGGGCCGATAGTCTGTTGCAGGGGATGGGTGGCTGGAAGGGGGGCAGTTACAACTTTGTGCTGTAAATGTTGGGCTGGGGCACCCCCAGGAGGAATCTGTGGGGGTTAGGAGGTAGGAGGGTGTCTTGGAGGAGGTGGTGTCCACACTGAGACCTCAGCAAAGCAAAACCCAGCAGCTGAAGACCCTGGTGGACCCCAGCTAAAGAGCATGGACATGACGTTGACTGGGGAGCCCCCGAGGGCTGGGAGCAGGGGCTGCTCACTGGGTCCAGGTAGATATAATCAGGGCTTGCTTGAGGGCAGGGGTGGAAAGGGCAATGCATATGGTGCTCCCAGGGGTGGGTGTGCAGGAGATACGTAAGTGGGATGCAGGGTGGCGGGCAGAGTCACCAGCTCAAACCTTCCCAAGTCCTGGCTTGACCTACGAGGCATGGGAAATAGGAGGCTGCACATGGACCGCTCAGCACCTGGGGGTGGATAGCACCACCTATCCAAGCCTGGAGGGCAAATAGGGTGCCATCCTCAGATTCTAGGCACCTCATCAAGACTGCCCATGACAGTTAAAAATGCAGAGTCCCAGGCCCCACTACGGTCCTGTGAATCAAAACCTGCGTTTTAGCAAGATACCCGGGTGATTTGCACGTACACTCATGCTGGGAAAGAACCAGTGTTGACTATTCACAATAGCAAGACATGGAAACAGCCTAAATGTCCATCAACAGATGAATGGATAAGGAAGATGTAGAACATATACACAATGGAATACTACTCAACCATAAAAATGAATGAAATAATGCCATTTGCAGCAACATGGGTGGACCTAGAGATTATCATATTAAATGAAGTAAGTCAGAAAAAAACAAATACCATATGATATCACTTATATGTGGAATCTAAAACGTGACACAAATATACTTATCTACGAAACAGAAACAGACACACAGACATAGAGCACAGACTCGTGGTTGCCAAGGGGGAGGGGGTTGGGAGAGGGAGGGATTGGGAGTTTGGGGTTAGCACATGCAAACTATTATATACAGAATGATTGGAAGGGAAGAGGTAAAGTTGTCACTATATGCAGATGACATGATACTATACATAGAAAACCCCAAGGACTCCACACAAAAACTAGTAGATCTGATAAATGAATTCAGCAAACTAGCAGGATACAAGATTAACATTCAGAAATCAGTTGCATTTCTTTACACTAACAATGAACTATCATTAGAAAGGGAATGTAAAAAAATAATACCTTTTAAAATCACACCAAAAACAACAAACAAAAAAAAATCTAGGAATAAACCTGACCAAGGAGGTGGAAAGACTTATACGCTGAGAACTATAAAACATTAATAAAAGAAATTAAAGAAGATTCAAAGAAATGGAAAGATAGCCCATGCTCTTGGAGTGGAAAGATTAATATTGTTAAAACACCAATACTACCCAAAACAATCTACAAGTTTAATGTAATCCCTATCAAATTACCCATGACATTTTTCACAGAACTAGAATAATCCAAAAATTTACTTGGAACCATAAAAGACACAGAATTGCCAAAGCAATCCTGAGAGGAAAAAAAAAAAAAACAGGAGGCATAACTCTCCCAGACTTCAGACAATACTACAAAGCTACAGTAATCAAAACAGTGTGGTATTGATACAAAAACAGACAAATGGATCAACAGAACAGAACAGAGAATCAGAAATAAACCCACACACTTATGGTCAATTAATCTTCAACAAAGGAGGCAAGAATATAAAATGGGAAAAAGTCTCCTCAGCAAGTGGTGCTGGGAAAGTTGGACAGCTGCATGTAAATCAATGAAGTTAGAACACACCCTCACACCATGCACAAAAATAAACTAAAAAATGGCCTGAAGACTTAAACATAAGACATGACACCATAAGACTAGAAGAGAGCATAGGCAAAACATTCTCTGACATAAATCATACCAATGTTTTCTTAGGTCAGTCTCCCAATGCAATAGAAATAAAACAAAAATAAACAAATAGGAACTAATCAAACTTACAAGCTTTTGCACAGCAAAGAAAACCATTTTAAAAAAATGAAAAGACAACCTACGGAATGGGAGAAAATACTTGCAAATGATGCGACCGAAAAGGGCTTAATCTCCAAAATATACAAACAGCTCAAACAACTCAACAACAAAAAACCAAACAACAAAATCCAAAAATGGGCAGAAGACCTAAATAGACATTTCTCCAAAGAAGACATACATATGGCTAGTAGTTACATGAAAAGCTGCTCAACATCACTAATTATTAGAGAATGCAAATCAAAACTACAATGAGGTATCACCTCACACCAGTTAGAATGGGCATCATAAGAAAATCTACAGACAACAAATGCTGGAGAGGGTGTGGAGAAAAGGGAACCCTCCTACACTGTTGGCAGGAATGTAAGTTGGTGCAGCCACTATGGAAAACAGTATGGAGGTTCCTCAGAAAACTAAAAACAGAATTACGATATGATCCAGCAATCCCACTACTAGGCATGTACCTGGACAAAACTATAATTCAAAAAGATACATACACCCCTATGTTCATAGCAGCACTGTTCACAATAGCCAAGACATGGAAACAACCTAAATGTCCATCAACAGATGAATGGATAAAGAAGATGTGGTACATATATACACTGGGATATTACTCAGCCATAAAAAAGAATGAAATGATGCCATTTGCAGCAACATGGATGGACCTAGAGATTACCATACTAAGTGAAGTCAGTCAGAAAGAAAAAGACAAATACCATACGATATCACTTATATGTGGAATCTAAAATATGGCACAAATGAACCTATCTACAAAACAGAAACTGACTCACAGACATAGAGAACAGACTTGTGGTTGCCGAGGGAGAGGGAAGGATTGGGAGTTTGGGGTTAGCAGATGCAAACTAGTATATACAGGATGGATAAACAACAAGATCCTACCGTATAGCACAGGGAACTATATCCAATCTCCAGGGATAAACCATAATGGAAAAGAATATGAAAAAGAATGTAGGGACTTCCCTGGTGGCGCAGTGGTTAAGACTCCACGATCCCAATGCAGGGGGCCCAGGTGTGATCCTGGTCAGGGAACTAGATCCCACGTATATGCCGCAACTAGGAGTTCGCATGCCACAGCTAAGGAGCCCGTGGGCCGCAACTACGGAGCCCTCCTGTGCAACCAAATAAATAATAAAATAAAATTTAAAAAAGATTAATCAGAAAATAACTTTAAAAAAAGTCTATATATGTGTATAATTGAGTCACTTTGCCATACAGCAGAAATTAACACAACTTTGTAAACCAACTACACTTCAATTAAAAAAATAATGGATAAACAACAAGGTCCTACTGTATAGCACAGGGAACTATATTCAATACCCTGTAATAAACCATAATGAAAAAGAATATATATATGTACAGCTGAATCACTTTGCTGTACAGCAGAAATTAACAGAATATCGTAAATCAACTATACTTCAATAACATTAAAAAAAAAAAAAAGAACCAGTGTAGAGCTCAACGTTTCAGTACATCCTTGCAAAGGCCCACGAGGGGCCCCTGGGCAACACAGTCAGGGCCCCAATGCTGGAATCTCAAAGTGGGAGGGGCCTCCACCAGCAGTGCCACCTTCTGCTCACACAGCGTCTGTGCTCCCCACCTCCACTCCAGCCCTATAATCAACGGCCACTGCTTGGACATCTCAAGGTGGGTCCTCATGACCTCACCAACGGTCGAATGATGACAGTCCTGTTTGCCAAATGCCAAGGAACCCAGCTCAGAGCAGAAGCATCCTGCATCTGCTCATTTTTAATGCTCAAATCAAATGACCACATTCACTTTACAGAGGAGACAGGCTCAGAGAAACAGAACAATTAACCCAAAGTCACGCAGCCAGGGATATGGATGATCCAAATATGATACATTTCCCAAGTCTGGGTTTTGCCTCTGCTTCCCCCAAGTCTGAAAACACATGTGGAATTTGAACCTGAGACCCCTCACCAAGCCAAGACCCATGGACCCCAGACCCATAATAATGAGAAGCCCAAGGCAGCTTATGATAGGGCTGGGGGCACAGCTTGGTGGAAAATTATCTTGAGAAAGGGGGCCCCGCCTTCACACACCCCCAATTGTGAGCTGCATGGTGGTCCCGCCTGCCAGCACAGATATTGCCCACCTGGCACAGAGCATGTGCCCATGAATTTCTAAAGGAATGAAGGCTGCCCTTGACACCTCCATGTTCCAAAATCTAGGTGCACATGTGTCACCTCCCCTGAGACCTGCACCCATTCCTCAGCCCCTGGTCCAAGGAAGCCCTGGGAAATCACTCCACCCTCCACCCCTGCCCTTGGCAGATGACCCAGCCCTGCTCACTCACAGCTCTGGGAAAAAACAATTCGCATTTCCAACCCCTGGCTATGGTGATTGGCTCAGCGCTGGGCATGTGACCCCATCAGAGCCAATGAGAAGCCAGAGGAACTTTTGCTGGGCTCTTCACTGGGCTTAGTGAGTGAGATGTGTAGAATTCAAGAAGTCAGTCCTGATTTAATTTACTCCCGCCCTGGATATAATCAAACTGAGACCAGAGGCCATCAGAACCTTGAGACCACCAGACTCTGAGCTCTGGAAATGGATGCTCTGAGAATATAATGCACTGGATTAACAACATGCCTTTGTTTAGACAGACGAGAGAAAGTGGATAGTATTTACATGCTGCTTTCCATAAAAACTTAGTTAAATTTTAAGTCCATTTACTAAGAAAAAAACATGTTTTCCTGGACTATTTAAAGGTTTATTTTAAAGTTCCAAGACCGTAACCTTGCGACTCTGAATGTCTATTTTAGGAAACTACATCTGTTAGAAAGTTTGTGGTAGAACAGTATTCATTTTACGTTGGAAACTGCTTGCTTTAGTTCAACTCGAAGCTTCCTCACCAACTCTGTGCTCGACTCATTGACTAGGTCTTCTCACTAACTTAGTTCTAAATAACCACCACCACCTAAGACTGAACACGCTCTCGTAGAAGAAGGCAAACAGTCCAAGGCGTTCCTCCTCACAAAAAAGTAACCCACCCAGTTTCTACAAGATTCACATTAAATAACTCAATGTGAAATGGTGATTTTCCCTGACAGAAATCTGAGGCTGCCGCCCACCATCCTGCCTGAGGCTGGAACTACCAACCAAAGGAAGCAGAGTCAAGAGCCGGGGCCTCGTGACAGCATTCAAGCCCCTGAATTGAGCCGCACCACAACCGACTCATCTTTGGGGTGCCCAGTGCTGGGTGTGATCCTGGCACTCAACAGGCCCGTCATGTGTGTCTGGAGTTCCAGGGTAGGCAAGGTAAGGTAGGGGTAGCTGACCAGCTCTTTGTCCCCGCCCCTTGTTTTCACTCCAGTTATAATTTTCTGATCCCAGTAGAAACAGATGAGATTCTTTTCCTCCCGGCTGAGGACATCTTGTCTATAAGGAACCAAAAGCATTACGACAACTACAGCTTTGTCTCAGGAAATGGGGCTACCCAGGGGCTCTGGCAGAGCCAGCCAGCACTCAGGGGAAGAAGTAAACGGAAAGGGACATCCCCAAGGGTCACGGCCCTGTCCGACACCCAAACCCAGCTGCTGATCTTACCGAATGGTGGGCTGGTCTCCACTCAGGTGCTTAAATCTCCGGTGGAGCTGCTCGATCTGGTCAGATGAGACTAAGAAGTAGGAGAAAAAAAAGAAAAAAGAAAAGTGAGAAAGGCATCATTGACCTCTGAACTCGGAGCTACAGGAGGGGGGCTGGAGCCTCACCCTCACCCTCACCCTCCTGTTCCATCCATTCTCTCGCCACCTCCTACCAAGGCAAAACGAAGCTCAGGATGAAGAAAAAGAGAACGGGTTTGCCATTCCTCCTGGTAACACAGCTCTGGGGTTATTATTATTAGCTCTGCCCCCTTAGCAATAAGACAATTACTACTAATAACAGCTCCTGGGACAGGACAAACGTGAACCAGGTCACCCTCTCTTTCCTCAGCTCATTAAAGAGATGGTATCTGCTTGTCTGACTTCCTCCCCTCCCACTCCTAGAGATGGGCATTTTCCCCACTGAAAAAGGGGCTTCATGTGTCACATTAAAAGAGACAGAGGAGGAGGGAAGGGGGAAAGTGGTTCAGGCTGGTGCCAGAAGTGATTTGGGAGACCCGTAGTAAGAAGTATACAGAGAATCTGGTAAAGCAAGAGAAGTGGAAGGAAAAGAAATAGAATTTTGATCATTGCTGTTGTGGGCAATGTATTTAGATAACCTCAATTGTTTCATTTTCTTCCTTCCAGTTTGATTGAGATATAATTGATGTACAGCACTGTGTAAGTTTAAGGTATACTGCATAATGATTTGAGTCACATACATTGTGAAACGATGACCACAGTAAGTTTAGTGAATGTTCATCATCTCATATGCAAAATTTAATAAATCACTGAAGAAATCAAAGAGGAACCAAAAAAATACCTAGAGGCAAATGACAATGAAAACACAATGATCCAAAACCTATGGGATGCAACAAAAGCAGTTCTAGGAGGGAAGTTTATAGCAATACAATCTTACCTCAGGAAACAAGAAAAATCTCAAATAAACAACCTAACCTTACACCTAAAGCAACAAGAGAAAGAAAAACAAATAGAACCCAATGTTAGTAGAACGAAAAAAATCATAAAGATCAGAGCAGAAATAAATGAAATAGAGACGAAGAAAACAACAGAAAAGATCAATGAAACTAAAAGCTGGTTCTTTGAAAAGATAAACAGAATTGATAAACCTTTAGCCAGACTCATCAAGAAAAAAAGGGAGAAGACTCAAATCAATCAAATTTGAAATGAAAAAAGGAAAAGTTACAACAGACACCACAGAAATATAAAGGATCATAAGAGACTACTACAAACAACTATACGTCAATAAAATGGACAACCTAGGAGAAATGGACAAATTCTTAGAAAGGTACAACCTTCCAAGACTGAACCAGGAAGAAATAGAAAATATGAACAGACCAATTACAAGTGCTGAAATTGAAACAGTGATTAAAAAACTTCCAACAAACAAAAGTCCAGGACCAGATGGCTTCACAGGTGAATTCTATCAAACATTTAGAGAAGAGTTAACACCTATCCTTCTTAAACTCTTCCAAAAACTTGCAGAGGAAGGAACACTTTCAAACTCATTCTATGAGGCCACCATCACCCTGATATGAAAACCAGACAAAGATACCACACAAAAGAAGAAAATTACAGACCAATAAAACTGATCAACACAGATGCAAAAATCCTCAACAAAATACTAGCAAACCGAATCCAACAATACATTAAAAGGATCATACACCACGATCAAGTGGGATTTATCCCAGGGATGCAAGGATTCTTCAATATCTGCAAATCAATCGGTGTGATAAACCACAGTAACAAACTGAAGAATAGAAACCATATAATCATCTCAATAGATGCAGGAAAAGCTTTTGACAAAATTCAACACCCATTTATGATAAAAACTCTCCAGAAAGTGGGTATAGAGAGAACTTACCTCAAAATAATAAACGCCATATATGACAAACCCAGAGCTAACATCATTCTCAATGGTGAAAAGCTGAAAGTATTCCCTCTAAGATCAGGAACAAGACAAGGATGTCCAATGTCACCACTTATATGCAACACAGTTTTGGAAGTTCTAGCCATGGCAAACAGAGAAGAAGAAGAAACAAAAGGAACCCAAATTGGAAAAGAAGTAAAACTGTCACTGTTTGCAGATGACATGATACTATACATAGAAAATCCTAAAGATGTTACCAGGAGACTACTAGAGCTCATCAATGAATTCAGTAAAGTTGCAGGATACAAAATTAATACATAGAAATCTCTTCATTCCTATACACTAACAACGAAAGATCAGAAAGAGAAATCAAGGAAATAATCCCATTTACCATCGCAGCAAAAAGAATAAAACACCTAGGGATAAACCTACCTAAGGAGGAAAAAGACTGTACTCAGGAAACTATAAGATATGATAAAAGAAATAAAAGATACAAACAGATGGAGACATATACCACGTTATTGAACTGGAAGAATCAATATTGTCAAAAAGACTATACTACCCAAGGCAATCTACAGATTCAATGCAATCCCTATCAAGTTACCAATGGCGTTTTTCACAGAACTAGAAAAAAATTTTTTTTAATTTGTATGGAAATACAAAAGACCCCGAATAGCCAAAGCAATCCTGAGAAAGAAAAATGGAGCTGGAGGAATCAGGCTCCCTGACTTCAGACTATATTACAAAGCTACAGTAATTGAAACAGTATGGTACTGGCACAAAAACAGAAATATAGATCAATGGAACAGGATAGAAAGCCCAGAAATAAATCCACAAAGCTATGGTCAATAAATCTATGACAAAGGAGGCAAGAATATACAATGGAGAAAAGACAGTCTCTTCAATAAGTGGTGCTGGGGAAAACTGGACAGCTACATGTAAAAGAATGAAATTAGAACATTATCTAACATCATACACAAAAATAAACAAAATGGATTAATGGGGACTACCCTGGTGATGCAGTGGTTAAGAATCTGCCTGCTAATGCGGATTTGAGCCCTGGTCCGGGAAGATCCCACACGCCGTGGAGCAACTAAGCCCGTGCGCCACAACTACTGAACCTGCGCTCTAGAGCCCGCGAGCTACAACTACTGAGCCTGCGTGCCTAGAGCCCGTGCTCTGCAACAAGAGAAGCCACTGCAATGAGAAGCCCGTGCCCCACAACAAAGAGTAGCCCCCGCTCGCTGCAACTAGAGAAAGCCCGTGCACAGCAATGAAGACCCAATGCAGCCAAATAAATAAATAAATTTTAAAAAATGGATTAATGACCTAAATGTAAGGCCAGACACTATCAAACTCTTAGAGGAAAACATAGGCAGAACACTCTCTGACATAAATCACATCAATATCTTCTTTGATTCACCTCCTAGAGTAATGAAAATAAAAACAAAAATAAACAAATGAGACCAAATTAAACTTAAAAGCTTCTGCACAGCAAAGAAGACCATAAACAAAACAAAAAGACAACCCACAGAATGGCAGAAAATGTTTGCAAACGAAGCAATCAACAAGGGATTGATTAATCTCCAAAATAAACAAACAGCTCATGCAGCTCTTATATCAAAAAACAAACAACCCAATCAAAAAATGGGCAGAAGATCTAAGTAGACATTTCTCCAAAGAAGACATACAGATGGCCTAAAGCACATGAAAACATGCTCAACATCACTAATTATCAGAAATGCAAATCAAAACTACAGTGAGGTATCACCTCACACCAGTCAGAATGGCCATCATCAAAAAGTCTACAAACAATAAATAAATGCTGGAGAGGGTGTGGAGAAAAGGGAACTCTGCTACACTGTTAGTGGGAATGTAAATTGGTACAGCCGCCATAGAGAACAGTATGGAGGTTCCTTAAAAAGCTAAAAACAGAACTACCATATGATCTAGCAATCCCACTCCTGGGCACATATCTGGAGAAAACTATAATTTAAAAAGATACATGCACCTCAATGTTCACTGCAGCACTATTACAATAGCCAGGACATGGAAGCAACCTAAATGTCCACTGACAGAGGAATGGATAAAGAAGATGTGGTACATATATACAATGGAATATTACTTAGTCATAAAAAAAGAAGAAAATCATGCCATTTGCAGCAACATGGATGCAACCAGAAATTATCATACTAAGTGAAGTCAGACAAAGACAAATATCATATCACCCATATGTGGAATCTAATTTTTTAAAATGATACAAATGAACTTATTTACAAAACGGAAACAGACTTACAGATATCAAAAACAAACTTATGGTTACCAAAGGGGAAAAGCTGGGGGGAGGGATAAATCAGGAGTTTGGGATTGTCACACACACCCTACTGTATACAAGATAGATAACAAGCAAGGACCTACTATACAGCTTAGGAAACGCTACTCAATACTCTGTGATAACCTATATGAGAAAAGGATCTGCAAACGAATGAAAATACGTATATGCATAACTGAATCTCTTTGCTGTACACCTGAAATGAACACAACATTGGAAATCAACTGTACTCCAATAAAAGTTAAATAAAAAAAAAGAAAAAACTATTTCTTTCCGTGTGATGAGAACTGTTAGGATTTACTTTCCTAACAACTTTCATGTATAACATACGGCAACGTTCATTGTATTTATCATGTGGTACATCACATCCCTAGTACTGATTTATCTTATAACTGCAAGATCGTACCCTCTGACTGCTGTCATCCAATTCCCCCTCTCCCCACCCCCAACTGTTTTAGAAAACCTACGTACAGTTTTTTTTTTTTTAATTACCATTTTTGGTGGGTAGGCCCTGTTTATTCCACAGCTAAGATTGGGCCTGGTGGGTTCCAGGCTTTAGAAGGCTTCCACCCACGTGTCAGTGCTTATTTTATGAAACGCACAATATTAAGCCCGTATGTGTACCTTCTCACTTCCTCCTCAAAACAACCCTGTGAATAGATACTTTTTCCCTCTGTTGTATCATTGGAAAAGTGCAGCTCAGAGGGTGCTATGATCACACAACTGTGAGTGGTAGAACTGGGATTCAGCCTCAAAACTCCCCAGCTCCACAGCCCACCCTTAACCGCTACACATCATCACCTCTTTTCCCAGAATATCCTAGTGTTTGAGGCCCTTAGGCCTGGCGCCTGGGGACTATGGACAGTTCAGGCAAAACTTTCTGAAACGGGGCTTCCCTGGTGGCACAATGGTTAAGAATCCGCCTGCCAATGCAGGGGACACGGGTTCCAGCCCTGGTCGGGGAAGATCCCACACGCCGCAGAGCAACTAAGCCCGTGCGTCACAACTACTGAGTCTGCACTCTAGAGCCCGCGAGCCACAACTACTGAAGCCCGCATGGCTAAGGCCCATGCTCCGCAACAAGAGAAGCCACCGCAATGAGAAGCCTGCGCACCGCAATGAAGAGTAGCCCCCGCTCGCCACTAGAGAAAGTCTGTGCGCAGCAACGAAGACCCAACGCACCCCCCAAAAAAATTAACATAAAATAAGTAAATTAAAAAAAACAAAACAAAACTTTCCGATATGGTGGCTGGGCTGGGGAAGGGCTCTCTCCCTGCACCATCCTCTTGGCATTTCTCATCCCTTAAGCATTTTTTCGCTTCCTGTTCCAGAGGTAGCTAATTTCTTGGGCCAACTGGTCACCTTACTTTACTTCATGTTTTTTTTAGCCTCAGGCTTGAGCTGTGATCTCTTCAAGAATCTGCAACTCAGGGGACTTCCCTGGCGGTCCAGTGGGTAAGACTCCATGCTACCAATGCAGGGGGCCTGGGTTCGATCCCTGGTCAGAGAACTAGATCCCGCGTGTATGCCGCAACTAAGAAGTCCACATGCCACAACTAAAAGATCCCGCATGCCAGCAACTAAAAAAAACAAAACAAAACAGAAGATACCGCATACCGCAATGGAGATACCGTGTGCAGCAACTAAGACCCGGCACAGCCAAAATAAATAAATATTTAAAATAAAAAAGAATATGCAACTCAGAATTCTCAAGCCTTTCTAGAAGCTGCTGTTGGCTAGAAAATACTCTTTACAATGACCAACCCATCCCAAAGGCCTGCTATGTGCTGGGGGAATGGGGCTCATCTCCACACATTAGCTCATCTGTTCCTCATGACGCCCTGGGAGGAGGCTGCATCTCATGTTACAGATGTAGAAACTGACACTCGGAAAGGTCAGGTAACCCCTGGGGACAGTTATCACCTTTCTGGAGGAAAATACAGCCACTTACATCACATGTATGTTAGCACGGACATTCGTGTATTCCATGGTCTGGCCATTCCACTCTTAAGTACATACCCAACAGAAATGCATATTTGCACACATCAGAAGATGTGTAGAAGGATTTCATGGCAGTACGATTTGAAGAGCCCTAAACTGGAAATTATCCAAATGCCCTGCAGTGACAGAACAGATAAAGTGTGTGGTATATGCAAGTAATGGAATAGGATACAGCAGTGAAAATGAACAAATAGTACGGACAATAGCTTGGGTGAGTTCCAAAACACAATAACAAGCGGAAGAAGCCAGACGTGGAAGAGTACATACTTTATGATTCCATTTACATAAAGCTCAAAAACGGGCAAAACTCATCTGCAGTGTTAAGTCAGGATAGGAAGGCTACATACGGTATGCTTCCAACTACATGACACTCTGGAAGAGGCAAAACTACCGAGATGGCAACGAGGTCAGCAGTTACCAGGGGAGCAATGAGTTGGCAAAGCACAGAGAATTTTTAAGGCAGTGAACCTACTCTGTATGATACTATAATTATGGATAGATGTCATTATACATTTGTCCAAACCCATAGGATGCAGGACGCCAAGAGAGAACCCTCATGTAAACGGTGGACTCTGGGTGATGATGTATCAATGGAGGTGCATCAATTGTAACAAATGTCCCCTCTGGTGGGGGATGCTGACAGTGGGCGAGGCTGTGCGTGTGTGGGGGGCAGGGGGCCATGAGTAATCTCTGTACCTTCGCCTGAATTTTGCTGTTAACCTAAAATGGCTCATAATAACGTCTTAATTTTTCAAAAAGTTAGGATAGAAGTTGCCCTTGTGGGGCAGTAATTTGAATGGGCATGAGAGGGTTTTTGGGAACTGGAAGCATTTAATTCTTGATCCAGCTGCAGGTTACATAGATGTGTTCTCAGAAAGTTTTGGGATCTGCATGCTCACTAGTGATGCACTTTTCTCACTAGTGATGTGATATCGCAATAAAACGTTTACTTAAGAAGATCAGCAATTCTACCTAGCGGGGATTTATCCTGAAAGAATAAATCCAACGGGTACAACAACATGAGTACATAACCGTTCACCGTTGCATTCTCTACAATAGTGTAAAAACCGGACTCAGCCTCAGGGCCCACCAAGAGCAGATCAGTTAAATACTTCATGGTAGGTTTAGCCAATTTTTTAAAAAAGATGCTGCCTTTAAAAGTGACAGTTGTGTATTGAATGTGAACATACATTCCAACATAATGTTGTCTAAAAACAACTGCTATGAAAACAGCATGAACCCCCATTGGGAAAACATCTAAATATATACAAATGTATGTAAGTAAGGAAAGAAAATCGACCTGTTTTCCCTAAATAATAATAGCAATTATTTCTCAATGCTGGGATTAAAGACTATGTTTGTTTTGCTTTGATTCATCTGTATTTTCCAAACCTTCTCTAATATACAATATATATTTATTAATCATGTAATGAATATTTTAAGCACACAATATGGTCCCATATGGGACAGCCGAGGGATCTCAAAAATATTGTTAGTGGTGAATCATTCATTGGCAAGTACTGCATCCTGGGCACATGTGTGCTTATTTAATCCTCTCCATGACCCAATGACCAACAGATAGACGATTCCCATTTTACAGACACACAGAGGCTCTGAGGAGATTAGTAACCTGCTCAAGGTCACTAAACTTGAAAGAGGCAGACCCAGGATTTGAACTTAGTTTGTCTGGCAGAACATGTGTGGTTTAGTTTAGGTTTTTTTTTTTAACTGACACCCCACACTGCCTCGCTTTGGGTGATCAGATTACATTGGCCAATTAGAGTTCTCAGCTCTAACCCACAGATCAAAAAAAATACACTGATGCCATTTGCAGCAACATGGATGGACCTAGAGATTATCATACTAAGTGAAGTAAGTCGGAGAAAGACAAATTATCATATGATATTGCTTATATGTGGAATCTTAAAAAATGATACAAATGAACTTATTTACAAAGCAGAAATAGACTTACAGACATAGAAAACAAACTTATGGTTACCAAAAGGGAAAGGGGGGAGGGAGGGATAAATGAGGAGTTTGGGATTAACATACACACACTACTATATATAAAATAGATGAACAACAAGGTGTTACTGTATAGCAGAGAACTATACTCAATATCTTATAATGACCTATAATGGAAAAGAATCTAAAAAAGAATATATATATGTATAACTGAGTCATTTGCTATATATCTGAAACTAACACATCGTAAATCAACTATATTTCAATAATTTTTTTTTAAATACACTGATCTGTTGAGAAATAATGATCAGAAATTAACGCCAACCACATGCTCCTACACCACCTCCATGAAAAATAAGTGAGAGAGGCCTGTCATAAAGCCACGCCTGGCGGGTTTCCATTTATACGAAACACTCAGAGAGGCAAAGCCATAGAGACAGAAAGTAGACCAGTGGTTGCCTGGGGCTGTGGAAAGAGAGAGGGAATCACTGCTAATAGCAAAGGAGTTTCTTCGAGGGGGGATGAAAATGTTCCAAAATTAGATTGTTACACAACCCTGTGATTATACTACAAACTGAGGACACTTTAAATGGGTGAAATGCAGGGGATGTGAGTTATATCTCAATAAAGACATTAAAAAAGAAGTTAGTGCATAATCATGACAACAATAGCCATTAATTAACAATAGGCATTCATCAAGCTGTGTCCTGGGCACTGTGTTCGACTCTACTCTTGACAAGCCTTGGCTCACATAACCCTCAATCAGTCCTATCAGGTAGGGACAGTTTTCTCCCCAACCTAGAGATGGGAACACTGAGACCTGCCCAAGGTCACACAGAAAGGAAGCGCTGTGTAAACAATAAACCATCTCAGACCAGATTTCTCTAATGAAGAGTTTCCAGCTAACTGCATCCAAAGTGCATGCACACATGACACACGCACCTTTCTGTCCTGCTTGACTGAAAGCAGAGGAATTAGGAGGACAAACTCCCCAATTCTGGTCCCCTCTTTTTGGCACTCAAATCCTCAGAGCCAAGAGCTCAGCCCTCAGCTAAGCTCCTGTGCCCTCAACTCCGGCCCCCCAGGCTGACCCTGGGCCCCCTATAAGGTCTGTCCCGTGAGCGCCTGATACACATGTGCCCATGTCACACCCTGGAAGGCCCTGTCTGTTGTCCCCTCAAGGGTTCCCGGGACGGAAGCTTTTCCAGTTTCCCCGCTCCTCACTCTGAGCCCTCTCTCCAGGCCCCTGTGAGGTCACAGTTGCCATGGGAACGAGAGGCAGAGACACCTTGGAGCCTGGCATCTCAACCTCGTTATTTTGGGTGTTAGATTTCAACCTGAGGGAAATGTACACCCTTCCATGGGGCTGGTGGGAGTTTCATCTGCCCAATTTGGGGGGGGGGGGGAGTGACTTGTCATTTTGTACCAAAAGCTTAAACAAAAAAGTATACACCTGTACTGCCCAATACAGAGCCACATGTGGCTACTGAAATGTGCTGAAGTGTAAAAAAACATACCGGCCTTCAAAGACTTAGTACGAAAAAAACGTAAACTGTCTTAATAATTTTTATATTAATTATATTTGAAATAATATTTTAGTTATAATGGGTTAAATAAAATATATTATTAAACTAACTTCACCTGTTTCTTTACTTTTTTTTTTTTACTGTGGCTACTAGAAAATCGGGAATTACATTCCATCTATATAGCTCGTTGAAAATTTAGAATTATTCCACCTCGCATTATATTTGTGCTGGACAGTGCTTGGTATACGCGCTCTGAAACAGCAACTTGATCCCTAGGAATGAATCCTGAGGAACCGAGACATATGTACAAAGATAAACAGATAAGAGTAATCATCGTTGCCTGTTTCAAACAGTAAAAAATTGGGGCAATGCCGGGCCACGGGAAACGGGTTAAATAAATCCTGGTGTATCGTACACAGCCTGAGAAAATATGTTTAAAATATCGTGGGACATCAGAAAACGTTCCTGGAATATCATTACATGGAAAAACCAACAGGCAACAAAGATCTCATTTACATGAAAGTTCATATTGTTATACAAGTGTGTGCACGAGAAAAATTACGAAAGGGTCACAACAAAATTAGTAAATTGTTCCAGATGGTAGAATGACAGGACATTTCCCTCCTCTAGCTCCTTATCTTTGCTTATCTGTCCTTTAACTTTTCTGCAATTAATAGGGATTACTTGTGTAATCTTATTTAAATTAAAAAAATTTTAACTTCACCGGCTATAATGAAAACTAAAACAGAAAATACCTAGCATTGGTGACACTGTGGAGAAACTGGACCCCTCAGACATTGCTGGTGGGAATGGAAAATTGTGCAGCTGCTGTGGAAAACAGTTTGGTGATTCCTCAATAAATTAAACATAGATTTACCACACAATCCAGAAATTCTGCTCCTAAGTATATAACCAAGATAAATGAAAACATACACCCACAGAAAAACCCATAAATGTATGTTCACAGCACTACAATGCACAACAGCCAAAAGGTAGAAACAACCCAGATGTCCATCAACAGCTGAATGGATTAAGAAAGCAGCTCATGCAGCTCAATATCAAAAAAACAACCCAATCAAAAAACGGGTGGAAGATCTAAATAGACACTTCTCCAAAGAAGACATACAGATGGTCAAAAAGCACATGAAAAGACGCTCAACATCACTAATTATCAGAGAAATGCAAATCAAAACTACAATGAGGTATCACCTCATACTGGTCAGAATGGCCGTCATCAAAAAGTCTACAAACAGAGCTGCAATAAACATTTTGGTACATGACTCTTTTTGAATTATGGTTTTCTCAGGGTATATGCCCAGTAGTAGGATTGCTGGGTCGTATGGTAGTTCTAGTTTTAGTTTTTTAAGGAACCTCCATACTGTTCTCCATAGTGGCTGTATCAATTTACATTCCCACCAACAGTGCAAGAGGGTTCCCTTTTCTCCACACCCTCTCCAGCATTTACTGTTTGTAGATTTTTTGATGATGACCATTCTGACCGGTGTGAGATGATATCTCATTGTAGTTTTGATTTGCATTTCTCTAATGATTAATGATAATTGAGCATTCTTACATGGAAGCAACCTAAGTGTCCATCAACAGATGAATGGATAAAGAAGATGTGGCACATATATACAATGGAATATTACTCAGCCATAAAAAGGAATGAAACTGAGTTATTTGTAGTGAGGTGGATGGACCCAGAGGCTGTCATACAGAGTGAAGTAAGCCAGAAAGAGAAAAACAAATACCGTATGCTAACACATACATATGGAATCTAAAAAAAGAAAAAAAAAAAAGGTCAGAAGAACCTAGGGGCAAGATGGGAATAAAGATGCAGACCTACTAGAGAATGGACTTGAGGATACGGGGAGGGGGAAGGGTAAGCTGGGACAAAGTGAGAGAGTGGCATGGACATATATACACTACCAAACGTAAAATAGATAGCTAGTGGGAAGCAGCCGCATAGCACAGGGAGATCAGCTCGGTGCTTTGTGACCACCCCGAGGGGTGGGATAGGGAGGGTGGGAGGGAGGGAGACACAAGAGGGAAGAGATATGGGGACATATGTATAACTGATTCACTTTGTTATAAAGCAGAAACTAACACACCATTGTAAAGCAATTATACTCTAATAAAGATGTTAAAAAAATAAAAGTCTACAAACAAATGCTGGGGAGGGTGTGGAGAAAAGAGAACCCTCTTGCACTGTTGGTGGGAATGTAAATGGATACAGCCACTATGGAGAACAGTATGGAGGTTCCTTAAAAAACTAAAAATAGTACTACCATACGATCCAGCAATCCCACTACTGGGCATATATCTGGAGAAAACTAATTTGAAAGATACATGCACCCCAATGTTCACTGCAGCACTCTTACAATAGCCAGGACATGGAAGCAACCTAAATGTCCACTGACAGATGAATGGATAAAGAAGATGTGGTACATATATACAATGGAATATTGCTCAGCCATAAAAAAGAATGAAATAATGCCACTTGCAGCAACATGGATGGACCTAGAGATTGTCATACTGAGTGAAGTAAGTCAGAAAGAGAAAAGACAAATATCATATGATATCACTTATAAGTGGAATTTTAAAAAATGATACAAATGGACTTATTTACAAAACAGAAACAGACTCACAGACTTCAAAAACAAACTTACGGTTACCAAAGGGGAAAGATGGAGGGGAGGGATAAATCAGGAGTTAGGGATAAACATAAACTACTACATATAAAACAGATAATCAACAAGGACCTACTGTATAGCACAGGGAACTTTACTCAGTGTTCTGTAATAACCTATATGGGAAAAGAATCTGAAAAAAAATGGATATATGTATATGTATAACTGAATCACTTTGCTGTACACCTGAAACTAACACAACATTGTAAATCAACTATACTCCAATAGAAATTTAAAATTAAATTTAAAAAATAAGTACTAGGGGTGTAATGTACATGGTAAATATAATTAACACTGCTGTATGTTATATATGAAAGTTACTGAGAGAAAATCCTAAGAGTTCTCATCACAAGAAAAGAAAAGTTTTTTTCTATTTCTTTAATTTTGTATCTATATGAAATGATGGATGTTCACTAAACTTACTGTGATCATCACTTCGTGATGTATGTAAATCAAATCATTATGCTGCACACCTTAAACTTATATAGTGCTGTATGTCAATTATATCTCAGTAAAACTGGAAGAAGAAAAAAGGCAGGCAGTGCAAATAGTTTTTTCCTCCCATATTCAGTTTGCTTGTTTACTAAAAACTACATATTTAAGGAAACAAAGAACAATATTTGATTAAAAATTGATTTAATAAAAAAGTGTTCTATCCATACAATGGAATATTATTTGGCCATAAAAAAGGATGGCGTACTGACACCTGCTACAACGTGGATGAACCTGGAACACATTCTGCTGAGGCAAAGAAACCAGACACAAAAGGCCACATAGTGTGTGATTCCATTGATGTGAAATGCCCAGAACAGGCAAATCTACGGACACAGAAAGTGGATGAGTGGGGTGCTAATGGATATGGGGTCTCAGCCTGGCCCCGGCCCCAACGGTCAGCCTGCCGCCCTGGTATGCTAAGCAAGGAGCCTCTGGGGAAGCAGAGACGTACAGACCAGGGGTCAGAGACAACACTCAGGAAGGAGGGCGGGAGGAGACTAGGCGCCAAGAAACAGGCCCGAAATCTCCCACAAGGTCCAGCCTCCCTCATGTGACTTGCAAGGAAACCGAAGGTCCCCATTGACCCACATCCGCTATGGGGTGGTCAGGACTATATGAGCCTGGTGGTGAGGGGCATATAGAATACCACTTGCTTCTTCCTCCCAGAATCTGGGCTGCCCTCAGGGGTGTGAGGGCCTGATGGACTCCTCCATGGCACACCTGTATCTGCTCAACCCTCTGACAGGTGCCCCCACCACTCATTAAGAGATACTTACTGAGTGCCTCTGGTTTGCTGGGCACCTGCCAGATGCCAAGGATGCAGACACAGAAGGCAGAGCCCTCACCTCGCTGGGATCCAGGGTCCTAAGTGCAGTGTCCGCTTGCCGAGGAGCACCAAAGTTGGAGCGGGGCTTCCAGTCCACGGGGTTGGGGTGGGAGGTGATGCCCGATGGGATCCCAGGGGCTGAGGGCTGGCGCAGGCAGAGTGGGAAGAACTCGGGGAGCTCCAAGCCCTTTAGCACGGGTGGAAGGCGGACTAGGAACGGGGGCACAGGAGTGGGGGGCACACACGTCAGACTAAGGCATTGAGACTTCACCCTGAGTTTCCGGAGGATGCTAAGCCACAGAACAAGATCCCATGTGCCCGGCAACCGAATGGAGGGCAGATGCAGATGATGGGGCTGGGTACCCACTGAGAGGTGGGCAGCTGTAGCAGTCCAGGTAGGGAAGGGCGCTCAAGACACAGCTGAGAGAAGCAAGGGCGGTTGAGAGCATGCTGGCTGCTTTCTCCAGGGGCGCCCCAGAGTCACCCTGCCTCCCTCCCTTTCCCCCGGCAGTGCCAGCCTGGATGCAGGCTCTGGGACTCCAAGTGGCATCACTGGGAAGGGCTTGGTGGCTTCCAGGACCCCCAAAGCTCTCCTGCTGGCTGTGCCCCGAGAGACTGGCCAGTACTCAACCCAGGCATTGGCCGAGGTCCTGCAACACAGAGATGCGCCCGGCCAGACAGAAAGGTGAGCTAACCCCATCGCTGCCAAGAGCTGCAGGTTCAACCCCCAGCTTCTCGTCTTACTAAACCTTCTCCCCAAGACTGTTACTTCCTCCTCCGTAACTCAGAGATAATAATAGCACTGCCTACATGAGGCTGTTCATACCACGAAAAACAATCAAATCACATAAACAATATGCCTAATCGTCAAAACGTGGGAACCCAAATGGCCATCTACTTGTGAACAGATGAACAAAATGCGGCATCTCCATCCAATGGAACATTATTCCACCATGAGACAGAATGAAGCAGTGACACTTGATACAACCTGGATGAACCTTGAAAACACGACATTAAGAAGCCAGACACGCAAGGCCACTACTGTATGCTTCCTTTTATGTGAATCTCCCAAAGTAAGCAAATCCATAGAGACAGAAAGTAGGTTAGTGGTTGCCAGGGGCTACGAGTTGGGAGATTAGAGTGACTGCTGAAGCTTCTTTTTGGGGTGATGAAGATGGTCGGGAAATACAGTGGCGATGGTGGCACAGCACCGTGAATGTGCTTAATGCCACTGAATTGTATGCTTTAAGATGGTTAAGATGGGGGACTTCCCTGTTGGTCCAGTGGTTAGGACTCCACGCTTCCACTGTTGGGGGCCCAGGTTCAATCCCTGGTTGGGAAACTAAGATCCTGCAAGCCGCACGGTGCGGCCAACATAAATAAATAAATCATAAAAATAAAATAAAATGGTTAGGATGGTAAATTTTATGTTATGTGAATTTTGCCCCCATTGAAAAGAAATCATATACACACTCAGCACTGGACCTGGCAGGAGAAGCGTAAGATCCTGGAGTCGCCGTGCTTGCTATTATTATGTCCCCAAAGCAATAATCTCACGGTACCTATGCGGCTCTTCAGCTGCCTCCAGGATCCCCGGGGAGAGAGAAGTTGTGTACCTCCTGGAATTACAGCCCAAGCAATGACTAAGCCAGGGCCTGGGGAGGGAGAGCGAGGGACCGGCCTCCACAGCCTGGAAGGGACCCTCCCTCACATGCCTGGCACACACAAGATGCTTCACGGTGCCGGATGCCCTGCTTCTCTCCTCCACCTGCCTGCCCCTTGGAAGCCATGTGCTGGGCATGTACACGTTCCAGACCACACCTCACTGCTGGGAATTTAAAGTAATCCAAAGATGCACCTGGGTGCACTCGGTCTTGAGAATGAAGTTATCAAACTCACTCTATTCCAAAGCAGAAGCAACGACAAGAAGATTAATTGCTGGCCTTCCTCCAGCAGCTTTCAACCCTTTGCTCGAAAACTTCAACCCGCTTTGTAAGTGCAAAAGCTGAGGGGTTCCCAGGAAGAGCTGCCCCAGGCCCATGCCAGCCTGAGGACGGCATTTATTTTAAGTACCGAGGGTCTTGTTAGGATATTTCGTTTTGTTTTGTTTTCTGCACAGAATGAATCCTCCAAATCTCAGGACTGGAGGGGACTCTGGGACAGACTGAAGGGACATGATTTTAGAAAACATTCTCCCCTCATGAGCAATGAGACAACTCAGAAAGCTGTCAGAGTGGGTGAGCATGACTCTCAAAATCACACAGACCATGCTCTGCTCATCCACACTCACCTTCCTACGGCTAGCCTCTGTTCTTTCCCATTTGCCTTAGAGCAGAAATAAAAACCACCAAGTGTCAGCATTTACTCAGAGGCAAGAACTAAGCCAAACACTTGACACACATGATCTTATTTAGTCTAATCACAGTGCCTGCCTCTGCTGGGGGTTATCACACCCATTTTACAGATACGGAAACTGACTCTCAGAGAGGGTAAGTCACTCGCTGAAGGTCACACAGATATGAGTGGCAGAACTGGGATTTGAACCCAGGTCTGTGACTCCAGAATCTGTTCTCATGACCATCTGCTGTGCTGTCTGCCAAAACTAAGAAATGACTGGGACAATGAACACATACCATTTACATCACTAAACAAAGAGAGATGTCTCCATTTTAACAAAAAGCCTAAAGAGGAGGAAGGGAGAAAAGCAACAGTTAATCAGCGGAGATTTGGGCACTTTTCAGAGCCTCTAGGGAACTGGTTTTCACATTCTTCCAGAACTGTCTTCAGCTCCAGATCTACCAAAAGCACGAGGGCTTATTATGGTAGGACATTTAGGTAAAGAACTCCAGTTTCAGGACTTCCCTGGTGGTCCAGTGGTTAAGACTCCACGCTTCCAAAGCAGAGGGCACGGGGTAGATCCCTGACTGGGCAACTAAGATCCCACATGCCACGCAGCATGGCCAAAAAATAAAAAAATATTAAAAATGTATAAAAAAGAAAAAAAAAAAGAACTCCAGTTCCTTCTACAAGGAGCTAACACAGACTTTGCATTCCACTATGAACCTATGAAGCACTGGATAAAATTAGAAAAAAATTTAAGACATCACTAAGCTTGAAAGAAAGGGAAATCCCCAGGTGCCAGAAGCAAGGAGGGCACTCAGACCCAGCAAGTGAGGTGGCCCAGGGGTACCAGAATATTTCCAGGCTCTCACAGCAAAGGGTGTGGCTTCTAGCCCACTGAGTGACAGCAGTGGCCTTGGGTCCATATGAGTTAGAAGTGAGACTCCTATCAAAAGCTAGAGCACAAAGGGCTGCCTCTCCATATAAGGTGGGACAGAAAAATGTTCCCTGCTGGCCCAGAGAATCAACAAGGAAGCTGACTCTGCAGAAGAGGTGGCAGGGTGCAGAGCAGAGGAGGGGGACTCTGTGATGAATCAAAACTCCAGGCCTGTGTCATTCACGAGAGAAAAATCCAAATCTCTGTGGTGCAGGAAAGCCAAATTGAGGAATTAATGTAAAAAGTGTTTCCAGACCAGTGAAAGCCCTAAGGTACCCAGAACAACAAATGCAAAGCACTGTGTGAGGTACTTCTATAGCCCAGGGCACAGGGTACTCTCATGGGGGAGGTACTTCAGCTAAGCCCATCTCCACTTGGTTTGGCCTCAGCATGAATCTGGAGATGAGTGAAAACCAGGGGGGAGCCAGCCCAAAGATGAGCTCAGAATCAAAAACCAAACTACACAGCAAATGATCACCATATGGGAGAATCAGCAGACACAATTAATAAATGGAATGGACCCCCAAGGAAGATGAGACAGCAGAAACTATACAGTAAGCTTTAAATTATTACAAATAATATAAGAACAGTGCCCTATGACAAAAGCAGTGAATCTGAAAACCTTATAGAACTTAAAAAATGTTTGTTTTTTTTTTAAGTCTATGGAATTTAAAAAACTAAGTTGGGTTAAGGCAGCAAAGCTGTAATAGCTAAAGAGAGAATTAGTGAATTGGAAGACAGACCTAAGGAAACAAATCAAAATACAGCACAGAGCAACAAAAAGGTAGGAAATATGCAAGAAAAGTAAAGAGGCATTCAGGACAGAATGACACGGTTCATCACCTTTCAAAAGTAATTACTGAGGAAAAAGATTAGGAGAAAGGGGAGAGATAATATCTTCATTATGAAAGATATCAGTCATTTTTAGAATAATACAGCATAAACCATTCCCAGGCAGGATAAATTAAATCCACACCTACACAAAGCACCTAAAAAACACCACCAACAAATATTTTTAAACAAAGGGGAAAAAGCAGATTTCTACAAAGAAATATCAATCAGACAAAAGAGCTGACTTTTCAACAGCAAAGAGAGACCAAAAACTCAGTGCCATGCAGCAACCTCAAATTTTATACCCAGCCAAATGATCATTCCTGTAGCCTGGCAAAATAAAGACATTTTCAGACAAAGCTGACAACTCACAGAGACTCGTTGCAAACTCCATGGAAAGGTGTGTTACATAAGAAGAAACTGAATTTGGGGACTTCCCTGGTGGTCCAGTGGGTAGGACTCCATGCTCCCAAGGCAGGGGGCCCAGGTTTGATCCCTGGTTGGGGAACTAGATCCCGTATGCATGCTGCGACTAAGAGTTCGCATGCCACAACTAAGAAGCCCGCATGCCCCAACTAAAAAAGGATCCTGCATGCCGCAACAAAGATCCTGCATGCCACAACTAAGACCTCGTACAGCCAAAATAAATAAATACTAAAAAAAAAAAAAAAAAGAAACTGAATCTGTAAGGAAGAATGGTTGCAAAAATTAATAGAGTCTGCATACAACAAAAACCAATACGTAGGTTTTTAAATTAAAGAAAAAATACTACAGAGTGATACAAATTAAAGCATGCTAAGGTCCCCGATCATTAGCACAACATCAAGAAAATGACAAACTTGAGGCATGTCAAAGATGGCAGATGTGTCACAAGTAATATGAATTACTGACGGAAGTTACAGAATACCCTTAAAAAGGAGATATATGGCCAGCTTCTGAAAGGTTTACAATCGAAATCATCTGTACCTGCCAACAATTATTGAACACTTATGACGTGTGAAGAGCTTTACTCAAATTCTCATTCAATCCTCACAGCAGCCCTGGGACACATTCCCATCACACAGATGAGGAAACTAAGACTCAGGGAGGCGAAGTTTCTTGCTTAGACAGTAAACAGCAGCGTCGTGATTCAAACCCACATCTACCTGCTGGTAAAGGTCAAGGTGGTGGAAGGCTAGTCTGTGGCCACGTGGAACTCTGGTTGAGGCCTTGGAGATGCAGGAGAGGACAAGATAAGGGAACCCCTGAGAACTACCAGGTGGGTGAGGCCTGTGAAGTGCTGGGTGCTCAGCTGGGGTTCTCTGATCACTGAGACCCTGGCATGGGTGCTCAGGAGCTGGGAAGGGCCCCCCCCCCCCTTCTCTTTCCATCGCTGTATAACTCAGCCACACCAACCATGCTGCTGTCTCCTGCCTGGCCACCAGCCCTCCCTCCCAGAGGTACCTGGGCCCTGAGACCTAACTGCTCCCTTTCACCTCCCAGGGAGCTGTGCTGAGAACAGAAGGCCCACTTCTGACAGCCTGCCCGTCCACAAAGGTCACACTGTTGGGACAACAAAGGGCCTTTCTGTCCTTGCGCTTAAGGTGATTTCCACCACTGGCAGAAATCACCCACTTGACCTTCTGGTTTTATGAATTAATAATAAAGATGGAGCCGGTGACAGGATGGCTGGCAGGACCAAGGTGCCAGGCTCCTCCTCGTCACCTTGCCCAGCCTCTCCAGGCTGGGAAAAGGTGCCCTGCCTTATCTTCCCAAAGCAGTGGGCACTCCTGAGCCAAGAATGCCTTGTTCCCCGGGCTTGAGATAGCAGATACTAAAGTGCTTTGCAAAAGTAGAAGCATCTTATCAAGGCATTTTGTCTGTTGGATTGGGCCGTATGGCATATCTGAGCAGTGATTAAATTCCAGGCTGCATTCTGGGGACCATTAACTCACAGAAAAATTATCCTGCCAGCGTGGGGATGGGGGAGGTGAGAAAGAAAGATGCATAAGGGATCTAATTACTACTAATCCGTGGAGCTGGGAAGTCTTGGAGTGGATTGCCAGTTGCTTTCACACAGAGAAAACACTACTTCTGAAACAGACGTGAGCCACACAGTCAGACCCAGGAAATGGAGGGGGTTTCTTCTTCTTAGCCCTCCCCATACCCCTCACACTGCTCATCACCAAGCTTGCCCTCCCCGGGGCTTTGGGGGGGAGGGGGGGCGTAGCCCACACTTCTAGAACTTTCCACATCACCCAGAACTAATACTATCTGCCTTGAGGTCCGATTCTCCCCTTGCCAACTGGGTAAACAAGTGTGTGGAACACTGTTAACAAGGTCATGGGGCAGCAGTGTTACCTCTCACAGATAATACGACCTGGGGTCACTCACACTCTCCACCTATGTTATATCACATGGGAGAGGCAGTTTCTCCTTGCACCCAAAAAAGAGAGTTTTTTTGTTTTTTGTTTTTTTACAGTGTATTCCTAAATTTATTTTTATTTATTTTTTATTGAGTATGGTTGCTTTACAATGTTGTGTTAGCCTCCACTGCACAACAAAATGAATCAGCCATACACATACAGATATCCCCTCCCTTTTGGACTTCCCTCCCATTTAGGCTACCACAGTGCACTAGGTGAGTTCCCTGTCCTATACAGCATGTTCCCACCAGTTGTCCATTTTATAAATAGTATCAATAATATATATGTGTCAATCCCAGTCTCCCAATTCCTCCCACCCCACCCCTTTCCCCCTTGGTATCCATACATTTGTTCTCTACCCCTGTCTCTACTTCTGCTTTGCAAGTAAGATCATCTATACCATTAAAGAGGCCTTGTTTTGAATTTGGGTTCCACACACAGCATGTAAGTGATCTTTTCTTAAATTATATTTTCTTTGTTTTTATTGAAGTATAATTGATTTATAATATCAAAATCGTGTTAGTTGCAGGTGTACAGCACAGTGACTCAGTTATACATATGCATCTAAGTGACCTTGAGCAGTCACCTGCATGTCTGAGCCTCAGTTTCCTCATCTGTAAATGGTAACAAAAGTCCCACTGGCCTCTTAGGAGGATGAGATCATGGATGGAAAAGGCCCAAGAAAGAGCAGCTGTTACCTCATCCACAGCTCTAGACCATCTCGTTGACCGCCATATCTTCAAAGGGGTGGAACTGGCGGCTCAGAGAGGGCTGCGGCCTGGACCAGGCATCTCAGCACTGCCGCATGGGGCAAGCCCGATGATCACCGGCCTCCTAGCCCTACTCTGCAGCTACTGCTAACACGGGATGACCGGATCCAGGTGCACAGAGTGCAAAATGGGCCAGAGCAGGGGGCGCTTTTCGGTGCCCAGGAATTAGTTCACTTGCTACCCAGCCCTTTCCTGCATGTTTCCACACTGTGAGCACCCAGGGAGTGGACAGAGGTCTGGACAACCCACCCGACCAAGGTAGTAAAGGTTCCAGAGGGCTGGGGTCACTTGGCCCTCCCTGCTGTGGTCTTGACCACTGCGCCCAGGGCCCCCGAGAGCTCAGCCTTTGGGGACCAGTCCTCCCAGATATGTTTGTTCCTCCCTCAGCAGGGAGCCACCATTTTTCATTCTTCTAAAAAAATGTAAGTGCTCTTATTATTGTTTTCTTATTGGGGTCTGATTTACATACTGTGGAATGTATCTTCACTGTTTTAAGGATCTCAGGAAAGCTGAGGGTCCACATCTCCCAGAGCCCCACGGACACAATTCTGCACCCCACTTTATGGGTTTCAGAGACTCCCCAAGGATCCCAAGTTAAAACCACGGTCCACCCCAGAGGAAATGGAAAGGGAGCCAATAGGTCTTGTTGGCCATTTAGCTTCACAAGCCTTGGTGACAACAGGATGAACACAGTGGTACCGGCCGGTCCGCCCTTACCCCTCAAGGCCCCGAGCTTCAGGAAGGCAGGGGAGGTGTCTGGTGCACCAGGGAATGTGGCATGGGGTGAAGAGGCTGAGGCTGTGGTCTGGGGCTGCTTGAAGACTTTATAACCCAGGAGTACTGCCCAGCCGGGAGATTCCAGTGGAAAATGCAGTGCCACCCCTAGAAGCCAGCCCAGGCCACACTAGGCCTCCCGCATCTCTGGTTCCCTCCCCAAAGGATGAGGCCCGGGGGTCAGACCAGGACTTGAATCCCGCCTCTACTTCTCAGTGGCCTGTGGCAGTCACGTCCTCTCTTCAACCTTGACTTCCCCATCTCTGGAATGGGAAGGCCACAGTGTTCCTGGGAGGATTCCATGAGCCACTGCGGGGAAACTTCATAGCTCAGCACAGTGTTTGGCAGATGACAGGCGCCCGATAAACATTAGCTCCAACTATCATGAGGTCTGAACTCTAGATCTGGGAGATTGATTTTTCTTCTTCCTTCTGGCAGCTTCTTGGCATCTACACAGACATGCCTGTGGAGCTGTTCTGGAGCCTGAAGGAAAAATAGACCCCTCCACCTTTCCCAGATTCCTCCTCGTATTCTTTCCTTTCCAATTCCAGGAGCAGACACGGGGTTGGGGGGACAGGAAGGGGGGGGCCACCTCCAGGCCAGCTCAAGGTGGTGACAGGGAACACGTTACCGTGAGTGATTCCTTTCTTCCAGTCCAGCGTCCACGTCACACCTTGGGGGACACACTGGGCTTGACACCACGCCTGCCACGGAGAAAGGCCAGCTCACCACTCGGACACACAACCAGAATGCCTTCGCTCGGGTTTTTAATATGAATTTTAACAATCTAGGTAGTCAGCTTTCCTGGCGCAGAAAAGATGTTTGGGAGTACTTGTCTACGTTTTAAATCAGTCGATGAGACTCTGACAGGCAAGGAGAGGTGGGCGTGCGGACCCAAGGATACCCTGCGTGAGCGAGCTGGCGCTCAGGCCTATTTTTGGCGGGGCTGACGTGGCCAAGGCCAGCTGCTGGTGTGGCACTAGATTTTATACCGGACACTGGCTCCTGGGCAATACTCCCTGGCTTATAAAGTCCCCAGGGCCTTCACCCCTTCAACGTGAACCTCTTGTGTTCTCACTGAGTACAAAGGTACTGAGTACACTCCCCACTCTCAGGGAGCTCCAAGTTTCAAGGGGGTGGCAGGTGACAAAGCTGACAATTATAACAGGGTGTGATGTGAGCTATTATGGGAGGGAATGCAGGGGCTGCGGGAGTGCTGAGGACGGGCATTTAACACACAAAGGTAGGAAGGACGGTAGCCGGGGATGGCTTTCTGGAAGGAAACAATAGCTAAACTGAGCTCTGAACGAGGAAGAGCATGAGTTTCATAAAGGGGGGGGGGGAGAAGAAACGTGCGCGATCTTCACCTGGGTGGTGGTCACAGAAGTACGGCCATATGTAAATGCCGAATTATGTGAGATGGAAAGAGTGCTCCAGGCACAGGGAACAGATTGTGCAAAGGCCTGGTGGTGAGAAAAATATACGGGCAGGCTGTTCCTACCCCTTCTGGGTTCCTAGAAATCTGAGGGGCAACGAAACACAGTGAAAGCACAGCAGTGGCAGGACAGTGAACCTGGGGATCCTGAGATCCCCTACTCCTCCGCGTATGAGCTGTGGGATGGGAGGCAAGTTGCTTTACTCCTCTGAGCCTCTGTAAAATGGCCACAGTACCACCTTCCCTGGAGGATTACCATGAGGATTCCAAGAGAGTGCATGCAAAGGGACCAGGCTGATTCTTCAAATCAGGGACCACCCTGGTCCTCAGAGAGGCGGGGGAAGCCTAGCAACCCTGTGGGCACAGCCTGTTCTCTGGCTGCCCTGGACCTAGGCTCTTCCCCCTTCTCAGGGATGCTTCCCAAGGGTTCTTACAGGAACACTCCACCCAGCCCGCAGGATGCTGGGAGCTGACGTTCCCATACCAAGTCAAGCACTGCCACACATAACATACACCCTCTTGTTGAATCTATACCGCCACCCCATGATCCAGGTGGGAGCACTAACGCTCAGAGAGGTAAAACGACTTGCTTAAGGTCATGCAGCTGTGAAGAAGTGGCACCAAGACTTAACTCTTACTTGTGGCTCAGAGCAACCAGGACCTATCAATGTATTTAAAGCATGGCTGATAATACTAAACACTTGTGCTTGTTCTAAATACTTCACGTGAATTCACTCACTTAATCCTTCCCAACAACTCAGAGGAAGGTACCACTTTTATCCCGATTTTATAGTGCATGAAACTGCGGCACTCAGGGCATAAATGACTTGCCCAAGACTACATACCTATCAAGACTCCTTAAATCAGGTTCCCATCCCAACCTGAGCCCTATGTCCACGTCCTCATCTCATACAAATCTCATTCACTGTCCTCAACTTGTTCCTGCCAAAGGACCTTTGCATTTGCTGTGCCCTCTGCTCCAAATGCACTTCCGACTGGTCTTCACACAGCTGGCTCCTTCTTACTTGGGTCTATTCCATTATCACCTCCCCCACGAAGCCCTCCTGGTCCCCTCAAAAGAAATGTTTCCTTGCCCCTCCCCCAACTCTCATGCCGTGGGATTGTATCTTCTTCACAGAACTTGACACCAATGGGTTGATCTGTTTATACTGTGCACCTCCCCTCAGGAAATCAACCTCTCTGGGTCTGAATGGATAAAAGTGCTCAGACTGTGCCAACCCCTTTCACAGAACTAGGGGGAAGTTTCCACCTACTTGAAGTTCAGATAACGGAAGGCATTATCCTCCCCTCTAGTCTGACCTCAGAACTCCTTCCCTGCCCTCCTCTGTCTCCCCTCCCTCTTTGGGGTGTGAAATCTGAGTTCTGAGCAGCAAAAAGGGAAGTCACATCAGCCACCTCTAGGAAAGCAACAAAGCACGGAACCCTCAGCTTCTATCATCCGGGTAGGAGGCTGGGCCCAGGAAACTGACAAGATTCCCAGCATGCTCTGCAGCCCCATCACCTGTCAAACCCACAACCAGATGGAATTCCCCCAGACTGCCTGCCACGGGGGCTGCCTGAGAGACTGCAGCCAGCCCACCCTTCCTGCAGAGATCCCAGCCTCAGAGAACCCCCATTTCTAACCAGCCAGATTCAAGGCAGCCAGAGGGCACTCAAGAAATAATAAAAACAGGGGAAATCCAAGAAAGTCAGGTGACAGGAATCCTACCTCCTCTCTCACGTGCGCCTTGGGGTTGAACTATATAAAACTTTTTGAGTAAATGAAATAGTCACACATGGTTCAAAATGAAAACATAAAAAAGTTAACAGTGAAAAGCTCACTCCCCCTTCATCTTTTCTACCAAATCCCCCAATAAGTATTCATTATTCTTAATTCCTTGATGCAAATAAAAGTTACAAAAATATACTCTTATTCCCCCTCTTTAAAAAAAAGGGGGTTCCATATGATATATATGCACCACAACTCTTTTTTTCTCCAGTTGAAGATAGCTCTATATTTGTACACAGGAAGGTGTCCGCATACATGTCTGTGTATGTATGCATGTGTAGACGCAGACACCAATTATTAAGGGCTTTCTGTAATTTTCACCCAGTTCTCCTGGAAAGAGGTGTTTAGATTGGGAGTCAGGGGTTCAGATTGGGAGTCAGGAGGGGTCATTTTTCAGCCCACGCACAAATGGCGGGGCCGCTCCCTCCAGCTGATCAACCATGGACGCAGACTGTCTGCACTGAACTCGAAGCAGGCACCAGGAGCCAGCTCCTGACTGGAAATAACAGCTGCAGCTCCCGTTTTCTTGAGCATTTCTCTACAAGATACTAACAGAAACCCCATTCTAGAAAGAAGGAAACAGAGACATAGAGAGGTAAAGTGACTAGCCCAAGGACACACAGCCAGGAAGTAGCGCTGGCGGGGTTGACACCCGGTCTGCCCATTGCCAAAGCCAGTCTGCCCACTCACCTGACCTCTCTCGGTCTTTAGTCCACACCCCTCTTCACAGTCCGTAATAGAACCGGGTGCCCCGAAGTCAGGGCCCAGGGTCAAGTTCCCAGCCCGGCTGGACTTGGGCGGTCAGGCGCTTCCGCCATCACTCCCCTGCGGTCAGCTCGGCCCGCAGCCCGGCCTCCCGGTGCGCCCTGCCCCGGGCGGATACGGGGCGCACAGCCTCTGCGGGCCCGGGAGTCCGGGCGAGCTCCACGAAGGTCGCCGGGCTCCAGCAAAGTGCTCTTCGGGCGCTGCCTCGCTTAATCCTCCCAGTTACCCATGGGAGGGTAGGGGGGGAACCGCCTGAACCCATTTTACAGACGGGAGGCTCAGAGACCCGCTCACCCGCGCTAAGGTCGCGGGGCTGGGCTCCCACCCAGCTCCCACCCAGCTCCCGCCGACTAAAAAACTTTCCTCCCCCTGCGTAATCCTGAATCCAAACGACTTTCAGGTGCGGGTCGCGTACGACAGCTGAGCGTCCATGGGCGCTAGCTCTCCCGGGCCCGGGAGCCCGGACACTGCTCCCTCCCGGGTCCGCAGTCCCAGGTTCAGGGGTTCCCAGCCAACTCCGAGAGCTCCGAGGCAGAGCTGCCGCGACACTTACTCAGCATCACCGCAGCCTGCAAAGTGGCCGGCGGGGACCCATTTGAAGGAGGGGGAGACTGAGGCGCAGAGAGAGCCAGCTACTAGCCCAAGGTCACACAGCGCGGTGGCCCGAAGCCAAGCGGGTGGCCGTGGGCTGGGAGCCCCCGTGCCAGCCGGCCGGCGGTCGCAGTCCCCGCCCCCGTCCCCTGCGGGATACTCACAGCCCGTCTTGCCCTCGAGCTCCCGCACCTCCTCGGACGCGGAGTGGGTAGCGCCCATGGTGCCCGCGGCGGGGGCCCGGGTGCGCTCGCTCCTCCCAGGCCCTGGGCTGGCGTCGGCTGCGCAACGGCAGGTCCGGCCTCGGGTCCGACACAGGTCGGGACGCCAGGAACTGGTCTGAGCCGCGGGTTCCGCGTGGGGTGCGAGGGCGGCCTCTTATAGCGGCGGCGGGCGGAGCGCCACGGTCCTAGTGCGCTCCGGCTTCGCGTATTGCCGGGAGTGGGGAGCGCCCCGCCCCGGGCCGGAAACGTCGGGGAGAGGGGTGGGGAGAGGAGGGGGACCCAGGTTCCCCATTCCCCGCAACCGCGGCCGTGCTCGTCGCGCCTCACCCCCTCCGCACCCCTGCCGGCTCTGGGAAGAAGGTGTGAGCAGAGTTGGGGGTATAGGTAGGAGGGATCAGACCCCACGGAGGTTCCATGCCCTCCCCCAGCCCTGTTCCACTACACATCCTCCCAGATGTCGGGAGGGAAACTCCCTGGGAACAATGGAGAAGGACAGCGTTAATTATCTCTATGGTGAACAGCAATAAAGATAATATAATAATAATAATCCAACCTGAATGCGCAAGTGGGGGGGCTTGCTTTGGCTTATTCCAGGAAAGCCCACCCTGATGAAGTGGGCACACCCACGTACAAGACTGGCCTGTCCTAGCTGCTCAGCCTAGTTGCTTAGGGTGGGGACGTTCTCAGTCTTTAGGTTCAGGGATTCTGACTCAGGCAGGGCCCAGGAGGCTGCATTTCAAACTACCAGAGAGGATGCCATCCTTCTGGGAGAAGTTTTGCCTGAAGCTGGCTGAAGGAGTTGGGTTCCGTAACCAGGCTGGGTAACCCCGGCCAATCCTGCCACCTATCTAACCATGATTCCTTCTCCTTAAGATGGGGATAATAATAGTTAATGAGACATACATCAGAGAGGCCTGGCCTGGGACACAGCGCAAGAGAGCCGCTGTGGAATCATGTCCACTTTACAACAGAGGAACTGGTTCTCAGAAGGGTCACAAAGCCAGGGCATTAATTCAAAGTCAACACTTTCCCTGTCTCAAGCCCAGACCATTGTGCTCCACAGTGCCTGGTGACGTGGCCATCAAGGATTGGCATGTATTCAGGGTCTGTCCTGGGTGCCAGGCTCTGTTGATAGTGCTGGGCGGTGGCGGTCATGGAGACTTGAGCCGGCTCACCTACATCCATGTCACAGAGCGCTGGGGAGGGAGAGCTGAGAACCAGGTGCCCATACCTCCAAGCTGAGGGTTATAGCCCCTTGCAGGGACAAGGATGCCGTTCAGAGTCACCAGGGGGCTCCTGAAACCTGCCAGAGCAGCAGAATCAGCCCCCTCCTGGTTGAAAATCCAGCTCCCCTTTACACTCTGTCAGGACACTCACAGAGCTGGGGCAGCACCTGGAATGTGCATTTGCAAAGCTCGCACGCACGGGCAGTGCTGAGACCTAGCCAAGCTGGGGAAATGTTGGCTGTGGGACATCAGCTGGTCCAAGCAAACTGGAAAGCCGCCTGGGAGACTGCATGTCAGGTCAGAAGGAATCTAGAAACCCAAACTGGCCTCTGGATCAAGAAATGGGGCCCTGGACCCCTTGGGAATTACCCACAACTGCTGGACACAATTTTGTTCCGACTTAAAATATCTGTTCCCGGAATTTTGTTAAATTATCCAAGGATTAAATGCTGGGGCTTTTTGCTGGGGAGATAGAAAATGACATTCTCATGGCTGCATCTCCTCCCCCTTGGCATGGTTGCTCTCAGAGCTGGTACAGTACAGGTGGGTGGGGGTAAAAGCCCTGGGACAGTGCCCTGGGGCAGGGAGGGGGCACGTGGCCTTGCTCCGCCCCTCGGGTGATCGCGGAGAGACTCCCAGTGTATGGGGGTGAAGGGAGGTGGTCTTTACTCCATCATCTGTCTACACAGTCAACTTCATCTCAAGCTCCGCTGGCCACGGTCAGTTTCTAGACAAGCATTTGTGCTGGTCCCTTCTGCCAGGAACTCCACTGCTCTCCCTTTTCCCGTGATTGGGGCTCCTCAGATCTCAGCATAAACATCACCTCCTTGGAGAGTCCTTCTCAGGGCCCCCATCCGCTCTCCTGGGTCTGCTGCCATACAAGCCGCCTTCACCAGCCAGCGGGAGCTGGAAGGCTGGGTGTGATGACCACAGGGAATTTGTTCCTGATGGCAGGGCTTGGAGAAATAATCAGGAGCTCCTTGTGGCAGCAGGAAGGCACAATGTGCAGGCTTGCTTGTTCATTCATTGATTCATCGCCCATTTATCGAAGGCCTGCTGTGTACAGGGGACTGCCTGGGACCTGGAGCCACACTTCTGCTCTTAAGAGAGTCCTGGAGGAGTGGGAGACAGACACACAGGACGTGACAACGCAGCGGGGTAAACAAGGCCCCGCAGAGATCTGGAATGTTCGAGCTGGAATGGCCTCTGGAGAAACTCTGTTAACCCCTAAGCTGACCTTTGGGGAGTCCATGACTGTCCCAAACTGTGGTCCCAAAGGGACATGCCAAAGGCAAATACTGGCTGGACAGAAGTACCTGTGAGGTTTGGGGGCCCTGCGGTCACCCACCCTCTGCCTGAAGGAGGGCTTTGCCTCCTTCTCTGGCAATGATGCACACACACGGCAGGGCTCTCTGCACACAAAGCCTGCTGCCACTGTTCCAGGACGTCAGGCCTTTAATTCAATCCTGCTAATGGCATCAGAGCACCAAGGAGGTCTGGAGCGCTGCGTGGGGTCTGGCTGGGCTGATTGGATCAGTTGTCTGGAGCCCTGGAAGAGGGGGCACCCTGTGTGGTGATCTTTATCCTCCCCCTCACTCAGTGTGACCTTCGGAGAGCTAGGGAACACTTTGGTCACCAGGCAACTGCCTCTCTTCTCCCAGAGGAGCTGATTACAAACAGTGGCTGCGGTGAGAATGGCTGGTACCTGTGAGGCCACCAAGGGCAGCTGAACCCAGAGATGGTGAGGATGGTCTTCATTCGTCTAAGGGAAACAGACTACCGAACCACACTTGGGCAAGTGGCTTTGCCTCCCTGGGCCTCAGTTTCCCATCTGTAAAGTGGGAATAACAATGGTGCCTTCTTCATGATGTTTATGAGGGTTAAATGTGGATTCATATATCTAAAGGGCTTAAAACAGTGCCTGACACAGGAAGTGCTATCCAGTGGGGTGCAGGTAAACAGGCCCTGAGAAAACAGAGGGGAAGCTCTACTTTGCAACATTGCCAATTTCCCTGTTGTAAATACTCCCACCATGGTCAATTTCAAGCTACCAATAATTGAACAATGGGCTTGCAAAATTCCTGAATGTTTAATAATTTGTTCTTGCAAGCTGGTCTGAGACAACTCAGCACCCCACTACACAGTAGGCTGTTATTATGATTCGTATGTTCATTTGTCCATTCATTCATCTATTCACTCATTCACTACTGAGTGCCAGGAATTCAGATACTACAGTGAGGTAGTCAGTCTCTGACCTCAGAGCCTGTAAGGAAAAAGATAGGAACAGACCATCATTAGTGCGTACACTACTGGGTACCCAATACATGCCCATTTTATTTTTTTTTAATTTTTAAAATAAATTTTATTTATTTATTTTTGGCTGCGTTGGGTCTTCGTTGCTGCACGCGGGCTTTCTCTAGTTGCAGTGAGTGGGGGCTACTCTTCGTTGCGGTGTGCAGGCTTCTCATTGCGGTGGCTTCTCCTGCTGCGAAGCATGGGCTCCGGGCATGCGGGCTTCAGTAGTTGTGGCTCGCAGGCTCCAGAGCACAGGCTCAGCAGTTATGGTGCACGGGCCCAGCTGCTCTGCAGCATGTGGGATCCTCCAGGACCAGGGTTCGAACCTGTGTCCCCCGCACTGGCAGGCGGACTCCTAACCACTGTGCCACCAGGGAAGTCCTGCCCATTTTATTGATGGGAAAACCAAGGTGTTCAGAATGGATGGTAAACCAGAATCAGAGTACACATATGCAGTTGTGTAAATGGCAGTTCACCCGTATTGCTCTCCTGGCCCTCTGATCACTTAGCTTGGGGGGGGGTCTCCAAAGGGTTGGCAATGTTCTGGGAGCAACAAAACACTTTTCTTAATTTGGGGACCACTGACCCTATGAAAGTTACAGGGATTCCAAGTGCCATCTTGCTTGGCCTCTGACTTAGAGCAGACCACACCTAACCACTTCAAACAAGTAAGGATTAGTGCAGCTCTTGTAAATTACGTCCAGGGAGGGAAACCCCAGAAACGGCTACACCAGTGTCTTGACTCTGAAACAGCTTTTCCCTTAAGCTCATTTAAACTCCTTATGCTGGTCTCATATGTCTTGGTCTCTTGGTTTCAGCGTGAATGGAATCAGAGAAGAATCATCCCCAATTTGAATTTTGAATTTAAGGTGTCCTTTTGGTTATCTTTTATTTGTTTTATTTATTTTTTTGTTGATAATATATTTTTTAACATCTTTATTGGAGTATAATTGCTTTACAATGTTGTGTTAGTTTCTGCTGTATAACAAACGGAATCAGCTATACGTATATCCCCATATCCCCTCCCTCTTGAGTCTCCCTCCCACCCTCCTTATCCCACCCCTCTAGGTGGTCACAAAGCACTGAGCTGATCTCCCTGTGCTATTCGGCTGCTTCCCACTAGCTATTTTACATTTGGTAGTGTATATACGTCCATGCCACTCTCTCACTTTGTCCCAGCTTACCCTTCCCCCTCCCTGTGTCCTCAAGTCCATTCTCTCTGTCTGTGTCTTTATTCCTGTCCTGCCCCTAGGTTCTTCAAAACCATTTTTTTTTTTTTTACATTTCATATATATGTGTTAGCATATGGTATTTGTTGTTCTCTTTCTGACTTACTTCACTCTGTATGACAGACTCTAGATCCATCCACCTCACTACAAATAACTCAATTTCGTTTCTTTTTATGGCTGAGTAATATTCCATTGTATATATGTGCCACATCTTCTTTATCCATTCATCTGTCGATGAACACTTAGGTTGCTTCCATGTCCTGGCTATTGTAAATAGTGCTGCAGTGAACATTGTGGTACATGTCTCTTTTTGAATTATGGTTTTTCTCAGGGTATATGCCCAGTAGTGGGATTGCTGGGTTGTATGGTAGTTCTGTTTTTAGTTTTTTAAGGAACCTCCATACTGTTCTCCATAGTGGCTGTATCAATTTACATTCCCACCAACAGTGCAAGAGGGTTCCCTTTTCTCCACACCCTCTCCAGCATTTATTGTTTGTACATTTTTTTGATGATGGCCATTCTGACTGATGTGAGATGATACCTCATTGTAGTTTTGATTTGCATTTCTCTAATGATTAGTGATGTTGAGCATACTTTTTTGTGTTTGTTGGCAATCTGTATATCTTCTTTGGAGAAATGTCTACTTAGGTCTTCTGCCCATTTTTGGATTGGGTTGTTTGTTTTTTTGATATTGAGCTGCATGAGCTGCTTGTAAATTTTGGAGATTAATCCTTTGTCAGCTGCTTCATTTGCAAATATTTTCTCCCATTCTGAGGGTTGTCTTTTGGTCTTGTTTATGGTTTCCTTTGCTGTGCAAAAGCTTTTAGGTTTCATTAGGTCCCATTTGTTTATTTTTGTTTTTATTTCCATTTCTCTAGGAGGTGGGTCAGAAAGGATCTTGCTGTGATTTATGTCATAGAGTGCTCTGCCTATGTTTTCCTCTAAGAGTTTGATAGTGTCTGGCCTTACACTTAGGTCTTTAGTCCATTTTGAGTTTATTTTTGTGTATGGTGTTAGGGAGTGTTCTAATTTCATTCTTTTACATGTAGCTGTCCAGTTTTCCAGCACCACTTACTGAAGAGACTGTCTTTTCTCCATTGTATATTCTTGCCTCCTTTATCAAAGTTAAGGTGACCACATGTGCGTGGGTTTATCTCTGGGTTTTCTGTCCTGCTTTTGGTTATCTTTTAAACAATCCTTTCTCACCCGAGGCACCCTGGTCTTTGAAGCTAACCTTGGGTGATGGTGTGCTGCAGGAGACGGATTCAGATCTGAGTTGCATCCCAGCTCTGCCACTCCCCGGGTGGTGTGGCCTTGGGCTGGTTCCTCTGAAGCTCTGAACCTGGATGTCCTCATCTGTATAATGGGTCCACAATCCCATCTTTATAGAGAGGATTCAGCAAGGGTGACATGGCTAGGAGGTGACAGGGCTGGGACTGGATGCTGAGCCGGCCACCTGCGGGACCATGAACTAACCAGCAGGGCAGTACCACTGGCTGGGATCCTGCCACCTGGTTCATCTTAGCACCTCCCCAGCCAGGGGGTGGGAGTGAGGGCAGGCACAGCCACCTCCTCCCTCCCTCCCTGCCTCCCCTCCCTCCTGGGATGGCTGCAAGTACCAGTGGGACCCGGCTGAGGGCCTGGGAGGCAGGGTGATAAATATATACTGGGGTTCAGAGTCAGCACAGCCGATAATTTGGGGCTTATTTGGGACAGGATGCAGCAGGCACCTACCACTGGGCCAGCGGGGGCAGACGGAGGGCAAAGGCAGGCCGGGGCGGGGTGGGGGTGAGGGTGGAGGTAAGAGGCGGGCCCAGGTGCCCCGCCGCGCGCCCCCCTCCCCAGGCTGTGCTGACTTGGCAGTGCCCGGGCCGCTCCCGCTGACTGGGCACACTTCCCAGATGTCCACCCTCAGCTGTCTCCGCAGCCCTCCCAGGGCTGGCTGTGGACAGCCGAGATGGGAACCAGATCCAGCTCTACGCTTCATGGAGAAAGATGTGGATGTGAAGGAACGACAGGTTCCCAGCTGCTCTTTCAGGGCTCTTTACACAGAGGAAAGATCCCCTCTGCCCAAGAGACTCCAGCGTGGGGTGGGGGGAGAGAAAGGTGCTTTGGGGGCTCCTGGGTCCCCCACTGCATGTAGAGGCAGGTGACACTCCTGGACAGGGTTTAGTGTTTTGACCTGGCAGAGGGGCTGCTGGGGGGAGAAACCGGGGAAGAGGAGCCCCCCTCCCTCCCCACATTGCAGTGGGCGGGAGCCAAGTTGGGGGGCTCCGGGGGGGATTAAAGAGCCCCTTGGAATTCGCAGGCTCGACCCTTTCATTTTCACCAGGGAGGAAGCTCAGAGGGTCAAGGTCACGTAGGTCTAAACCCCAAAGAGGGAGGGAGCATAAGACAGGGCCCTGGACCTCAAGCCCAGCCACCAGATGTCACAGGGTGAGGGGAGGCCTGTGGATTTCTGGGGAGAGGGAGGCAGGTGGGGACAGCCTCACCACCATGGGGCCCCTGGGCTTGCCGGTCAGCAGGAACAGGAGAGTCTGTGCTGGTGGGGGGCTCAGAAGCAGGGGCTTCCAGAAGGAGGCATCCCTCCCATGGGACCCGGGAGGCCAGGGCAGAAGGTGAGGGCACAAGTGAGACAGCACTGGGGCTGCCCTGAAATCCATGGGGAGCCGCGTGGGCTCAGCTCCTGTGCCGCACACTCCAGGGCTGAGGAGCCAGGACCCTCCGGAGGTGCCAGGTGAGGCCTGAGGGTTGCCTGACAGCAGAGGCCCCTCCCCTCTTGGGGGGCTGTATCGTGGAGCCAGGGTGCAAGGTCAACATCACGTGCAGCCACAGTCATCCTCAAAAATCCTCTAGTGGGCTTCCCTGGTGGCGCAGTGGTTGAGAATCTGCCTGCCAATGCAGGGGACACGGGTTCGAGCCCTGGTCTGGGAAGATCCCACATGCCGCGGAGCAGCTGGGCCCGTGAGCCACAATTACTGAGCCTGCGTGTCTGGAGTCTGTGCTCCGCAACAAGAGAGGCCGCGATAGTGAGAGGCCCGCGCACCGCGATGAAGAGTGGCCCCCGCTTGCCACAACTAGAGAAAGCCCTCACACAGAAACGAGGACCCAACACAGCCATAAATAAATAAATAAATAAATTTTAAAAATTAAAAAAAAAAAAAAAATCCTCTAGTGACCATAAAGTCTGGTCCTTATAGGTTTATGCACACAACCCTGTGCAGGAAATACGCATAACATCTAAATACGCAAACGTCCAGTAACATACCGCGCACGAGCGTCTGATTATGGCAAGACATCATTTTAAAGAGTATTTTAAGTTTAAACTGTTCCCTTTTCCTTTTCTTTCTCCTCCCCTCGCCCCAATCCCTCTAATACTTGCACTAAAAGCTCACAGCTCCTGGCGGGGAACCATAATTTAACCTTAGGTTGACCTAATCTTTGTACTTAATCTCTCCCCAGAATTTATTAACTTCAGAAAAAGTCAGCAGTTACCGGCCGGGACTTGGAGCAAGTTCTGTACCGGAGTTCTGCTTCCCTTAAACGGCAGGAGTTCCCACACTCGGGTGTGTGTAAGAATCCCCCAGAGCGTCTGGTGCAGTGGCCTGGGGTGGGGGGGCTGGTGTCTGCACGTGTCAGAGGCCCTTCAGGTGCCGGTGAGGCCGGGGCCAGCAGGACGGAGGCACCTGTGCCCTCTCACTGCCCGGGGAGCATCTAAACCCAGAGCTGGCCAGGGACCGCCTCGCCCTCTCCCCTGCTGACCCCTGCTCTCTATCCCCATCTTACTGGTCTGGTGGCCAGCGTCCAGAAAACAGTGGGGGTGGTGAGGAGGTGGAGAAGTGACAGATCAGAAACCCCATCTTGGGGGTCACCCGGCCCCGTTGCTACACCTTCAACGAATTCCTTCGGCTCAGTGCATCCCTCTGAGGGGGAAAGGCGGTGACGCTGTACCGGCAGCTGTTACCAAGCTGGAGAAAACCCACATCCCCCCAGGCTGCTCTGCTCTTATGTCACCACAAAGCATCTCCCATCAGGCCTCAGCTGCTATTCTTAGTCTGGAGAACACACCTCCGCCTGTTAGAAGTCTCTAGACTTCAGCAGGCTTTTTATAAATCACTTAGAAACTCGCAGCCTGCCGGGCGCTGGTTAAATACTTCTTTCTTGTAGGCAGAATGTTCGAAGCGTCTCTGGGGTGGGCGCACCTTCTGCCCCGGGGAAACTTGTAGATAATGTCGTAATATCAGCAATGATCACTTCCATTGATTGAACCTGCGCGCAGCCCTTCAGTACTAACAGCAAACAGGGGCGTGCATTGTGTGTGTCGAGCTGCGTGTGAGTGATTTCGGAGGCAGGTACAGTGCCGTGGTCACAGTGCAGCTGAAAGACCTGGGTTCAAATCCTGCCTCTGCCGCTTACAGGTCACGTGACCACGAGGAAGTCACTCAGCTTCTCTTTGCCTCTGGGTAACCAGGATACCCACAGCTTCGAGGATGCTGCGCTGCTGTGAAGGTGACTAGACCTTAGACACTGAGTCTTGGAGCAGCGCAGGTGAGCCCTCCAGGGTCTGTGCTGCTCCTGACATAGTAATGAGCAAGCACGCTCCGCGGAGGTCCTCGTCCCTCCGTCCACCCACAGGAAACGGAGGCCCCCGCCTCCAGGCTAAATGACTAGCCCACGCTGGTTAGTAACAGAAGCTTAGCTTGAACCTGAGTCTGGTCCACTGCAAAGCACGGGCAGTTACGACGCTCTGCTGCCCTCTAGGGCATGCGGGGGTGGAATCAGACACCATCCAGGCCCGTGGGGCTCCCAGCCTCTCTGAACCTGTGACCCAACGAAAATCGGCCCACTCCATCCCCCACGGGGGAGCCATCTTCCTCTGCCATCAGTTTCTTTCCCCCTTGAGACCTGGAGTGCCCCGTCGCTGAGCCTCAGTTTCTTCATCTGTAAACTGGGTTGATAATAACAGCATCCACTCTGAAGAGTAGCATGAGGATTAAATGACATGGCTTTTCTGAAGGCACGGTCCCTCACCTCCTACTGGCCCCACCAGGGTGGGGGGCCATCTTCAGCCCCCTCCAAGACCAACTGATGTCCAAGACGTGCCAAGGCTGGGAACGCTCACATCTTTTCCTGGGTCTCCCCACCGACCTCTTGGGGTATCATCTTCGGCACAGATCCTCTGGGGACTCATGCTGGTTGTTTGGTTGCATGAATGTCTCCCTCGGACACTGAGGCTCGGCTGATGTCCTCGCCAGGAGGAGGTGTCCAGGAGAATCAGAATGACGCTGATCTCCACCTACTCCCCTAGCCCCCAACCCCATAAACATTATGGGATAGCCCACCCAGCATGGTGAAGCACCATCTGGGGACTTGATCCAGGCGTTTCCCACATTTTTTTCACAGCTGCGAGGGGAGACCACACTTGGTTGAACTCACTGCAGGGCCAGTGCCTATTGCTGGCTCCAGGAGGGAGTGAGGACCAGAGAAAGCACAGTGACACGACCCCCAGGGGGCAGCCTCTTCCCGGCCCCTCCAGTCTGGCGGTTCCCAGTTATCAAGGGGGCTCCTCACTCCATTTCAGGCCTCATCACACCCTGCAAAGATGACGGAAGCAGAGCATCTCAAATGTGATGCTCCCAATAGGGGTGAAGCTGCTCAGGGGGTTGGGGGAGAGGAAACAGTGTGCCCAGCTGCTAGTTTACTTACTGGACTAGAATGAATTCCCCTCACCTCACAAGTTTTCCCATCTCCTGTTGGTGCATCATCCAACGACCAGTCCTAAATTCTCCTTTCCGGAAAGTCCTTCTTCCCTGTCCTCACCTCGCACTGCCCGCTTCCCTCTCTGGAATGCTACAGAGTGAGGGTAACAGGAGCCGGGACGCAGAACCAGTGGGGTGCATTGAAAGTTCTCTGTAAGAGTCCTGAGCCTGGCAGGTGGCAAGAATTCAGCCAGGAAGAAGCAGTGCAGACAGATGACACAGTTCAGTGTGCAGCTCTGAGGAAACCTGGGGCTGGAGATTCAAATTGGGGATGAATTAGGATATTTGTCATCAGACCCAGGGAATCTGGGCTTTGAGATCACTACCCAGTGTTGGGGGTGAAGGGGACTTGGAATCTTCCGTCAGCAGAGTGACTACAATTAGGGTTCAGCTGAGGTCCCTGGAAAAATCAATTCCTGGCCAAAGAGCAATTTGCAGCATTCTGCACTTGGAGGGGAGCACAGGCTTGCTTGGGATGGCACAATACTCACCCCAGATGAGTTAGTATTTAGTACAGAGATGATGAAGTAAAGCAGTCATGTGTTTTTATCTGTTTTGATCCTGTATTATATTGGAAAGTAATCCACGTATATTTTGTGTTTTAAGCCTTTGAAACGTTTGCAAGAATTTGAAATCATCTAAGAGAAAGGCTTCGTGATTCCATTTTATATGAACTGGGTAATCAGTTACTGCCAGGTTATTTTTCCAATTGTGGTAAAATACACATAACATAAAACTGACCATCTTAACCAGTTTCAAATGTACCGTTCAGTACAAGTGCATTCACGTTGCTGTACTGGATAGATTTTTACCTTGAAAGTTATAAGAGAATTTTACTGTGTCTGCAAACAGTATGCTACTGTGAAGTTAAGACTTCCCATATTTAAAAGTTCAACTTTGTAGATGTATGAGAATTTATGGTACACTTGGGAAGGTTTTGAAAAGTGCTTAAGGAGAAGTCAAATTTATTAAATGCGTTGGTGCACTTAAAGTACCTAAGGGAATTTAAGTGGTTTTTTACAAAAACAAAAGTTATTGTAAAATATAGTCAATTTATAAGCAAAATAGTAAGATTCAGAAATTCTACACAAAATCGTAAGAAGTGGTGTTTCAAATCTGTTATTTGCCATAGGTGGAACATTAATTGGAAAAAACCAACAAAGAGTTCCCTGAATAATCTTACACGAAAAGCCTTTTAGGCACCAAAAAAAACCCTGCTGACAAATAAGTGCTTTACAGCCTTCAAACCATTTATATATAAAATACCTCACAACTCAGTGGTTCCCAAATTTGAAGCCTGGAGGACTTGTTCAAATACAGATCGTGGGCTCCTCCCCAGAGGTCCTGATTCAGTGGGTCTGGGGCCCAAGATCCTGCATTTCTAACGAGTTCCCAGGTGATGCTGATGCTGGGGGACCAGGGACCAGACTTTGGGACCCGCTGCACTAGACACACAGAGGCCAGGCGTTACCATTGTCAGCTGTGTGGCCTTTGCTAGTTACCACTGTCCTTTGGACCTTAATTCCCCCAGCTCCAGCACGAGAATAACACAAGGGCACTTACCCTGCAGGGCTGCCGTAAGGGTCAGAGAGACGTGCATGCAGGGCTGGCGCACGGTGGGCTCGCAGCGTGTGGTACAGATGATTGTATTATACTGCTCAAATCCCGACATGGCCTCATAGCCTGGGTGCCTTTTATGGCCTCCATCCTCCCAGCATAGGGCTGTGCACATAGTAGGTGCTCAAGAAACACTGATGGCAACAACGGGGACTGCCCCTTCCCCATTTACTGCGGACAACCAAAGCTTGGTTGTTATTGCTCCAGGCAGCCTCACCAAAAGCACCTGGGTCTCAGGGTTTGCTTTCTCCACGAAGGTGGGGAAACTGAAGATGCTCATTGGCAGAAGGCGGCAAGGCTGTCTTGTTTGTGCTGTTGGTGCCTGCAGCTGTGGCTTGTAGGGACGTGAGATGCTCTCTGTTGAATTTTGAGTGAACTGAAAGGCAATGAAGGATTCAGAGCACAGCCGTTGGCGGGTTCAGAGCACGAGCCCCTGCTGCAGGATGGGGATAATCAGACCCACCGTACTGGGAGGCTGCAAGGGGTCAATGAGATGGGCCATGTGGGCATGCCGGCCAGAGGGCACAATGTCAAGGCAACACTGGAGTTTTCTTCCCTGACTGTTCTTGTGTAAGAAGCTTCTGTCATTTCACCCCTCACTCATGCTGTACTGTGTCCAGCTAGTTCTTGGATCTAAAATGCAGAAGACAGCACATGGGCTTCTCTAAGATAGACGTGAGGAGACAGATGATGCTCCCCAGCTGGGGCTCCTCAGACCCCCGGTTCCCTGGAGTCTAGGTTTTTACCACAAAACTTCTCCTCGAGGATTCTGCACATTTGGTTGGAAAGTGAACAGGGAAGATTGGGAAGCCACAGCAGGAGGAAACGTATTAAGCTGCCTTCTCTTTGTGCTAATGAGCATTTATTTATATGATAATGTAATAATACAGCATTATTTAGGTTATTTAGGATCTGTTAGACTGTGAGTGAAGAATGCTTGTTGTAAATATCACAGACAGGTCTTCTCCCTTTTTTTTTTTTTTCCCCCAATCTGTCATCTATTTATTAACATCATCTATGAAGATCATTTAACAAAATCTTTAATATTGATATCATCAAATGCATTAATTGTTCTCCCTAAGAGGTCTTCTCCCTTTTATCCAGAAGTTGGAGATGAGCATTTCCAAGGTTGGCACAGAAGCTCAGCAAAGTTGGAGTCTGGGCTGGCATTTCTGTAATTCTTTGGGCCTTCCCCTCATGGCTGCAATGTCTTTTGATAGTATTCAGTATTCAGAGCTGAGTAGCTGCAACAGAGACTGGCCTGCAAAGCCCAAAATATTTACTATCTGGCTCTTTATAGAAAAAGTTTTTCTATCTCTGCCTTACTGTGATAAGCCCCACTATTTAAAAGACAGAGGGGGGCCTGCTCTCAGGTTGGCAATACTCTGGCTGGGAAGATGACATGCGCAAAGAAGAGAAAACAATAGATACACTCATGACTAGAGTCTGTATGTGTGGAATAGTTTGGGGGTCAACTCTTGAACTGGATGGCTATTTCCCTTTTCCTTCTAAAATTATTTCTTCTACCCAGTGCCGCCTGAGAACACTTTCCATTGAGTTTGGCAAATGCCAGGCGCCATGCTAGGTGCAGGAAGTACACACATCACGGTGATCCAGCCCCCGAATCTGCCCTTAAGTTGCTCAAAGCGTTTTGGGGGACACAGGCAAGAAATGAACATCCAGAGTGGCAAGTGCTCTGATAGGGTTAAGCTTAAGATGCTAAGGGAGCAGGGTCAGGCTGGCGAAAGTGAGAAGGTTGAAGCTGCCGAGGGCATGGCCACGATGTCGGAGGTAGGGTGTCCCTGCAGAGGGAACAGCCCACGTGGTGGCCCAGAGGTGGGCGTGTGTGGAGAAATGAGGGAGCCTGTGATCCGGGGCTGATGCACAGTCTGTGTACTAGAGGGCGGAAAGCTGCCCTCAGGAGTTTGGGCTTTATCCTTGCAACTCCCATCAAGCAAGGGATTAACTGGAAGAGATACGTACTTTAGAAAGATCACCTTGGATGCAGCTGAACTTTCAAGGCAGGAGGCAGCAGGGGCCTGGACCAGGGTGGTGGCAGCGGGGATGCACCCAGGTACCCTCAGCAGGACCTGGTGGTGGATGAAACATGAGGAGTAAAAGAAGGGGTGGTGAGCCCTTCATTCAATTTCAGGATTCAGCAGACCCCTCCCGAGGGTGGGGGGGGGTCCCCGTTTCCCTCCGGACACTTCCCCCGCACAGGGTGGGAGGCCACACAGCCGATTTCCCTCCTAAGACCCCTCTGATTCACCCAGTGAGTCTACCGTCTCCTCTTTGTGCCTGACACTGCCACTGACGGGGAGATGGCAGGGCGTTCCCGATACCTGGATGGTTCTAGGCGCAAGGGAGACACAGCCTGTCCTGGTCCGTGCGGGCGAGGAACCATGTCCTCGTTCTCTGAGTCACTTACTGGAGCCAAGGAAGACCAGGTTTGCTCAGCAAATGCTATCCCGAAGAGAGCGTGTCGGAAGACACAGCCTCTCTCCTGTGACTTTCCCAGCCTGTTCTGTTCTGGTGGATTTGTGGCACATTCCACAAGGCAGCAATGTATGGCCGAATCCAAGCCCTCTGAACCCCGCCCATCCCTGGGCCACCAAGGGGGAGGGGCACTTCCATTTAAAATAAAACGATGACAGCGAGGCAGCGTCTCCAGGCAAACAAGCAGGTCCCCGGCAGATGCAAGGCTTCTGCAGGTGGAGAGGGAAGCTGATCGCAGAAAGAACTCCGGATCAGGAGGTGGAGTGGGTGTGGACAAATCTCCCCCAGCCTTCAATCTGTGCTGCTCAGCAAGAGAAATGACAGCAGTAGTAAAACAAGCTGGGAATGGATTTTGCTTTCTTCTGAGTCACCCGGGGGAGGAAAATGGAAAATTACCTCTCTCTCTCTCTTTCCCAAATGGGACACAAGTTCCTTGGAGGGGACAGCTGAGCCTGGGGCATGCAACCAGCTGGCAGGATCCCTGGGCCATCTTGTGCGGCGGCCGCTCCATTCTGGCTCTCTGCGTGCGCCCATTCTGTGTCTCCTCCTGGCAGGTCACACGGTGCCGGAGCCTAATGAGCTCTTAAGGCTAGTGATGCAGCTGGCTTTGGGGAGCTGTGCAGCCTGACCGGGGGTGACATGCTGAATGGACCTTGCCCAGACAGTGACACTTAGCGGAGTCTGTCACTCCCAGAGGAAACTACAGAACATTTGCCCCGGCCCCCTCACCCCAGAACCATCTGTTTGTCTCTATTACCACATGACTATGCTACTGGGAGGGAGACTTCCGCCTCCCCTCCTATGGGGCTCACTGCGGGGGAACTGCAGTTCCACACATCAGAATGTGCATCTCAGCCTTGGAACCAGCCCTCTGTCCCCCCTTCCACCCCCGCCCCCCAGCTCCAAGCAGAGGGCAAAACCAAACTAGAATAAGCAACAAATGATAAATGGTGCTTGGACGATTTCTAATTAAGAGAAAAGTTAGGTGGAAGACTTAACACACATGGAGGAAATGGAGCTGTTGATAAATAACACACCCACATAAACGTGTGACCGAGTCACCATCTTGAGAAACCAAGGACTCAAAAGGTGGTCCTCTGAACATCTCTGGCTGGCAGCTGCTAATCCCTGGAAAGGGAAAAGGACGATGAGCACACAAAGAAATCATGCTTTGCCAGGAGGTCATAAAGTGTGTGCCCTGAGTCTACCCTTCTGACTTTCACTAACTCCACCCACGTGTTCTTACTGAAACTTTCTCACAAGCAACATCACTGAAAACTGTCAACATCTTTAATGGGAGGGTTGCCTTATTCTGTCTCCAGGAGGATAAGGAGGTAAACTCCACCAGGAGAGTTGTTATCTTAGTTCGGGCTGCTTCAGCAAAAACACCGTAGACTGGGTGGCTTAAACAACAAATGCGTATTTCTCACTGTTCTGGAGGCTGGGAAGGCCAAGATCTAGTGCTGGCAGATCTGGTGTCTGGTGAAGGGCATGTGTCCTGGTTTGTAGGTAGTCAGCTTCTTGCTGTGTCCTCACATGATGGAGGGGGTGAGGGTACAGTCTGAGGTCTCTTTTATAAGGGCACTAATCCTATCACGAAGGCTCCACCCTCATGACCTAATCACCTCCCAAAGGCCCCACTTCCTAATACCATCACCTAGGGGGTTAGGTTTCAACACATGAATTGCAGGGGCAGGGGTCGGGGGGTGACATGCAAACACTCAGTCTATAGCGGCTATAAAGAGCAGCTTGGAGTCAGGCAGAGATGGGCTGGGATCTGGGCCCTGTTCCTTAGTAGCTGTGTCATCTTGGGCAAGTTACTCAACTTCTCTGAGCCTTAGTTTCCCCGTGTAAAACTGGGAATATTCCTAATACCCCCAGGATTGGCAGAGAATAAAGGCTCAGCAGAGTGTGAGTTCTGACCCAGTGTGGAATGTTTGTGCTTTTTGGGAGTGTGTCCTGTCACAGGAAGGTGCAGTGACTCCATCTAACATTCTAGAAGCATTTGTCTGCCTCTTCCGTGTCAGCTCCTGTGGACCCAGACAGGAGCAGGTGCGAACGCTGACCTTGTAAGGTCTCCCCGAAAGTGGAAGGAAAATCTGCCTCGTTGCACAACGGAACGGAAGATGCCAGCCAGCCTGGGGTGCACGAGCTCCTGTTCACACCTGGGGCCGCTTCGGGTGTCAATCACCCACACATGGAACTGGGCTATCCCAGGCTTGAGAGGACAGTCCCGTTTGGGTCTAAGTCTCGGCTGACTATGTTTTCCATGTTATGAGGTCCAGGTCCTGAAAGCAGAGGGTGAACGGATTCGCCAGGATGGAGCACCTCAGCCCCAGGTGCTAACAGACAACCTGCCCAACTGGATTCAAACGCTATGGGGCCTTCCCGGGTCAGACCCCTCCCCCGTCTCCTCTGCTGAAGCTCCTCTCTGAAGTACCTGGATAACAGTATCTGATGCACATTCCCTGAGCTGTTTTACAGATGCTAAAACTCCCACCAGATGGAAGACGTTAACTACTTGATGACCATGAGCACGGAGCCCCCAGGCCTCCTGGAGCCTAAGGATTGATAGTTAAAACCCCTGTGACATGGGCCCATTACCTCACCATCGCCCAATCAGAGAATTGTGCACAAGCTGATCGCAGACCCTGGGACGCCCCTCCGTCACCTGGCCTTTATAAATGCTTTCCTGAACCCCATCAGAGAGTTTAGGGTTTGGGGGCATTAGCTGTCCTGAAGTCCTTGCTTGGTGCCTACAATAAACACTGCACTTTCCTTCACCACAACCTGCTGTCAGTAGATGGGCTTTACTGCGCGGGCGAGTGGACCCGAGTGTGGTTCAGTAACATGCATATGAGCAAAGCTGACGTTTTGGGGAACAAAAACCTAAAACCCCAAAGGGACACAGGGAAACTTTTGGAAATGATGGATCCGTTTATCACCTGGATTGTGGTGAGTGGAACACAAGTCTATGCATATATCCAAACTCACCAAGTTGTATACATGAATTATACGCAGTTTTTATTTATTTATTTTTATTTATTTATTTTTGGTTGCACTGGGTCTTCACTGCTGCATGCGGGCTTTCTCTAGTTGCGGTGAGCAGGGGCTACTCTTCGTTGTGGTGCACGGGCTTCTCACTGCTGTGTCTTCTCTTGTTGCGGAGCACAGGCTCTAGGCATGCCGGCTTCAGTAGTTGCAGCACGCAGGCTCAGTAGTTGTGGCTCACGGGCTCTAGAGCACAGGCTCAGTAGTTGTGGCGCATGGGCTTAGTTGCTCCATGGCATGTGGGACCTTCCCGGACCAGGGCTTGAACCCGTGTCCCCTGCATTGGCAGGCGGATTCTTAACCACTGCGTCACCAGGGAAGCCCTATACGCAGTTTTTAATATATACCAATTATACCTCAATAAAGCTAGAGGAGGGAAAAGCAACTTCCTTTAAAAAGTCTTTGCAGCCTTGGAATAGGGTTTCCCCAAACTTCAAGAGCGCACACTGCTGGGATGGGGAGGGATAACATGTCCTCATTTTCCCTCAACAAAGTCAATGTGAGTGAAATAGAGTGGCTGAAGGTGGCCAGGTGGTTGTCACAGCACAGTCGGTGAAGAAATAACAAGGTTCTAAATCCCAAATAATGAGGGATGATATTATTAGCAAGATATTTTCTGAGGTCAAGTCCAAAGGCTCAGGCTCTAGTCCCGCTCTGAGACCCATGCCAGATCAAGTCACTTTAACCTCAATGGGCCTCATTATTTCTCTTTGTGAAATATCAGGAACCAGGGATCTAGCAGCTGATTCTTAAGGGGTCTGTTAGCTTTCAAATTCTCTGCGGAAACAATTTAGGAAATGGTTTCATACAAAGGTAGCCACTACCCAGGAAGTCTTATAACCGCACTTCAAAAAAATCCTACTTTTATAAGAGGCAAATAACTCTCTAATCAGGTTTTTTTTTTTTTCTTTTAAGGAACAGGTTCTAGGAGATTCTTGGGTCAAGTCAATAAACTAAGGGAAGACAAAGCAACACATATCTAAAAAGGTCTTTGGAATATACATTTTAGCACTTGCAGGTGACAAAAGTGTTCTTATGTATTCACTACAGCTCCTGGCACAAAGGTGGGCACATTAAAAGACACTCCAAGATAGGACAGCAGTGGTCAACCAGTAGGAAGGAAAAGACAGCAGCTCTTTCCAAAGCTGCCTCCCAGGTGGGGCTTGAATTCTCAGTGGGGCAAAACTAATTGTTGGGGGGAGTGAAAAAACGATTACTCTTTTGATATGTAAAGCACAGATACACATAGAATGCCTCAGTGGATATTCAGTGAGGTATTAAAATTTCACGGCAGTTCGCAGCAGCTCTATTCACAACTGCTAAAAGGTGAAAACAACGCAAACGTCCATCAATAGCTGAATGGATAAACAAAATGTGGTCTATGCATAAATTATTACTTGGCCATAGAAAGGAATTAGGTACTGATTCATACTACAAAGTGAAAGGACCTTGAAAACATGATGCTAAGTGAAAGCAGCCAGTCCCAAAATGCCATATATTGTATGATTCCCTCTACATGAAATGTCTAGAATAGACAAACCCATAGAGATAGAAAGCAGACTGGGATGGGGGTGGGGGGAGGCTGGAAATGAGGAGCGACTGCTTCCTGCTTCATGGGGACAGGGTTTCATTTGGGGGCAGTAAAATGTTTTCATCTAGATAAAGGCGGTGGTTGCCCAATATTGTGAATACGCTAAATGCCACTGACTGTACACTTTAAAATGGTGAATTTTATGTTCTATGAATTTCACCTCAAATTAAAAAAAAAGATCAAAACAATTTCATGGGGTGAGGGCTATTAGGAAGAAATTATCTTTAAAGGGTCCTGGAGTGGGGGGGTTACTAGAAAAAAGGTTGAGAAGGACTGGGGTGGAGACGGGTAAGAGACGCTGTGGGGAAAGCCTTCTGCACAGGGACAGCCAGGACAGACCATCAGCACATCGTGATGGTAGATTATGAAAGATTTCCACAGCCCTGAGAAGATGGTGTTCTAGAAATAGGAGAAACTCAAAACTCTCATTCAAAGCGCTCTCTTAATTTCCCCCAGATTCAACAACTTCAATGTGAACATTTCCATTAAGAATTCTGTCATTTTCACATAGTGTTTTGGGGCAGGAGCCCACTGTGTCCCCCTTCGCCTGGCAAAGCAATAAAGCTATTCTTTTCTACTTCACTCAAAAAAAAAAAAAAAAAAAAAGAATTCCGTCATTTTAAGAGAAGTAGATGGAAATTCGATCTAACCACACAAGGACTCTAGAATGAACTGGTTCTCCCCTCCACATTTTTCTTTATTCTGTACAACTTCTTTTCCTAAGTTCACGAAACAACCTGCTTTAGCTCTTTCTACTCCCCAGAAGACGCTGACATCATTGTCCTCAGTTTTTTTTGTTTGTTTTTGCACAAACAGGAAATGGCGCTTCCTATGGAAAAATTAGCCCACTTTGAACTTAAAAACCAAACCAAAAAAAACCCCAAAAACCAAAACACAACCCTTGAAAGAACTGCTGTGACAAACCCTAAACTCTACAGTGTCAGCTTAGCAGGCGGGTGGCTAGGAGGTTGGAGGGTGTTTGGGGTTATACTTGGTTAAATTGCTGCTTATAATTTGCAAGCTGGAGCCTCGGGCACTGTAGCGAGTCTCGAAGTTGTCAAAGAGACAGAATACAGGGTACTGGCTGCTCTTTGCAGCAGCTGATAACAAGATACCTGAGAGAGGGACGCTCAGGCAAAAACGTGCTGGTTTAGAACTAAAACAGCAGAGTCAGAAATCCCAGGCTTCCTATGTTGGGAAAGGCACTGCTTCTGGACACCACGGCAAGAGACAAGGATGGAAATCAGTTTGAGCAACGAAGGCCCCTTAGACACTTGCCCGTTCAACAGTGAGACTCGGCTTTGGCTAACAGCAGAGTCAGGCGGCCGCCACTAGGTCAGGAAGGGACACGCAGCAGGCAGAGAAGCTAAGAAATAAAGTGGACGTGGGAGTTCCAGAAAAGAACTCTGGGTATGATTACCTGCGCAGGTAGTAGCCTGCTAAGTTTTTGAGGGAGCTGTTGCCAGAGGGATCAGAAGCTTGAAAAACGAAATGAAAGTCTTGGATTGGAGCTGTGAAAGCTACACAGCTTGCAGGGAGGGTGCCCCCGCAGCATCCACTTGTGAGGCGACCAGAATGGGCCCCAGAGGGCCGGATGGGTGCGGGGAGCAGTGGACGAGGGAGTCCCTCCCAGAGAGCACGCTCAACCTCCCCCACGCCCCGCAGGGAGGGGGCTTCACGACGCCCACCTGCCCCACAGTATTTCATCAGCCAGCGCCCAGGGCCTACTGTGTGTCTCATTCTTTTTCCAAGTGGGAGTTTTCATTGCATTTCCCTGCTTCACCAGTGAATGGGAACTGGGCGGGGGGGTATGGACTGATGGGGAGGACGGTCCAGCTGGGCAGGAAGTGGGTGAGAGGCACAGACAAGGCGGGGACCCCAAACCTTTCACTTTCCCCACTGGGCACACAGGAGGCCACTGCCCAGCCTCCTCTGGAGTTAGGGTGCGAGTTGGTGACTTGAGTTCCGGCTACTGAGGCAGAAGTACCGGGTGCGGCTCACCCCTGTGAGGTCTCTGCCACCCCCCCCCCCCCGCAACTGGCCATCTGTTGCGGGGAGAACGGGTTGAGGTGGCAACGTGGCCTGCAGGAGCCCCCACTGCTGGTGGTCGTGCTGTGGCAGGAGCCAGCAAGACATTTCTGGACTGAGCTGCCCACAGCCTGGTGTCTGGCAGCTCGGCCAGCCTGACTTTAGAGGCCGGCTCCCTGGGAGGGAGCGTGCCCCGCAGGGGAAGGCACACCACCTGACCCCCTCTGCCCCCTCTCCTCCACCCTGGCCTCCCCGGAGGAAGGTGAGGGGAAGTGGTGAGCGCCACCCCCAGCCCCAGCTCAAGAGCCCTCCCAGACATGTCCCTCCATGCTCCCCGCCTCCCGCTGGATAGCAGGTGGCCCACGGTGCTCAGGGAAGCCACACCTGGTGGGCCTGTGTCTCTAGGTGACTGCGTGAGGGCCGCCCGCCAACCCACTCCCCTGCCCGGTGTTATATGAACAAGAAAGTTCTTCTGTGTTCAAGCCATCGTACATTTTTGGGTCTATTTATTACAGAACTAACATTACCCTAATACAATCATTGCTAAATGGCCATAATACATTTCTTCTGTAATTGCACATCAATTTTAGTCACCAAAGGAATGTTCTTTTCTCTCAAGACTCTATAAATTTTCAGAACTGAAACGCGAGAAGTTAAGGTTGCAGCAAGGCAAAGGGTAAAGACATCTGCGAGGTAGTTGCTGAGGCTGTCGGCAGTCTGGGCGCGGGGAGCTGGGGCTCAGAGGTCAGGTCCCTGGCTTCACAGCCAGGCCCCCACCTGCGAGCAGTCCGCTCAGGGAACTAGGCGGGCCCACACCTCAGCAGGGGTCAGCGGACTGCAGCCCACGGGCCAGCTGGCCCCACCCAGCCTGTGGACTGTTTCTTCACAGCCCTCTAGCTAAGAATGTTTTTTACATTTTTCAAACCGAAGACTATGTGACAGAGACCTTACACGGCCTGCAAACGTGTTCACTGCCCGGCCCGCGTCTTGCAGGGTTGCCGTGAGGATTATAAACTGTTGAGGCCGGTGCCTGGCTTAAAGTAAGCACGCAATGCAAGGTAATACATGCAGTACAGCTGTTAATGTCTCCAAAACCAGACTGTCACAGAGCCAAATTCTGCATTCCTTCCAGTCTCTCCTTTCCTCCAAAAATCAAACAAAAAACATGCAAGAGGGAAGAGATATGGGAACATATGTATAACTGATTCACTTTGTTATAAAGCAGTAACTAACACACCATTGTAAAGCAATTATACTCCAATAAAGATGTTAAAAAAACAAAACAAAACATGAAGAGCTACAGCTTGATTATTACGGCCACAAGACACTTTTCCATGAAAAGGCTGCTGGCAATCCAACCTCACTCGCTTGGAACGTGAACGAAGGGAAAGACATGTCCCCCCCTTTACAGCAAAGGGGCCTTGGTGGTAGCGGATGAGAGCCCAGGACATGAAAGCATGACTCAGTTTAATACCTTAAGAAAGACTCAGACGTTTTAAACGTAGAACGAGACTTTAAGTGGATATTAGAAAATGTAAAACTGATTGAGCAAGAGTATTGATGCTGGTTTTTGAAATAACATGACTTTGCAACGTAAATGCACTTCTGATGGAGAGCTATTACAAGGCTCGGACAGAGACACCACGAAGCCAGACTTTCAAAATCCGATTAGATGGATCATGTTTTCAAACGAGACGCTTGGCAAGACTGGTCTGCTGGTGACGTGGACTAGGTTTGGGCATAACTGACGTCTCGCTGAGACTGTTTCCCAAAGCAGGTCTGCAAACCCTGGGCCTCAGGGATGCTGTGCACATGCGGGTGTGCTGGGGGAGGAAAGTTCTAGGGTCTTAGAAGTTGGGAAGACACCACTACACTCCCCTCCTGGAAAGTCACAAAGTACAACTGCACGTGAAAGGCTCTGAGAAACACCGCAGTGCACGAAACTGGTGACTGCTCAGCCGTGACCTTCCCTTTCCGTGTCGTGTGTGACAGCACACGTGTGACAGCGCGGGGAAGCAGCGCTCGGCGGGACGCTGTGGAAAACGCCGCGTGCGTGCAGCTATCGGGTCAGTGTTAACGACACACCAAGAACCTGGGTTTCCCTCAAAGTGTCTGCAACTCTCACTTTACAACACGTAACTCGACATAATTAAAAGGCTGCAATCTTCGCGTTACAACCAGACACTCTCAAGATGACTAACCAGCTCGAAAAATTAACGTTTGGCAGGGAAATCATAATAGAAAGGTGCTCTGTCCGCTCACTGATGTAAAGAAAAATTCGGTAGAGCCAATTTTTGCATATTTCAATCAGAATGAGAACTGAGAGATTCTGCTGTTGTCACGGCTGGGCTTTCTGTTCTGGAACGAAACCCGGCAGGCCATTTGTGTGGTTTCTCTGGATAAGTTCCATTTATTAATCATTGTACAAAAAAATCTTGGCATTCATTTGAAGAGAAAAGAAGTTACTATATCCAAATATTTAATATTTCAACATTGTGAAAGTTCTACTTTTATAACAGGGATTTTTAAAGTGGAGATAACGTTTCAAAAAAATTTAAAAAGAAACTTATGATTTATTAGAGTACAGGATCCAAAACACATTTTTAGAAAAATATAAAGTGCCCAAAGACCAACTTACACAGGTGACACAGGCTTCCTGGAGCCAAATGAAGCATTCATGAAGAAACACATTTAGAAACAGTCTAGATACATATTTACAGTGGGTCAGTAAAGGTAAAACCATCTTTCTTGGCTTCGATGTTACTCTAAGAAAAAAGGAAATCAAACCAGAAAACCAACAGTTGTAAGTCTCAGCATGCACCACAGATTCTTAGTAATGCATCTCATTAATATTAATGCCATAGTATCTAATTGTCACCTTTAAATGAGAGTAGTGTAAAACCCCCCAACCTCAGACGGGCCGGGTGTTGTGAGTGGTCACAATTTCAAATGCAAGTCCAAATCATCTGACTTTGGATTGGACAGATGAGGAACACGGGCCCTGGACCAGAGCTGATGGGGGCTGGAAGGAGCTGGCTAGCCAAATCCCCATCTCTTTCCCATAACTGCTCAATAGCTGTCACTTGCTAGTAAGTGGTCTCAGGTGGCTTCCCCAAACCTTGGTCATCCCAGGGTTTCCAAAGGGTAAACGAGAGGCAGTCATCAAACATGGTGTGACAATACTGCATGCAAATGGACAGGCAGGCAGCGAGGCGTGGCTGGATCACAGCCCCCCGAAAGCCTCATTCACTAGAGCGACTGGAATCTTTTAAACTTAAGAGAGTAAAGTAACTAGGTCCTAACTCCAGAAGTTAGCTGCTACTGGTTAACTACAAGGTCAGCCTGCTGGAGAAGGGACGGGTCGAGAACGGTGGGAGTCCGGAGCCGAGTTAAGACTCGGTACCTTCACGCTCAGGTACCACGAACATGGAAAGGACCGGTGCCAGCGGAGCCTGGCTATGCAGCCGGACTCCCCAGCGGCTTGAGCACAGACTTTCTCCTGGTGCTTTCACAGCAACGGTAACTCGAGAACACGGGCAACACTCACGTCTCCTTTCCCACAGGGCACACGCTCTTAAAATCGGAGATATTCCGTTTATTTCTACCCCGCCACATTCAAAAAGGTCCTGAAGTGATTCTAAGGAAGGACAGGGAGCACAAAAACTCCCCTTTCCTTTTTAATTTCTAAGTTTCATTATCTCTTCTTTTTTCTGGTTATAAAAGTGAAACCTCATTTTCAGGTCTCTGGAGACCACGGAGTACGGTTTCTAAAAGCAGACATTTTAACAGCAGATTGTACTTCCTACTACAAAGAGAACTCATCACTGATTTAAGATCTACTTATGATACTGGAGTAGATTTCTCTTAAAAACCCACTTATTTTAAAGGGAGGAAGAGCAGATGAATGTGGAAAACCCCATTCACAAAGGCTATTATTAGTTACGCATTTTCTCAAAGAATTTTATGTAATAAAATAGAAAACTAATAATTCGTAGAGATATGAGCGTAAATCCAAGAGACGAATCCGGAAGGCAAAACTGTGTCATCCTCTCAATTCAAATAAAGAAAAGGATAAATGCCTGAAATCTGTTTCAAGAATTAGAAAAAAATAAATTCCAACACTTCTGATTACCATTAGTTTGTTAATGACTCCAGAGCTGAGATGCTGCCAAGATCACCTAGAGCTTCAGCCCTGGATCAGCACTAAATGCAGGGTAAAAAGACAGATGATCCTGACCGAGGAGGGCACACATCCCACAGAGAAATCAGAGAAATGACTGCAAACGGACAACCCCATCTGTCCAGCAAATGAAACGTTCTGAGACGATGTAGACAGACACAATGGGAAGTGAAGAAAAAGAATGGTTATAAGAGTGTCGACTGTGAGACGTCATGAAGACAGCATGTCACGAACTGTCACCACAGGACAAGCATACAAGCCATGCCACTGAACACAGTGCCTTTCAATGAATCACTAGTGTAGGCGGAGAGCAACATTGTCTTTGCAGCTGGAGGAGAGCACACGTGATTTAAACTTAGTAGGAGGCAATCAGCACTACTGGTTAAGTGGCTTTCCCGGTGGTGTGAATCCAGAGGGATCCGTGGAGACATCTCCGTCCGGAATCCTGTTCTCTTGGAAATTAGCAGCAGCAGCAAAGGTACAATGTCCCCCTAGACTTTACTCCACGTTCTCTTTCTTTGCACTGTAAATATTCTGCACCGTTTCATAGACAGACTCCAGATCCTCTGGGTACCGGATTTCTAGCTCTGCGTTCGGGATGTAGTGAGTGCCCGTGAACTCGGAGAAATAGCGTCCGACGTCAGGGTGTGAGATCTCCTGAGGCTCCACGTTATACTCCAAGTTCTCTGTTGGCAGAGAGGCACACGGACATTCTCATTAAAGCTGATTTCTGCAGCATCTTTTATCCAGAGACCCTCCTATCACCCATTCTGAGTGCATTTTTGAGGGGGGGAAAAGGAAAGACAGATGTTTATAGAAGTCGGAGGAGGAAACAGGAAAAGGCGGCAAGGCCACTGGAGGATGGAGGGAGGGAGCTCGGGGTCCTCCTCCAGCTCCGCAAGGAACACGAGTGTTTTCCTTCTCTCTGAACGAAACTCCAGCAGTCCCTCGGGGTCTGCACACTAGGGGCTCGGCACGCTTCTCTGACCTGATCCAACACAAAGCCACACGTGTGGGCCGAGGGTGGCCTAGCCTGCTCGGTTCTCGCCAGTGGTGAAGCTTCTGAAGCCGCTTCAGCACCCGCTCACATGTCTCTCCCTGCCGTCCTCCTCGTCTGCTACTGGGAACCGCCCTCCCCCCCCCCCAGCACCCTTCAGTGTTTCCAAGGGCGAGGACCTGGCTCACAGGGCTGGCTTGGGGATCCTACAGGGATAGGGGCTGTGGCATCTATATCATCTCTTAGGAAAACCACACTACCTCCCTTCCGTGCTCCCCGTTTTGCCACTAGAGAAAGCAATAGAAAATAAGACTCCTTTCAAACGGAATGAGAAAAAAAGAGGTGATAATACCTGTGAGGTATTTTAAAGCCTGAAACCCTATCCGATGGCCTCTCCCTCCCCAAGCGATTTGAAAAACGGCCCCTCCATGGGCCCAAGGAAAGGACAATGTCTCGTGGGCCCTTCCTCGCTGGCCACAGAGGCCTGGCCCTAGACTGCGTGTGGCCCGCAGTCAGGAAAGGCCACCCTCACCCTCCATGACCTGGACCAGAAAGGAGCTGCCCAGGCAGGCCTCCCCGCTCTGACTGCGTCCACATCAATATGAACCATACTTAGCACCTATTGCCAAAATCAATTCAGGGAGTCCCTGCGCGAGCCTAGCTGACGGGCTAACTAACACCAACGGTGCAGCAGGTTATCTCTTCAACAGCTCGTTAAACATCCTGAAACGCATGTGCAGGACCTTCAGTGCCCTCCACCCAGAGTACACAGGATAAACACGAGCGCCTTTCGGAAGCACTGCCTGTAACAGATGTTTGTCTTTCAAGAGAAGGGGAAAGAATCTGTAATTCAATCTGTAACTTTTTTACAAGATGGGAGGATTTAAAGAACTTTTGTGCTTGTAGCTGTTTTAGGCTGTTTATTCAGACTACCCTTGGGATGTATCAGTTTGAGAAAACAACACCTTTCTGGACATCACATACCAATCACGAGCAAAGATGAATGTTCAGAGGTTACCTCAGCATCGCTTAGGAGAGCAAAATATGTAGTAACAATCTAAATGTCCAACTGCAGGTCACTATGTAAATAAATGATGGCACATTAATTCAGTAAAATCCTAGACAGCCAGGAAAACGAGCAACCTGTTTTCAAGACTCTATGGGGGAAGTGGGAGTAAAAACACGTATCACTTACAAAAAGCCAGGATGGCCACATACCTGCGCTGCTACGTGACATGCACATACATACAGCTACACATTTTCCATGAACTCCTTTAAGCTGGGCATGTACAGCGCGCCAGGCACCGCGGGACGTGCGCAGCCTCCAGCTCACAAGGCTCCACGAAGAGCTCTGGTCACGCGCCCTCTTGCGGCTGAGCTGACAGCAGCAGGAGTGAGGACCCTACCCAGGGATTCAGCCGGGGCTCAAAGCCAGACGGCCCAGTTCCAGGGCTGGGGAAGCAGCTGAAGAGAAGCGTCCCGTGCACTGTCCCGCCAGCAGAGGTCAGGGAGGAGGGGCTGGGATAGACCAGAGGGCCAGGCCATGGCTGCCTCAGAAGGCAGGCTGTGGGGACGGTGCTCTATGAGCTCTGATCTCTCCCTACTGTTACCACCAGAGCTCTGGAGATGGTTTTACTTCCTTCCTTACATTTATTTTCAACAAACGTTGAAAAACAAAACAAAAAAACAAAAAGTTGGATGCTTTAAAATGCCACTGGCTGAGAAAATCTGCTGTCTTGCCCCCCCACCCCCACCCCCAGTGAGCGATGAGTCACAGGCGTACCTGCCTTGGGGAGGCCCAGGGGGATGCAACCACGGCCTGGGACCTGAACCCAGCCAACTGCCTTCCCCTGTCGGCTGTTCTTGCCCCAGAAATGTTCGACGGAGGGCCAAGAACCTGGGATTACCCCCGAGAGATAAAAGTCCGTTTGGTCCTCATCCGGGGGCCATTCTGCTTCTGACAGGATGCTCGGCAACGTCTGAAGACATTTCTGGTTGTCATGGTTGGGGGCTGCTGCTGGCATCGCGTGGGCAGGGGCCAGGGTGCCTCTAAACCAATGCACAGGACACCCCCCAACACATAGCTGTCTGAACCAAAATGTGCCCAGCGCCTGCTCTGAAGAAAGCCAGACACATGTTTCAGCATCATTTCTCTCCCTCTCTTTTTCTATGTATCCTTAAGCAGCAGCTTGGTGTTAGCTAACGCTTGGCGTCTGAGTGTTGGTAGGAGGGCAGAAAGGTCACAGTCAGGTCATGATCACGTGTCTGTAAGGACAGCACGACTGGGCAGCTGCTGCAGAGAATTCTGAACGTGGGCCCCAAACAAAGAGGCATGAAGAGTACGGACAGAACGCTGGGGAAACCAGGAAAGGGGCGGTGACAGTCCACGAGGGTGCTCACGGCCCCGCTCTTGGCTGTTAACCAGCAGCGTGGAATGAATTCAGTGTTTATCTTCCTGGACTCCCAGCAAAACAGGAAAAATGTACTCATAAAAGAAACTTTTTTAGGAAAAAATAAAACACTGAAGTTGACAACTAAGTATTACGAGGGGAAAATAATTCCCAATCCACTAAATAAGTTTAAAAAAAATTTGAAGAGGAATAAGAAATCTAAGTGATACAAAACTTAATAAAGAGCAAAATGTTAAACAGGGACTACTTAAAAGTCCTGGAAAAATCTTGGGAATAATTTCTGATTCCCCTAAAATTTTCAGAGAAATGTGTCTGCTTATTTTATTTAAAAATTTCAGCTACCCCAAAATACACGAATACATTCCTGTAAAAGTCTGGAAACAGTACCCATGAGTCCTCTGGGGGCACCTATCGGCCCCTCCCCAGAGGAAACCACTATGACTGTGAGTTTTCTAGTCCTTTTATGAACATACATACATGTAGCTAAATATAATTATATGCATTCAAAGAAAATTCTGTGTTGCCTTATGTGTGCTTATTCCTATAAAACATACAGTAAGCATTTACCTGCAACTGGTTTATTTGGTTGCAGCTCAGTTACCCGAAGTTTGGATATACCCCCATTTACCAGACAAGTCCCATGAATGACACTGCTTTGCTGTCATAACAAGGGGGCCATAGGCCCCCTGTGTCAGCGCGTCTCCAGCGGAGGAACAGAGGGGAGAAATGCCAGGTCAGAGGAGAATGAGCACTTGAGATTTTGACAATTTGAGAGCCAAACCGCCCTCTGAGACGGCTGAAAATTTACACTCCAACCCTGGTGCAGGGAGTTCTCACACCCTTGCCAGCATGTGCAGACCGCCATGGACTGTGTGTGTGCGTGTTGCGGGGGGGGGGGGGGGGGAAGGAAACTGACACTGGGTGCGGGCACGCCACGGCCCAAGCGTTCAACCAGGTGCTTTACCATCATACACGGAAGACATGTAAGAGCCAGGTTCTCACACCACAGCTGAATTCCTGACCTTCCAATATGGGCAGCTGGCTTAAATTCAGAGCATCTGTGATAGTCATTTTCTTCAGTACTAACAAGTACGCAGGGAAGTTGAGACAGCAGTTTCTGGTACCAAGAAAATATTAATACTAAAGCACGCCCCCTAGTGGGAACAAAAATTACAAAATGCAAGATGCTGTATAGCCCATTAACATATTGAGGGAAAACTTAATTGTGCAGACTATAAGTATTTGAGGATGGCACGCAGGTATGTGGTTTATAATTCACTCTTCAACTCTCTGTGGAGAGCTAAAAAACAGAAAAGCATTCATTAATGGGCTCTGCCCAGATTACTAGGATCACTGGAGCCAGAGGCTGAAAATTTAGATCACAAAATAGTTTAAAAACAAAATAACTTAATGCAAATATATTAACCCAGAAATGTTCAAAAACATATTTAAATTAGTGCTTTTAAAATTTAGCCTCTCAAGGTCGCTCACTGGCTAAATGTGAGCTAATTTGAGAATAAAATCGTTCCAAATGATTATAACACATCGACTAAATAAAAAATCCAGGAATCTATGGGAGGAGAGGGGAAGGAGAGAGGGAGAGAGGGCGAGAGAGCAAGGGAGAGAGGAGGAGAGGAGAGAGAGCCGAGGGCGGGGGAGGAGAAAAGAGAGAGAGGAAGAGGGGGAGGAAGAGGGGGAGGAAGAGGGGGAAGGAGGGCAAAGCTCTTGTTTACAGAACTAGAGGGTATACCCGCAGTAGAAAACCACTATTTTGCAATTCTCACATCATGATTTAGGCAAGAAGAGCCAATAGGTGCTAAAACAAACATAAGGATAAAGGTTATTGGGGGACAGGATATACCCAGGATGCCCCAGTTTGACCCCATGGATTTCCTGTTAACTGCAGAGGGAAAACTGTCCCTTATAGCGAGTCACCATCTTAGCCAATGACCACACTCTGCCTCACTAACAGTGGGACACGGAACCCCATGGTCTCTGGACGAGATGCAACGTGACGCACACAGCACCTGAGAGTAAGCACGCCAGCCAAAACCAGCAACCTGATCTAATCAAACCCGGGCTTAACTTCCAGTTTACAGACAATACATAGACAAAGAAACAGTAAGACAAATCCAGAATGTTAGACAATTTATAAGACAACCGGCCCGGACTCTTCAAAAAGTCAAAGTCTTGTGAAAAAGGGAAAAAAGATGAGAAATGAGGAACGGTTCTTTACTAAAAGAAACTACAGAGACATAATAACCAAACACAGTGCCTGAATCTTGTCTGGATCATGATTTAAAAATGAATAAACACGTACCTATAAAGTTATTCTTGTGACAATTGAGAAATTTGAATATTGATTGAATGTTAGATATTATGAAATCATTTTTATTTGTTGGGTGTAATGATGTAACTGTGGTAATGCAGAGAAATGTCCTTATTCTTAGAAGATGCATAATTAAGTATTTAGGTCATGTTATCTGCGATATTCTTTCAAATCAATTTTAGAGTGTGAAACTGACAAGCAGATTTTTTTTTTTTTTAACAAAGTCATTATAGTATTCTGACTGTAAACCTTACAGCTCATGTTGACCTAAGGTAAGATTAGGATGAATTCCTGAATCTTCTACGCAGACACTGGACAAATTCAGAACACCTTAAAACCAAATACCCAGCTTCACCTACTCTAAGAAGCCCATTTTAAAGTTAATATAAATGTTTCTAGAAACCCAAATATCAGATACTGAAAGTCTTGATATCAACTTCATGTAACGGGCAATGAGTGTACAAGGTGAAGGTGTAGACACGGCCCCCAGTGTCGACAACAAGACGATTTCCTCTGTGCTCGGGACTCGCTCCATGACGCGCAGTGGGAAATGCTCACTGAGTGATCAGTGGCGGGGGCAAACAGTCCGAGAATCGCTCAGCAATTTCCAAATAACTTGATTTTTAAAATTTGTAGTATAATTTTTTTTTTATCTGACAAAGCTTTTTAAGTTAAATAAAATCCCTGTCAGTGCCTTCATCTGACACGGGGTGCACATAGCCCCCTTTGATAACTCCCCTTGTACTGACGGAGGTTAGGTGAGCTGTGGTCTCAATAAAGGGAATTTCTCTTGTATACGATCCTCTCTCAGCTTCCGATGAATTAACAATAATTAATATGAAACTTTTTCTAGTCTATTCGGTACTTCTGAGATTTTTATACATCCAACATTTCTATTATTGGATTTACCAGAACACAGTATCAACTTAGGTCAAACATGATGCTTTAGGTGAGACACAAAAAGGTGCAGCATGATGGTTACGGGGAAGGCTCTTTGCCAAGCTGCCTGGCTGCATACTCTGTAAGTTAAAATTTAAACATCTCTATGTGCTTCAGTTTCCCTGTGTATCAAATGCGTACGATGATGATGATGATGGTAACTACAGTTCTCAAATGGAGTTAATGGACATTAGAAGGCTGCTGTCACAGAGCAGCACTACGTCAGCATTTTTATTAATAAAATGAACATTGTGAATGCCTTGACAGGCAGTCATAGGATAAATTCACCCCACTAAATGGAGGGACAAAGAAGAGGAGAGCCCTGGGCGAGCACCTGTCGGGGCTGGCAGTGACCCCAAACACCTACCAAGCACCTACCTGTTGCTGCCTCTCCCAGGTGCCCTCAGAGCCAGGGCTGTGAACTGCAGTTCCCACAGTGGCCACTGGGGGCGTCTCTGGGGGGAGCACAGCTAACTGGTTGCCAGCCTCAGTGATCCGGTGGCTCCCCCAACAGTGCCAATCGGTGCCCTCCAGTTCAGGCAGGCAGTATGAGCAGGGCACAAGCTGACCCTCCTTGCCCGCAGGGAGCCAATGGCAGTGCCTGGGAAGCAGGACTTTGACTGGCAGAGGCAATGACCAATCAAAACAGAGGTCGGCAACAGCCTGGAACAGGGTCCTGGCTGTGGTGGTGACTGGGTAACTCGTGGTATGGCCGCACCAGTGCACACCCACCCACGTTCAGCTGAGTACCAGCTCTGATGAGGCTAACAGCCATGGGACACCTGTCAACTCTGAACAGACTGCCAGCCCGTGCCTGCGGAATCTGAGGGCTCAAACGTGTGCCTCAAGTACAGACAGTACCAGCTACTCACCTTGGGCGGCATATCTACAGGACCCGTCCTCCACCAGAACATTATAGAAAGGCTGATGATGGCCGTGAGGCAGGCTGTGGACGTTCATGTTTCGAATCCACTCGTGTCCCATCATGCAGGTGGGGTCCCAGCCATAGATGACACAGTTATAGCCATACCTAATTAACATAAGAGCAGTGGCAGATCAGCTCCCTGGGGCCCTGTCATGGCAGCTATGAAATATAGAGACAATGGCTTGGCTTCTCTGAAGCTTACATTCTTAGAGATTTGCCTGCTTTTACTCCATGCTAAATCAATTTTACTCCTGCCTCTCTTTATAAACCCCTCTTGTTATCTATCTATCTATCCATCCATCCATCCATCCATCCATCCATCCATAGTAGGACAACTGAGGAAACACAAACTCTCACCAGATATTTGATGCGGTTAACGAACTGATTTTTTTCTTAGATATGACAACAGAATGGTAAAGGTGTCTTTTTAAAAAAGTCAGCCCTTACCTTTTAGTGTTACCTACTGAAATAGCTACAGATGAAAAGGACCTCTGGTATTTGCTCCAGGGAGGAGGGGGAGGGGGTGAAACAAACTGTATGATAACTGTTGAAGCTGGACATGAGAACATTACCTGGTTTGTAATACTCCTCTCTCTACTCTTACATATGCTTGAAATTTCCACAACAAAGTTAAAAAAAAAAAAAAAAGAATGTAATAAAAGAATGGAAAACACTAGCCAAAAACTGAGTAAAGATATTTGCAACTTATCTGAACATAGAGACTAATACACAGAATAAAGAAACTGCAAATCAGTAAGACTAACAACTCAAATGAAAAGCAAAATACCTGAAGAGGCACTTAATCAAAGGAACCTGAATGGCTAGTAAACGCAGGGAAAGAACCTCAATCTGGGTGGTAACCAGGGAAATGCAAATTAAAACCACAATGAAATGCCATTTGCCATTTACCACGTAAGTGCATTTTTAAAGGTCTGGCACTAACACAAGTTGTCGAGAATCAAACCTCTCAGGTCCTGGCCTGCTGGTGGGATGTAAATAGGTACAGCTGCTCTGGAGGCAGTTTAATTTTGCCTCGTTAATCGGCCATGTCCAAACCCCAGGACCCAGCAAGTCCCTACCACCCTCAGATCCAAGGAGAGCGAGACTCCTGGAGAGAGTGAGGACGACAAAGAGAGGAGAGGAAGAACGAGGCTGACAGGGCTTCCGTCCCCCAGGGAGAAGGGTCACTACACACAGTAGAAGAGCTCCCCGTTAGGAAAGCAAGTTGCTTCTTAAAAAACAAAAAGGTTAAAGATATGGTTCGGCCTTCGGTTCTCGCTGCGATGGGCCTCAGTCGCTGCTGCATCGGCTCAGGTCCCTTCCAGGGGCACCCCCGCTGCTCCGAGAAGCGGGGCTCACGGCGCTGTGTCCTCTGCAGCCGCGCGGGGGCGGACGCCGGGGCACTCACCTCTTATGCTTCATAATGAGCCCAATGGCATAGCAGACGTCTCTGTGCTTCTCGTGGGAGCGGAGCTTCACCTCCACGCCCACCTCCTCCTTCTTGCGCTCAATGTGCTCCAGCGTGTGCTGCACCAGATAGCCCACCGCCCCGTGCTGCCCGGGGTCTAGGGTTTGGATGTGCTGGAGGATGTCAAGCACCTTCAAGACAAGACAGAAAGACTAGGAGATAATATTTTCATTTAGGCCTTTTCTTTTTCCTGGCAAGGGATTTAGACCTACATAACCTGAGGAAGGGCAGCGAGGCGAGCCGGGCTGACGGCCCGAGTCTCCGTTACCAACAGGCTCTCACCCCGTCGGTGCTCTGTACGCCCAGAGTCGCTTCACATGCTGGGGACTGGCCCCGGCATCCAAATCCAACCAGCGTGAGTGGAAGGAACTCTTTGGAAACACGGGGACCGGAGTCCGCACAGGATGGGGACGCGAGGGCCTGTCGGACTAGGTGAACTCTAACAGGTTCCAACATCCTTGGTGAGCAGGGGGGACTCAATTTCTCACACACAGAAAGGAAACATTTCCAACCTGCCACTCATGAATTGAGAGGAAAAAGAAATGTGAAGCTGCTTCAATCAAGGTCAAGAGGCTGAGTGATCGACTGGCCTCAGTGCTGCAGGAGAGGGGAAGGGGTCACAGGGAGGGCACTGGAGGGATGGACGCAAATCAGCACAGTTCATTTATGATGCTATATGTGAAGAATGAAGATGTGCGGAGCAGGGTTCTGAAATCCTACTGGTCGCTTCAATGACTTTAACTCACAGCGCAATTCAGTGTTCAGGTGGACGGGGAAACCCCGTCTCCCCGCAATTTATGTGACTAGCTGGCAGAGCAGAACTGCCCGACCCCAAGGCTCTACTCTTTCTACCGCACCCAATGCCTCTACGGAAAAATACAAGTTCAAGGAAAGCTAACACACGTCAACCATCAGCAAGCCCCGCTCGCTCACAGCTCAGCTGAGGGTCTGTGACACGGGTCTCCTCCTACTTACGGACGCTGAGTAGACAGAGCAGCCTGGACTCTAGCCCCGGATCAGTCAAACTTGCTGTTTTTACCCTTGAATTAATTTATTCACTTATCAAATAATGATTAATAACCGCCCTATTTCCTGATACATTGTGAGCCTATAAAAGTGTCGTGAAAACTACAGCTTTATGCAATGTAACATATTATTTTAAAACCCAATCTTGTCTTCCAGAATGAGATTTGCAGGATCTCAATATTTACTGAATACTTATTCTCTGCTGGTCACTGTGCCAAGCCTGTCACATTTTTTACTTCATTTAATCCTCCCAACTTGAAGGTCAGCAGTCCAGTCACTGCCAATTTCAAAAGGAATCAGACGCAAACAGAGCCGCTCTCCAGGCCATCCTATATAACCGCATCAGGACATTGGATTTGTATCAGTAGCATGATTCCTATTTAACCTAAACACAGGAGACCTGCAACAAATTTTTATACTCAACTTAAATCACTCAAATCTCCCCCTTGTAAGACTCGTACTAGCTGCAGCCGGAAAACCTGCTCACTCTGGACTTCACCCTTGACCCCCCTCAGCAACAGAAAGTCCTGCTCCTGTCTCAGCCTTACTCCACTCAAGCACAGTAGTCGTGGCAGGTATCTTCTTGCTTATTCGATTTTACCCTTTAACAGAAAACAATAAACTTATTCAAACAGTAGCACTATGCTTAGGAGCCCTTACCACCCTATTCACGGCAATATGTGCCCTCACCCAAAACGACATTAAAAAAATTGTCGCCTTCTCCACTTCCAGCCAATTAGGCCTAATAATGGTAACAACTGGCATCAACCAACCCTATCGAGCATTCTTGCACATGTTCACACATGCTTTTTTTAAGGCCATACTATTCATATGCTCCGGATCTATTATTCACAGCCTGAACAACGACCAAGATATTCGAAAAATAGGAGGCCTATTCAAAGGTATACCTTTCACCACAACAGCCCTTATTATTGGAAGTTTAGCACTGACAGGAATGCCTTTCCTCACTGGCTTCTAAAGGCCTGATCACTGAAGCTGCTAACACATCTTATACCAACGCCTGAGCCCTGCTAATAACTCCAGTTGCCGCCTCCCTCCCAGCTGTCTGAAGTGCTCGCGTTCCCTTCTTCACACTGCTAGGACCACCTCACTTCTCTCCCTTAACCTCAACCAATGAGAACAGCCCACTCCTAATTAACTCCATCAAACTTCCTACTAATTGTGTTTTTGCTGGATTTATTATCTCCAACAACATCCCCCCAACAATGGTCCCCCTAATAACCACGCCCCCATACCTAAAATTAACTGCCTTTACAGTGACCATCCTGGGCTTTGTACTAGCACTTGAAATTAACCTTAACACACAAGACTTAAAATTTATTTACCCCTCAAATACCCTCAAGTTTTCTAGTCTTTTAGGGTATTTCCCCACTATCATGCACCGTTTACCTCCCTACCTAAACCTATCATAAGCCAAAAATCAGCATCCTCCCTCTTAGACTTAATCTGACTAGAGAATATTTTACCGAAAACCACATCCCTTATTCAATTAAAGCCCTCCACGCTAGTTAAGCAACTTGCCTGAGGTCATGGGGTTATGAAGACGTGCAGTGAGGATGTGGACCCAGAGCTGACTCGCAACCCCAGGTCTCAGTCACCTTCACATCAAAGCAGGAAGAGGAGTATTTTAATTGACTGTTAGGAAAATTTTCAAACACATAAAAAATGGACAGAGTGGTATAACCCCAAGTAGCAGACCCAGCTTCAACCAGTACCAGCCAGGAGCCAATCCCATCCACTTGCCACCCCCTGCAGTGGCCTTGTAATGTAGTGTAGGGCCAACACTAACAACAGTTGTCCCTTGTAGCTAAAAGCATCTGATTTCACAGTAAGCTTCTTGTGTTCCCCTCTGCAGTTCCAACTAGTTACTGCTGACAACTTTTCTATAGACACAGCTTCCCCTCTCTTTCTGGCAGCCCCTTCCCACCAGATAAGTGAAAGAAACATAACGTGGAATCTTCAAAGCATAAAGGAAGTCTTGAACTCAGAGTATCAGAGGAGGAGATAAGGTTCAGGGATGATTACTCCCGTCCTTCCCTTGGTGTGAGGATGACAGGGTGAAGGGAGAGGGCAGAAACGGAGAAGACACCATGAGATGTGCCCGGTGTGTTTCCAAAAGCCCGTGTTGACAGTGGGGCACCATGACGTCTACAGCTAAATGTCTAGGCCTAGAATCCCAAGAGCTCACAACCTTCAGAGTAGAGATCTTGGAACAGGGGTGTCTATTGCCCATGACTGGCAACTTGTTCTGTAAAGGGCCCGAAAGTAAATATTTTAGGCTTTGTGGGCCATATGGTCTCTGACTCAACTACTCCCCTCTGCCGCTGTGGCTGAAAAGCAGCCAGAGACAGTCCGCAGACAAACGGACACAGCTGTGTGCTGACAAAACGTATTCACAAAGCCAGGCGGCTCTGGGCCCAGGGGCCAGAGTTTGCAGACCCTGCTCTGTCCTCTTAACTGCAGGTTTCCCCTGACATGTCTCTCAAGCTCTTGGCTCCTTCCTCTGGACGTCCACTTCTGTGGGCTCTTCTACGTTTGGGACTTCAGCTACCAGATGCTGATGCCAAGAGCACCCACCAAACGCGGTACTCCACGGCTCCAGGTCATGCCAATCAAACTCAACACATCCCAGACGGAACACTGTCTCCTACCCCGAAACAGGTCAGTTCCCCACACACTTCAACTTTTGAAGTGGCCACCCTTATTGGAAAATTGGGATATTCTCTTCGAGCCTCCTTCCTCGTTCACAGCTAACGAATTTCTGTCATTTCTTAATCATTCATTCAAATAAAATGTTGTGAGCACCTACTGGGTGGCAGGAATTGTGTTGAGAGCAAGGGGAACAGCTACAGTAAAGAACAAGACATGGTCCCTGTCCTTAAAGAGCACGGTCTCGTGGGGAAGGATGGCTAAGCAGCTGCGAGACACTCCGCACAAGCTTTGTGGAAGGGCGCGCTCAGGGCTGTCAGGGTGCAGAGGGGCAGGGAGGGGTTTCAGAGGCAAGAGCTAAGCCGGCGGCTCAGCAGGAGTTAGCCGCAGATGGACTGAGGGACACGAAAGGTGTTCTAGGCAGAGATGCAGCGTGTGCAGAGAACTGAGGCAAGAGCACAGCACGGATGCAGGACGTGGCTGTAGCAGCAGAGTGGATATAGGGAAACACAGGCAGGCAGGGCCGGGCCGCCAAGAACCTAGCAGGCCTCGGTGGAGAGCACGAGCCTGGTCTTCCAGGCAACGGGGGAGCCACTCAGAGGGCCCTGAGCAGCGAAGAGACGTAACTGACATTTTGTTATGATCACTCTGGCTAGTGTTTAAAACATGTTCAAACGGTCTAAGAGGAGAAGGAAGGAGACTGAAGGAGACACAGCCGCCGACAGGCATCTGGATGTGTTGGCCTGGAGCCCAGGGTCCAGGCAGGAGATCAGAGATTTGGGAGCCGCTGACCTACAGATGGTAACTGAGGTAAGGAGAGCAGGTGAGATCACTGAGGGGAACCATGCACAGTAGAAAGAAGTCTAGAAACTACCCCACAGTGTAGAGCCTTAAAGGGAGAGACAGAGGACGGGAAAGGGAGAGACAGGACAGCAACTAGCGAGAGCCTGGGAACAGGGGACCAGAATCAAAGGAACAGAGTGTTTTGAGCAGGGGGACGACCTCCAAGTGATCAAGAAAGATAAGGAAAGACAAGTGTCCACTGGATTTGGCAACAAAGAGAAGGTTCAGCAAGAGGGGGTCACGGGCTTCCAGTTCACGTCGGGGAGGGGTGGGAACGGAGCCCCACGCTCTGCGCAGTGCGGGGGAGGCGAGGGGGAGGCCGTCACAAGGACCCTGGCCAGGCTGGGAGCAGCGAGGAAGATGGAGTCGCGGGGAAAGCCAGGGGCTGTCGTCGGAGGCTTCTCCTTCTCTTTTTTCAAAGATGAGGGAGACCTGAGTATGTTTAATGCTGACAATAGAAATAGAAACAGGGAGCTGCAGATACAGGAGAAGAAATAAAGGAAAACTTAATAGTCCAAGGACAGGCAGCAGGTTGGATCCAGAGCACACGGAGTTTTGCCTTGGAAAACTGAGGGACATCTTTTCCACTCAATGTGGAAAATGGAGGGAAGGGATAACTACGGATCCGAACAAGGATGTAGGTTTAGCAGCAGGAGTAGAAAATGCCCTTCTGTTGGCTTCTTCAGAAACAACCTCGCCTTGGCCCTGGTCCACAGGGGTGAAGCGTGTGGGTGGGCTGTGAATCTGAACGCCTGATGCCATCAACTTCTGTGCGGGAGACCTTGGCAAACTACTTAACTTTTTTCGGTGCCTCGGTTTCATTATTTGTAAAAGGGCAAAAAACAAAACAAAACGAAACAACAGTAGCCACCCCAAAGGGCTGGCAGAAGGGACTGGAGGTGTGCAGCACTGAGCTCTCCCAGCCGTCCCACCACTGGAGGAACCTACTTCCCTGTGCTCTGAAATCGTTCCCCGGCCTTCTAGGGCCACCTCAAACCCTTCCTCCGGAAAGGACTCTTTTCTAACCACTTCCGCACCCCCTGGAGCCTTCCTCACTGCGGGCCCCAGCTCTCCTCCGCTGTCTTGGGGTCCTTCCTGCAGCTGCAGCACAGTTCATGGAGGCGAGACAGTTGCCACACATGGGGAAGGAGCCACTTTCCCTTCCTGATCTTAGATGCAGGGAGCGTCTAGGTGCCTGACCCCAGCAGCCCATGAATGGTCATCATGGGGAAAAATGTTCTGCGTGTGACAATTTTGGAACTTGTTCCAGTGACATCTGCTTGGAAGGAAGGCAATCCTGACCATCTGAGGAGGATACCAAGGAAATTCCCCCAGAGGCAGCACAGGAGCCCTAAACTGAACCTGTCATCAAAGGGAAGGATGCCAGGGCTTCTACAGACGTTCCTCCCAAAGGCGATGTCAACCCTACTCCTTCTAAGGCTGATGTGTAATTTAAGCACAGAATCTACTTATGAGGAACCATGCTTTGAAAGGATCTCTGCATTTTACAAATTATCATGAAATTCCTGAACTAATGTACAGTAAAAAGTGAAAGGAATTAGTTATGTATATCCTGATATCAAAAATAAATCAAGTAAAAAATAAAAGTAAATTTTCAATTCTGGACAAGGTCGTGGGAAGCAGGTGGTGACCTTGGTAGAGAGCCTAGTGTTCCAGTAACTCTTCTATCGGATCACATGGGTGTCCTGGGCTGTAGATGACATCTGAAGACAGGGGCTCAGGGATTTTCCTACTAATGCATCCTTTCCTAGAACTACGGTAGATCTTTGACACTGTGAATAAATGAGGAAATGTACATGTAAGCAACGGTGAGTCATTGAGATTATTTACTTTCTCAAGGAAGATTTTACCACTCTCTAGTGACAGGGCTGATGATTTTATGGTGATGTTCCTGTGAGAGCTTAGAATTCAAGTCTCTCACCCGGCTGTCTAAACAAAGTGGACTATTAACATATTCCCAGGGACAAGCAAGGGCGTGATGGGGGCGAGCAGCTGCTCCTGCCTTGTGTTGCGTGGCTGGAAGCACACGTGTGCTGCACCCGCAGCTCTTGAGGAGTGGTGCTGACCCCAAACACGGTGGCCTCTGACAGGGCTTCCTGCTGGCCAAAGGGGGCGTCACAAACCTGAGAGATCCAAGTGCAACAGTAAAACCCAACAGTTTCCAAAGGCATAAGCAGTCCTAAAAGCATCCAGCAGCTGGACCTGAACACATCTAAGATCTCACTTTCCTACGCCATGCAGGGCTATTTACATGTGGTCAATTTAGTTGCTAACAGCACAGCTGGAGGATGAATATGGAAACTTCTGCTTCCCCTTGAGAAGGGTGACTTGGGGAAAATACATCTTTGGGGCACCAGTGGGTCAGTGGTAGGGCCGAGGCCTTGTGGTTCTGGGAGTTTAAGGCGCTGACCACAGAGAGAATGGGCAATTCCTGGCAGAATAACTAATTTTTAGTAGAATAAAAGGAGACAAAAAATTAAATCGATGGGTCAAAACCAGGAGACTGTGAATAAATCTGTGTTTATCCTCCAGGTTAATACAAGGATAAACTTGTAAGCGCTGCCTTTCAGCTAGGATTTCCCTCTCTAAGGCAGGTGCAAAGCATCAAAGTAAAATAATTACCTTCTCTGGCCAGATGCCCAGGTGGAAGTAGAGCCTGGCTTGGAGGAGGAGGAGCTGCACCTGGTCCGGGTACATCGCCAGGTACAGATCCAGGGAGTCCCTCAGGAGCTGGTACGACTGGTCGATGCCTTCCCTGTGGGGAAAGAAATCTGTGTTTTCTCCTGTTTGCTTCCGAGCTAAGACCCTCTTTTTCAAGGCCCAGATTTTAAAAGTAATGGAAACAAATCCCACACGTTCTCTGATTCTGATACTTCCTCTCTTCAGCAAAGTTACAACACTCTTTTTTTTTTTTTTTTTTTTACAACACTCTTAATAAAAAAAGATACACAAGAAACAGAAATTTCGTACTCCACTAAGTTAAAATCGTAACCGTTTTCCTTACGGAGTCACCTCGATAACACTGTACATAAATTAAGAAAGGACTCTGAATAGGTGGAGCACTGAGGACTTCTAGGTCAGTGAACCTCTTCTGGATGATACTACAGTGGTGGGTACACGTCATTACATACTTGTCAAAATCCGTAGCATGTACACCAGCAACAGCAAACCCTAATGGAAACTACGAACTTTGAGTGATAATGACATGCCAAGGTAGGTTCATCAACTGTAACAAACACCCTGCTCCCGGCGGGCGGGGGGGGCGGGGGTTGAAATGAGGGAGGCTGTGTGTGCCCAGAGGCAGGGGGTAAACGGGAACTCTCTGTACTTTCTGCTCAGTTTTGCTGTGAACCTAAAACTGTTCTTAAAAAAATAAAGTTTATTTTAAAAAAAATTCTGCCATTAGGCAGAAAACTAATACTCCAATCTATAAATTTCTATTTTCCCTGTAAGACAATTTTCCTTGGACTCAGAAGCAAGATTGTTTCATACTTTTGTTTGTTTTCTTACCTAAGTGATAGAAAGGTATAAATTAAAAGACAGCAAAGCACTAGGAGGTGAAAAATAATTGTTGCCAGTCTAAAATATTCTTGTTACTGGAGAATGCTTTCAGCATTTACAAAGGAGAACTCGCCCAAGTCCACTGCAAAGATCTCAAAGAAAAGTCACTTAGCACATCCTAAGTCTGGATAGCATTACATCATGGGAACCAGTTTTTTCCCATGGTGGGTAGATAGCTGCAGCTATCCCAACTGTGCCACACAGCATCCGCTGCTTCTCTGTATCACAGGTAGGCTCGTTAAATAAAATTCTCTGTAAGGTAATTTGCACCTCCAAAGACGCACACGCCGCGGAAGTACTGGAAAACCAAGAAAACCTTACCGCTTTCCCAGGCTTAAAAGGTTTCCCACCATTCGCTGTAACACCTTCTTTACATTCACCACCCCATACAGCGCTGCAGTCACATGCTGGCCGATCAGGTATTCACATTCTTTCACTGTCAGCTGCTTGCCTTTCCCAAAAGCATCTATGTAGATGTAGTCAAAGATGTCCAGGGTTGCCCTATCCAAAGAGCACACGTAGTGAGTCGTATCTCAGATTAGAGCTGAACAAGTCAATATTTAAAACCCCGTAATAAGTAGCTCAAATCAGAGACTGAATGTTAACACAGTGGCATTCCTACTGAAAATATCAAGGCCTTGCCCAAAGTCTGAAATCTGACCTCTATACACACTCCGCTGTATTAAGATTGCAGTACACTGATACTTGAGAAATAGCACTGGTTTATGCCATTTAATATAGTTTTTTCGAGATTAACTCTAAAACTCACTGCCAGGCCTGTCTATCAGAAGTCTGGTTGAGAGAAATATTTCTGGAATGCCTGGGCCAGTCTATTAATTTCACAGACTGGCAGCAGTTAACGTCTGTGGATCCCGGGCCCCTTGAGGCTGTGATGACAGTTATGGGGCCTGGGGCCACAAGGATTCTGGCCTCAGCTCTGCAGATGCACTCGGGAGGTTCAGGCTGGGACCCTGCTCCAGACCCCGGAGAGCTGTGTCCCTGGCTTCCATCTCCCGCTCCTCCCATGGAACCGCTCTCCACGACCCGAGCTCTCGCACGTGGGGGTGGCCCATGCTGAGCCGGGCGGGTAGGCGGTCACATAAGCAGGTTTTCACCACAGGACCTCTAACGATACTGCATTCACCCTACGAGAACTCCTGAGGGATTGAGGTGGGACTTTGTTTCAGGGATGGCTGTGTTTTTTTTCTTTGAGCAACTGTTTCACTTTGATAGAGACTTTCTCTTGGGCAGCTAAAAAGCCCAGTCAGATTTCTTCTTTGAGTCGTATTAATAGCCTGCCTTTAGCAAGACATATATAATTGTTCCAGAAATAGGAATGCTCTTCAACCCTTTTTTTGAGTCTAGGAGAACCACACAAATGCACACAAGTTTATAGGCAAAAATTCTAAATAAAATATGAGCAAATCAAACACAGCAATGTATTATAAAAATCGATATGAGTAAGTTAGATGTTCCTTAAGAATGAAAGGAGGATTGAACGCTAAAAAATTTCACCACATGCAGCCTAAAAGAGAAAAACCACATCCTATCTGTAGACACAGAAAAGAAATTTTGGGGGAAAAAATCCTAGTTATTAATAAAACTCTTAGCAAATTACGACTTAATTATTTTTTTTCCTTTTTTTTTAACTGCACCATGCAGCATGCAGGCTCTTAGTTCCCCGACCAGGGATGGAACCCATGCCCCCTGCAGTGGAAGCGTGGAGTCCTAACCACTGGACCGCCAGGGAATTCCCAAATTACAACTTTAGAAGGCAGCTTTGATCATCTCAATGAAAGGTACTGCTCCCAAACATCATGTTTGAGATGAAATTTTAAAGTCACACCCAAGGCAGAGTGCCTGCTATCACTGTTTCTATTCACTGTGTACAAGAGGACCTAGCCAGCAGAATAAGTAAAAGAGACACAAACATGCAACAGCTGGAAAAAAAAGAAAACTGTCACAATTCAGACAATATGACTGTCTACATAGAAAAGTTGAAAGACCTAGCAAATTATTAGCACTAATAATTGATTCAGCAGAGGTGCTGATAATCAGACCCAGATCTAAGTCATTAACCATGCCCCTGTACACCACCAATACACAGACAGCGTAATTTAAACAATTATCATTTACAATAGCAACAAAAAGTTAAGGTACCCAGGAATAAATCTAGCAAGATATCAAAGAGTTGGATGTAGAAAACAATAAAATCTTTTTAAGGACATTAAAGATGACTTAAACGTGGAAGGAGATGTGTTTACAGACAGACTGAGTAGGGAAACGCAAGCAGGCCATACTCCTCACGTGAATCCACGAATCCGTAGGAGCTCTGGGCCCAGCTACCATACCAGAGCTTCGAGGTGCCTGACAAACGGATTCTAAAGCTGCACATGGACATCAGGCTAAGAGGAGCCAGGGCAATTCTAAAGGACTGCGTGGGGGCCTCGCCCTACCAGTCATTAGGACTAACGATAAAGCCACAGTCAACGCGACACTATGGTCTTGGTGCAGACACAGAGACCACGGGAGCAGAGTCCTGTCAGGACGCAGAGGGACGCAGCCCAGCAGCTGTGCGCTCTCCCGCCACCCTCCCGGCCTCTCCCCAGCAGGCCAGCCCTTTATGGGTCTCAGTGTTTGTGGCTGCCAGGTGCTTGGGGTGCTAACAAACCACTTCACTGTTCATCTGCATTGTGGTGTATGCTCACTGTAGCCTAAAGAAGGAAAAACAATCCTGTTACCACACACACAATGTGCCCAGCAATAGGTCACTGTGGTAAATAACATGGTAATTGGTGTTTTAAATGGTTTATATCATGCAGAAATCCTTGGTGGACCATTATATAAGCATTTAAGAATATTTTAGAGATATTTGGGGAAATTGGTTGGGTTATTCAGGGAAAGGGAATGAGCTGAAAAAGCACTTTTCTCATTTAAAATAATGGAAAATGGGTGCCTGCTATCCAAAAGAGAAACCATCCAATACATTTTAAGGAACAGATTATATTTGGGAAACAAGGGAAGCCTGTACTCGCTATTCAAGGAAACATACACATGTAATAAAATATTAAAATTTGCATGGAAATAACAAATACTTTCAAACTAACTGGAGGTTACCTCTAGAGAGAAGAGGAGGGAAAGGGATAAGGAAGAATACCGAGGAGGTGCCAACTTACAGACAGGTTTTATTTCCTAAACCCGGAGATGGAAATATAGAGACCAGCATGAGAAATTCCACCAGGCGTGTAAAGCACTGGGTTCTCTCATTTAACCCTCCAAACCACTTTATGAAAAACATTATCCCCATTTTACACACGAAGAAACTGAGGCTCAGAGGAAGCCAGGTCTGAATTCAAACTTCAAAGCTCAGCTACTTTCTATCATTCCACTCATCACTTCACCAAACAGTACCACAGCCAGTCATTAAGAAGTAGTTTGAAATAACAGGATGTAATTAAATAACTTTGTTTCTTTTCCCTCTAGATGGCATTTTTAAAGAGACCTTCTCTCTAGACTATAGCTGAAAAGGAGCTTTATGTCCAGCAGGACACCAGGTCTAAAAAAAGAGAACAAAATAGAACTCATTAACCTGGTCTGCAAAATGCACATCAGGTCACCAACCTTGCCTAAAAGGAGTGCCACTGCTGAGAACTTGAATATTTGCTTTTGCACATGGATGAAGAACTTGGGCCCAGTTTCCTCTCCCCTGCTTCTCCCTTCCTCCTTCCCTCTCTTCTGGGGGGAGATTTTATGGAAGACTGGGAAGTAACAGTTTCTTTAAGAACTCTTTGTACTGATTTGCTTTGGAACAAAGGGACTCTGAGATTGACATAAGATCCTGAACTCTTAGTCCTGTTCTTTTAAATGTTTTCTCTGAGATAACTGGAGATTCACATGCAGTTCTGAGAAATAAGACAAGGATCCAGAGTGCGCTTCTCCCAGGAGCAGATTACGGACGTGGATACAGTCAAGAGCAAACCAGTTCCATCACCACCCTAGGCCCCCTTTTAACCTCTGTTGTTACATCTCCTCTCAGCACAGTGGAAATGAATCCTCAGGGCAATCACGCTATGTCACGGATGGCTCACCCTTCTGCACCTTGGCACCACCTTAATAAGAAGTGGCTGGGGAAGTTGACAGGCTCCAGTGGGACCCCCAACTGTCGGGCAATCGTCAGGTAGAGCAGAGACATGCTGATGGGGATTCCAGTTCTGCGGATTAAAACCTAGATGAGAAGAGAAGGCTTTAGCTTCACAGAGATGAACCACACCTTCTCACTCCTTCACACCTTCTCAGTGGGCATCTACTGTGCATCAGGTGAGAGGACAGGTTTTCAGGCTTAAGTGGATGAATATTTCATTTACTTAGATCAGGGCTCTCGGACTACAGTCCATGGGCCAAATCGGGCCCACCACCTGTTTTTGGATGGCTTGCATAAGAAGAGTTTTAATATTTCTTAATGTTTAAAAAAAGTCAAAAGAATACTATTTCATGAAACATGAAAACTATATGAAATTCACATGTCCATGTCCACATACAACGTTTTACTGGAACACAGCCACATGCCTTTGTTTCTGTATGGTTTGTGCCTTCTTTCGCTCGACCACGGCAGAACCGAGTGGTTAGGACAGAGAGCACATGGCCTGCAGAGCCAAGGGGAATCACTGTCTGGCCTTTCACAGAAAAAGTGTGCAGACCTGTGATTTAGGCCCTCCTGCTTCTGGGAAGAACGTAAGGCCATTTCAAATAACGTGTGTAAGATATGACAAAAGAAAATACAAGTCTCAGAGAGAGCAACAGAACAGATACGAAAACGGAGACAAGTAGGAAGCAAATAAAAAACAAGCATCAATGACGTAACTGGTCATGTATTTCCTCCAGTCTTCCTGGAAGCCAGTGCAAAAAGGAAGACCTGGTTAGTTTCATAGTTTAGTGTTCACAAGATGCAAACGGACCACACTGAGTCAGAGAAGTCCAATTTCTAGTCAAGAATTTACCTCAAGGGTTTTCAGACACAGGATGCTCTGTGATGAAGTAGGTAAAAGCCACAGCAATATCCTCATAGTAGAGGCAAAAATGAGTTTCACTGGGCATTGAGAGATGAACAAAATCTATTACTTGCCCTCAATAACTGTACAGTTTATCAGAGATAAGCTTAATATATATATATAATTATTATATTTTCTATTATACACACACTTACCTGGTGCATATATAAGTTTAGGGCATTATAGTAATCCATTCGGTTCCCCTTGAATTTCAGTTGGTCATAAAGGACGTAGTTCATGGCGTCCAGCACCTGGCTCTGGAGTTCTATTTCCATTATCATGGAGGATTCACCTGAAATACAGAGACCTACTCTGAGGACACAAGCACAAATAACGTTGTGACCAGTGTCCCAAATAACCTTTAACATGCAGACACCGGCAATGTCCTAAGAATATATATCAGGTGTTACCAACCCAGGGTGGAAAAGAGAACACGTATTTGAGGTCTTTTACATCATCCAGGTGAACATGTGGTTGTATCATCAGTTGATTTTTTGGGACATAATGGGAATGCACTGCAGAATTCCCCAAATTAATCAATTACTCTACGTTTTCTTTTGCAAATACAGCTGGATCCAAAGCAATTCCACACCTGCCTTGAAGGCCAAGCTGGGGTGGCGACTATTTATGCCCCGGAGGGTTTTGCAAACAAGCTCCACGATGCTGTCAATCTGGGCCTGAATGTCTCTGAGGCTGATGTCGGAGAGAGGATTGCAGTACTGGTCAATATACACTGCACCTGAAATGAACAAGAATTACTGAATGAACTCCTACTTCTACCTTTTCTTATTAGTGGTCATTCACCCCAGACTCCTGGGGCCATGGCTCTTTACACCACTCCTCCAGATGTGGTTCCTATCTTGGATGTCAGGTCTGGCTGCTAATACACTGAGAAGAAGCAACATTCTTACAACAAAGAAGATTACATTTCATTGTTATTATTATTTTTTTAATATACCAAAACTCTCTCAGAGGTCATGGACTCAAAAGAACTGTGTGATACACGCCATATCTCCACAGTCTACTAGGAAGAGAAATAAATACCATAAAGGAGATCTTTTCAAGCTACTTCTCTCTCCTTAATTTTCTTATAGTTCAAAATCCAACAACTCTGAAAACTTATGAGTATAAGACAGTTCATTGAGACTTAAAAAAAAAATAGTTGAAAGCCCTCAATGTCAGATATACCATTTCAACAAATTATTCCTCTGAAAGGTGAGCCAGTAAATGGACTTTGGAGATAACCGGACTTTGAAATTAAATAGTTACACTCAGGGAAACCCACAGCTAAAAAGTTGTACAGAGCACACCAGAGACACTGTCTCTCGAAAATCACTACTCTTCACCACCTTAGGTTAATTTTTAACCCGAGACCCAGTGGGCTAACCTGCTCATCTGTTATAGGACGTTTTCACTTGGGAAGCTGTAGAGTCACTTTAAATTCAAGAGGTCTCAAACCAGCTCAGGACCTGGATCCCCTACTTACACCCCAGTGGGTTATCAAGAGACCTAGACACCAGCCCCAGTTTTGCCACCAGCCAGGGACTGGCTCCTGGGCCTCCTCGGGACTCAGTTCCCCCACCTGTCGGCTGAAGGGATTTATGCTGCACAGCTCCGCAGCCTGTTCTATCCGACTGCTGCTTCTTAGACTTCGTCAGTGGCATCAGATGATTCTAGTTGGTCACCAAAGAGCAAAACCTTGGAGACAATTTCTATTCACTCAACTAGTTAAAAACCTTCAACAGCTACCCAATGTCCACAGCACTGATGTGAATGGGCTGCTGAAAATTATAATATTATTTAATATTTGAAAGATGAAAGAGAAGTAATTGTTTTCATAAATAAAGCTTGTCAAGTTATTCTTGACTGTGGAATAAACAGAAGATGCCTCTTAACTCCGGGATGCATATGTGAAGATTCCAGGGTGGTGAGGATATTTTATTTTAATGAACTGAAGCAGATACTTCATGTCCTTCTGGATGGTATAATCAACAAGATCAATCAATAAGAATCTGCGCTACGCACTGTGGAGTATGTCCTGATCATAACATAAGGACAAGGAACACAAGAAACACAGTGACTATTAAAGAAACAACCTGTACACACAAGAAACAGAAAGGATGGATAGGGTTTACTAGCCACTGCTACTGTATTAGGTCTGAGGCAGTAAAATCTGCAAGTGTTGCAGTTATCAGGGAAACAATGCAAGTGAAACCTGAAATGAACTTGGAGGGTGAGTAGGATTTAGGAGGGAACCCTAAGGAAAAGGGATACCACGAATGAGGAAGTGAAGCCAGGTGTATGTGTATGGCACCAGTGAGGATAGTGGCCTGGCTGGAGCAAATGGGACATTTTAGAGAGTGATGGGGAAAGGCCTGACTGAATTATGGAGGGCACTGAAAGCAGGCAGAGATTTAATTTAAAAAAGGAAATCAGCTGGCCACGTCGCAGGCTCACATGGAGTGCTGAAAAGGCTGGGTTTCAGACTAGGCCGGCACTGTACGCTGGCTGACTTGAGAGCAGGAGGGGGTGATGCCCATGAAAGCAAGTATTACTTAGAAAGCTGCTGCTGGGAGAGGTGGCAACGGCCTGAGTGAGACCAAGAACAGAACGGAGACACGACTATGAGAAACGCTGGGAAGGAAAAAGAATCAACGAATTGGGTAAGTTGCTGGGAGTAGGGAATGAAAGTGAAGGAAGAGTCGTATCTGTATTTCATAACCATAACTTGTGGGAGTGTTTGTGTAACATGCTAGGAATTTAAAATAGTTTTTAAAAAATGAAGTCACATTTTGTTCTTGTTCAACTCAGTAGGAACAGAAAGTTCTTCCCTTCATCTTGCCTGTCCACTGGACTTCTTTCCACTCACTTCTCGTTATGGACAAGGAGACTCACTGACGTGCAAGAACATTTTGTCCTCATTAAACTCCAACCAGAGAGGTTAAGGGATTTGCTCGAGGTCACATGGAGACAAAACTGGACACATTTATTTCTGATTTGAAATGAGGCTTCAAAGCTTAGAGAGAAAGGGAATTAACCTCATTAGCTAAAATGTCAGCCTCATGCTTTGAACCGATGATGCATCTTTAAATTTATTTACTTATTTTTGGCTGCGTTGGGTCTTCATTGCTGCGCGCGGGCTTTCTCTAGTTGCGGCAAGCAGGGACTACTCTTCGTTGCGGTGCGCGGGCTTCTCATTGTGGTGGCTTCCCTTGTTGCAGAGCACGGGCTCTAGGCGCGCGTGTTTCAGTAGTTGAGGCTCGCAGGCTCTAGAGTGCAGGCTCAGTAGGTGTGGTGCACGGGCTTAGTTGCTCCACGGCATGTGGGATCTTCCCGGACCAGGGCTCGAACCCATGTCTCCTGCACTGGCAGGTGGATTCTTAACCACTGCGCCACCAGGGAAGCCCGATGGTGCACCTTTAGTAAACACTGTCTCTTTAGCTGGCAGCTAAAGATTTTGACCAGATCTTAGCTCTAAATTTAATCGTTTTGCCTACCTAATTGATCATACCATACAACCCAACCTCCAGGAGCCCATGTAGCACAGTTTACTTTTCCACTGCTTTTCCATCAGGGCCACTTTCACTGCTGCTCTTAAGGACAACTCAGCTGCCTATCAAAATATCAATGTTGAAGTCTCACCTTCAAGATATGATTCATAGTCATCAGGCTGCTGAAGAAAAGCCTTAAGATTATTTAAAATTTTCTGTTGTCGTAGGTAATAAAGAATTTTTTTGGCGTAGTATTTCCAGGTCAAAGCTTTTCTGGAAAAAACAAATAAACAAACAAACAAGCAATGAGTCAATAAGAATTAAGATATTAAAATTCTCAATTATCCATTTTTTTACTTCACACTAATCATACCACGTTAGGAGTCTACTTAACAAGAAAAGTATAATTGGCTCACAAGCATATAGTACTTATTATCATGGAAGCAGACAGCACAATTTAGGGTTTGGCATTTGTAATTTAACACTAAATAAGCTGTGCTGAAATTCAAGAAACAGTTATCCATTTGGCTTCAGATTTACTAACAGGAAATGAAAGAGAAACCTGAAACGTCAGGGGAGCTGGGTGAGTCTCAGGAGACAGGAGAAAGGCATTTGGAAGCTTTGCTGGCCGCTCAGTTACCCTGGCAGGGGTAACTCAGGCCTTGGGCTGCTGCCTTTCTCCTTCTACACTCACTGCCATCTCATCCAGTCTCAAGATTTCAGACACCATCCATACTGACATCCCCCAATTTATTCTCCAGAACAGGTTTTTCCCCTAAACTCCACAGCTGTATATCCGACTGCTACAACCACATCCCACTTCAGCATCTGAGACCTGAACTTTCTTCCCCTCCTAGAGTCACGCCCATCTCAGATAAAGGCAACTCCACCATCCAGGGAGGCCACACCCTCGGAGCCATCCTTGACTCCTTGCTTTCTCTCACAGCCATATTCAGTCCACCACCTATGCTCTTAGTCCTGTCGTCGAAACATATCAGAAATGTGAACACGTCCAACTCATCTAAAACACCATCCTCTTTTGTCTGTATCATAGCAGCTTCCTGCTTTGATCCTTGCCCCTCACAGTGTCCTCACTTGTATTTTATTTGTTGAAGAAACCTGGTTGTTTGACCTGTACTTTCCCATAGTCTGGAATTTGTTGACTGCATCCACATGGTGTAGCATAACATGTTCTTCTGTCTTCTAAATTCCTGTAAATTGGACGTAGAGGCTTGATCAGATTCAGATTCCATTTACTTGGCAAGATGACTTCATAGGCGGTAGTGAGTTCCATAAGGAGGCAATCATGCCTTGGTTGTCTCTTTCTGTGATGTCAGCAGCCATTGCTACTCAAAGGCCCAGGTCTGTTAATTCATTAGAGGCCATAAAGTGGTGACATTCTAATGCAGCCACCCCTTTTAATTATTAGCTGGAATACTTCTATAAAGAATAATTTCCCCTCATCTACTATTTGGTCCCCCAGTGGCATAGTATGTAGGAAAAGGCAGGATAAATGTTCACTTCTTTCTTTTTATCATTTTCCAAAATAATAATTTGGGTTGTTATTATCCTCCAGAGGTGACCGATTAGTTGTTGTTAAGTATTATTATGAACTCACAGAGCTAAACGCATTTGCTGTATTTCCACCCATTCTAGTTACTGTTCACAATGATGCTCAAATCACTACATCTTTGGCCACAGGAAGCCTCTTCACGTTGGCCCCTGAATACTTCTGACATGAAATATTGTTACTTTTCTCGCTACCTAGTTCTAGGCTTCCAAGGTCATCTTTTACATTTCCTGCTCTGGACCTAGTATCAGCCATTTCTCCAAAAACCCTGGCTGCTTTTGATGGGAAGTAGTATGAAGACCACAATCTGAGTGCTAGGAATGATCATTTCTACTAGGTTGGTTATTGTTTCTAGACCTTTTCAGTGGGCAGATAGTAAGTCTAGTGTATAAGTGTGTGTACACACACACACACACCCCCACATATACCTACACCTATTTAAACATAAAATATCTCATGTATTCATACTGACACATCTAATTCAGATTCAGAACTATACAGTTTTTACCTTCTTCTATTTTATATCTATATCTTTTTTCCTCCAGGAGAATCCTGCTTCTTCAGGATACCAGTGATGAATTAGAATATCACATACTCACTCATTTGCTTTATTCTACATCTCGCTCTTATACACATACACACACCAGCCTCAGAATAACAAGACCAATAATCTTATCACCTTGATGATTCCTGAAAACACCTAAATATTTTGTTCACGATCTCCCCCGTCCTCTGCTCATTTCTTCTAGACAGCTGTGTTGTATCTACACTGTCAGGGCTTACAGCCATCACATACAATACTTTCTCCCCTATCAACTGTCACTTGGATTTAATTCTACAAGTAAATATGTATTTAATGTTCACCACTAGTTCTTGTATCAGGGTCTCTGGTTATTTTGGTTGTCTGAAGCTCATTTTCTAGCGTATTTTTCAGGTAGGGCTCAGAAGTCCCTGAGTTCTTTCAAGTGGATGAGTTTTTCCATAGCCCTTACACTTGGAAGTCAGTTTGGCTGGATATAAAAATACTTGGCTGACATTTTCCATCCTTGGGTATCTTAAATGTGTTACTCGTTTTTTTCTCTGGCAGAGAGCACTGCTGTTGAAAAGTTTAATGATATTCTGATTTGTTCTCCCTTATAAGTGGCTTTGTCTTTTTTGCTTGGATCCCCAAAGGACTTTTCTGTCTTTAAAATCTAGTAGTTTTACTGAAATATGTCTCAGTGCTGGTCATTCTGGGTCAATATTCCCAGATACAGTGTATGCCCTTTTAATATGCTGCTTCAAATCTTTATTTGTAGGATGTACTCTTCTTTTAAGACCACATAGAACACCATAAATGCAAACTGTTTTCAAATACCCAGGGACTGGTACCTTAGCACCAACTACCCTTCTTCTTTCCTATGCTTTCCATATCCAAACAACAAGCATTTGCCAGGAATGAATACAAAGAGGGTCCTTCATGAAAACCGTCATCCCCAAATATTTACAAACATGAGACTATTCCCTATTATTAAAAAACAACCTTGTTTTAGGTTCAAAATACTTGTCAGGCCAAAGGGTAACATACTTATGATAATTTCTAAAAAGACTATAATGATATACACGTTTACTGGCTGTGCATAGTCTATTTTTTTTTTTTTTTTTTACCAATCTGATAAGGAAAAAATGCAATATTTCATTGTTATTTAACATTTCTTCGAAGAGTGAACTTAAAGGTCTTTTTACTTGACTGCCAGCCACTTGGACTTGCTCTTCTGAGAATGTCATCCCCTTATCCTTTGAACATTTTTCAATTTCTTTTTAGAAATTTTAAGGATTCTATTGACTTTGTTTATGGTTTCTTTGGTCATACAAGTCTATTTTTTTAATTGCAAAATCATTTGTCTTTATTTTTTTTATTGCTTTTGCATTACCAGTCTTGGTTAAGGAGGTATCCCCAGATTGTACATGAAGTCTCCTATTTTCTTGAAGGATTTTCATTGTGATAGTTTTAAATTTTAGGTTGTTTAATCTCTTGGAATTTAATTTTTGTATATGACACAAGTTTTACTTTCTTCCAGATGGATATTCAGTTATATCCAATACCATTAATTAAATAACCCATCTTTTCCCCTCTGAGTTTAAATTTATTAAATTATCTGTTACGCTGGGACATGAATTTGAATTATCCTTTGCCACTGATGTAGCTACCTATTTTTATTCAAATATTGTATTGTTTGATAACAGGTAGTGTCATAATATGTTCTAATATCTAGTGATGCAAGTTTCCCATTGTGATTATTTAAAAATTGTTTTTTCTGGCTCCTGTGAATTTACTATTCTGTATATATTTTATGACAATACTATCCATTTAAAACACACAGAGCTCCCCTCCCAAAACTCTTGTTGGATCCTAATTGGAACAGCACTAAGTTTATGTATTAATTTTGGAAGAATCAACATTTTCATGATGGTAAGTCTTCTTATTCAAGGACATGTTATCTCCTACATTTTTCAAACAACATTCTATAGTCTGACCTAGGAAACCCATCCCCAGGAATCTAATACTCAGAAATGAAAGCACTAGAAACACCACCCTCCACAGTCACAAAATGGAGAAAAAAGTGGTACCCATTAATGCGGGATGATTAAATAAGTTATGGTATATACTACAAAACAGTATGCAGCCATTAACAAAAGTGAATTTGATTTTTACCAGTTGATTAGGATAGATTTCCACGGGGTAATGCTGAATGAGGAAAAAAAGATATTGAAAAGTACCTATTATTTGATCTCGGTTTTGTAAAGAGATGATCCCCCTCCATCCGCATGTATATCATATTAGCATGGAAGCATACAACCTAGGTTGTCATCATAAATTACGGGAGTGGGGGCAGGGAAGGGCAGTGCAAACGGAGGGAGAAGGGAGGAAAGAAAAAAACAACATAAATAAGAAAAAAAAAAAAAAAGTCTGCACTAAACATCAAACCAAAACCAAAACAACCAATAAACTGAGTATGTATAACATTTATGTATTTAAAAGTTTATGTGTATGTATGTAAAAAAGACAGGTCGACTTTTATTTTTAAGGCTGCACAATACTGACTATTAGATCACACTTCAATTCATTTATAGATAAACCAAAATAGAAACAGAAAAATGACCTCTGCATCAGAACTCATCCAAGGCCTAGAATAGTGACACATCCTACCTCTCCCCACAGCTGTTCCACTGATAGATATTTCTCTCTCCTAAACCCCCATGAAAACAACAAGAAAAATATCTTGCTCCCTGTTTGTGAGACATTTCACAATAATCTCTCTTAAGGAAGATGTTAAACTAGCACTCTTATCTTCCATCACTAGTAAAGTTTCCAGAACTTTTAGAGCAGAAAATCTTTTTCGTAGGTCAGTTAAGCTGGAAGCCAAGTCATCTTTCAGGTAAACTGGAAATTAACCGTCACAGCAGAAAATATAAGGCATAAAAAAATTTAAGCAACAACCAAGAGATAATGGATTCTTCTTAATCGGGAGAGATAAAAGGCTCAACCAAATATCTATAATGTTCATCGCCAAAGTAAGATTACTGCTTACCAGAATTCAGAAATTGTAAAAATAATAAAAAAAAATTATCCATTACATTAAGACATGCGTAAGAAATTTTTTTTTTTTTTTAATTCAACTCACGACAGGCAAATTTGGCGGTGGTAGATGAAGAGATGAAAACAAAGAAAAGATAATCTGTGTTACCCAAATGACGTACAGATACAAGTGCCCAGAGCACAGTATTTGACCCATAGGAGGACTAAATATTAATTCTCCCAAAAGGATTTTTGCACCATTTCTTTAAATATCAATTGTCTTGGTGTATTTACCTTATATACACGGAATTTTTCAAAAATATAACTATGGCAACATGAATGTAACATGAAATATTTGGAAATACATGTACCACAGTTCAGCCACATACAAATTACAGCAATTAATTCTGGGGTTATTATTAAAACACACAAACAAACGAACAAAATCCCTGATAAAACTACAGCTTACCTTCCTTCCATATTTAGGATACACACCAGTTCATCCTCAAAAAATATCTCTGGTCCCTCAAGATTCTCAATGTCACTAAAACCGTTACAAGGGACCTATGAAGAAGACACACACAAAGAGGGCTCAGTAAGAGTAATAATGTTGTTGTCACTCTCACACACAAATGTGAGTTGCAAACAAAGCTGCTCATTTCCATGGAAGTGGTAACACCTCTCCCACACTATCTTGCACCACCCACCCACTAGAGGTGGAAAGGAACATGTGGAGTAACAATAATTTGTTCAGATCATAATTGTTAGTTGTAAATGAATTATATTTTCAAAGACTGGAATTTCTGAAAGTGATAACTCGCATCGGAAATGTGAAGAAAAATAGCTCTGAAATGAGGACTAGAAATACAAAAATCTCCTAATTCACAATAACTATTCTGTGCAGTCTACGTTGTATTCACCTAGGAGTGTAGGGCCAGAGAGAGAAGTCCAGTGCTTTGGGCAACTCTTAACCGACTGGGCATGTTTCTCCTCTGTAAAATGAGGTGGTGGTACCAATGAGCTTTAAGATCCCCTTGGTTTAAAATTCTATTACTTCTCCCACTTTTCTTTTTGAAAGTAGCCAGGAAATTTCTTGTCAACCTGTGTGCATGCTGAGAACACAGGAATACAAGGGTCCTGAGCCAAAGTAATCATCCACCCACAGATCAATCCTAAGTATACTCCTGTTATGTTCAAAGTCCTTGACACGCTTCTAATCAAGCAGAGGTACAGGGAAAGAGGGAGCTGGGGAAAAAAACACAACAATGCATTATTATTAGACAAAGGCACAGGCTGTTAAGTATGCATACAAAACCAGCTGGACTATACGTAGAGGTAGCAAACTAGCAGCCCATGTCCAAGTGCATCCAACACAGCCAGCACCCACATATATGTATGTGCAAACACATTTAAACCAGAATGGAATACCTGTGATTATGAATGCTCTTAGCCAGCGTCTGGCTTATCTAAAGTAGGACATAAATTCTGTCCATTCTAACATGAACAAACATTTATAGAAATGAATTACACTAGGAAATATCTAGTTTTATTCTCTATAGGGGAATAAGTTCAAATTTGTCCGAAGTTCAAATTTTCCCTTTCAAAACGTGAAAAGCCTTGAAAACATTTCAAAACGTATGAACTCCATTAAGTAATAGTAATTAAAATTAAAAATAGGAATTAATCTTCAGTAAACCAGGATAGTAAAATAAATCAGACTGGCTCCATTTCTAGACCTCCGATCAGAAATAAACTTAAAATATTAGCGTGGGCTATTTTCCAGAATTTACAAAAAGTTAAGAATCAGGACCCAATACAGAAACTTCTGTGAGATATTTTGTGGAAGGGAAACAAACCAACCAACCCATGCACTTCAGCAATATTAAAAAACAAACAAACAAAATAACTTTCCAGGGATAATGAATACAAGACAATTTAATTGAGGGAGTAATAATTCTTGATTTACAGGTATGTCTTGATTTTAGGCATGTCTTAATCCTCTGTTACCTTAACAAATAATGCAGTTCACTACTGGTTAGAAACCTGCAAAGCCAGAGAGAAGAACCATATTAATTTTGGCAACGCTTCTGGAAAATAACTGGGTGAAATTTGTAGTGTTTAATCATGGATAATACCCCCAATCATGTGGAGGTTGCAAAATATATGTTTAACCCACTTAAAGAGAAACAATGCTGATCTGGATTCCCTCCACATTGCGCTGCGGTGCCTCCTTCCCTCTCCCTCCCCCTCTCCCCCCATTCTCTCTGGCTTTAGAAAAGTAAAGCTGGCAGGGACAAATGGCTTCACGTTGCTGGATAGGAGGAAAAGGACACAATGACTCTTGCAGCCATCTAAGTGAGGAAGGGATTGTGAGAGCACTGAAAAGGGAGATAGCAAAAAGAGCTGGATGAGCTAATGCCTACAGACCCAGACGCAGACACCACTACCATGCAAATGCTTAGAGCTCCATCAACAGATCCTTACGTGCTCTGAAAAGAACCTCTTTGAGAAGGAGGCTACAATCTTCCGGGCCTCTAACCCAGCTTTTTGCCGAACTTTATACTCCTCCAACCAATTGACGTAGTCGGTGGGGCTGTAGTGTTTCATAAGGGAAGGCCACCTACAAGGAGAGAAACATCCCCTCAGCTTAACAGAGCCTCAAAGGCAGACAAACACGAATCAAAGGCAGCCTTGGAAAACAGGGAAAGCGGTTGGGTTTAGGGGTCAGAGGGGCCCTGGCGATGGACCCAGTTCAAATCTCCACCCGGCACGCACGCACTGGCTCACGGCGTGACCTTGGCGTAGCAGTATGAATACTGTGTTTCCACTCCCCATTTATAAAATGCGGACAGTCGGAGCAACAACAATCATAGTGATGACAATCACAGTTAACATTAAGTGTGCGCCTCCTAAGAGCCGGGCCCTGTGTAAGCGCTCCCTATACATCAGCTCATCTAATCACCACAGTAAAAGGTATAGGTCTAATCAACACCGTTTAAAGTCGATGAAAGAGGCTCAAAAAAGGGGAGTCGCTACCCCCAAGGTCGCACGGCGAGTACGCCAGGGCCAGATTTTATCCCGGGTCCCACACCGAAATCTGTGATCTCAGCCAACAGCCAGGGGATGATGCGCCCGCTTCCTCAAAGGGCTGTAAGGAGCACTGCATCACCCGGTCCGTGTAAACATTTTAGCACAGGGTCGGGCACAAAAGAAGCGCGCATGATGGATTAGCCGTGATACCACGGTCGTCATCCTTTATGGAGGGCCCGGCTGCTGGGCGCTTCCCAATGCGCAATCTGGACACCGGCGGGTCCGCTTGGAGTGGACCGAGGGGCCGGCGGCCTGGAGGCCTTTGTCTGTCTGTCCGCGGGAAGGAGTCCGGGGGTGGGATGCGGGGGTGGGGTCCGCGCGCGGGCAGGGAGGTGGCGGCTCCGGGCGGCCAGGCCCGGGCCCCGGGGGGCGCAGAGCGGGGGCGCGGGCGGCATGGGCGGCGGGCTCACCTCACCCGGAACTGCTCCTTCCACACCTTCCCGCTACTCTGGCACAGCTCGCGCAGCCGCCGGCAGGTGCTGGAGACGCGGCCGATATCGGCGGCCGTCAGCGAGCCGCTGCACAGGATGTACTCCAGCACCTCGCCGGGCAGGTTGACGAGGCAGCTGAGGCCCGCTGCCTCAGGCGCGGCCTCCTCCGCCAGCGCCGGCACCACTTCCATCGCGCTGTCGACCGCTGCCACCGCCATCTTGTCCGCGTACCTGGGGCCGCCGCGCGCGCGCGCGCGCGCGCGCCAGGACACCCCTCTTCGCCCCGCCCACCCGCCTTGAGGGGTGGGCGCCAGGGTCGCCCCGCCCACGCCCGTGGCCACACCCCCTCGGCCCCAGCTGCTCTCGGGGCGCTGAGCTGTGGCCGAGGGAAGGAAATGCGTTTTGGAAAATAACAGCGCGGTGGGGCCCGGAAGCTGTGAATGGACAATAATAGTGGCATCCATGTTTATTATGTGTGCGGAGCGTTTCCGGTCAATGAGCTCGTCGGGCTTTCCCAATAACCGTATGAACTGTTCTTCTCCCCAAGTTACAGATGGGGAAACTGAGGTTCACGGAGCTAGATGGACTTGTTGGGAGTCCCTTGTCCTAGATTCTAATCCAGATACGCTTGACTCTGCTTGACTGTATGCTAAACAGTATGCTGTAATAATAACAAACTTAATATTCATGAGCGGGTGCCCTGCCAAGCACTCTAAATCCGTTCTTCAAGGACGCCTCATTTGAGCCCTCTGCCATAGGTACCATATTTTATATACGTTCTACAGATAAGGAAAACCTGGCTCATAAAGGTGGGAGTCACCAGTTGAAAGTCACAGAGACAAAAAGTGGTCGAACCTGGATTTGAATCCTCCAAACAGGAGTTCCCATTCACCTGTGGGTGGGCACTCTCTTACTTCCGTGCCTGCACCTGTTTATTTATTTTTCCAACTCAGTTTAGTTTCGTGACAGGCGCTGGGCTGTGTGCCTTGGGGATACAGAGGTGAATAAGACAGTGTCCTTGCCTCCCAGGAGCTCAAAGTCCTCCCCCCCTCCCCCATCCCCACCTCCCGTAATTTACCTTGCCCCCTCCCAAAGTTTCCTGCCTTGGAAAGGGCCAACCATCCCTCCGTTCCTGCAAAACTGGAACCTGCTGCCATCCTTGCGACCTCTCTTTCCCTCACCCTCTGTATCCAAATGCCCCATAGAGAATAACATATCCAAGCCTCCATTTCCACATCTATAAAATGGGGATAACAATAGATCTTCCTATTGAATGAAACAATACATATACATCAGTTCCTGTTGCTGCATAAGAAACAAACCCAAAGCCTAGGAGCTGAAAACAACCTTGTTTTTGTGCTCTTGATTTTGTAGGTCGGGAAATGGGGAAGGGCTCAGCCGGGCAACTCTGAATTGGAATCAGGTGGTAGCTCCAGATTCTCTGCTTTCAAGCACTGCATGCCTTCAAGATCCCACAGGGCCTGGAAAAAGTGTTGGGATCTTAAAGTGTGCTAGGAAACACTATCTGTATTCAAATGCCCAACAGAGGTTAAGATCTCTGTGCCTCAGTTTCTTCAGAGAAACTCTTTTGTGGGAACAGGAAAGCAATTCTCTTTTCTAAAAGATCACTCCTAATATTTCTCAAATCTATCTCCTTCTCTGTCTCCTCAGCCCCTGTCCCAGTCTGTGTCTCCAGGGTGGCTCTTAACAGTTCAGGCCTGGCCCTGAGAATGTGAATATCAGCCTTGGTGACACGCAGACCTCGGTAAGGTTTGCAGCCTGTTAAGTGGAAGGCAGACCCCCCACAGCTGCACAGGTGGTTGGTAAGACATTCTTATGAACGACTATGGATTTCTTTTCAATGACAAATTAAAATTAAACTCTCCTGCCAATCCAGAAAATCTTCCCCAAACCCTAGGAAAGAAGAACAGTTTTATTGTTGAACAAGCATTAAACTAGATGGTGATGCACATCGCAGGTAACCTGCTAATGAGATTACACAGACAGAGAGAAATCCCACCCTTTTATATACAGCCAAACATTTCATCGTGTACATGCTTCTGAGATTAATGGTGGCTTGTAAATTACCATTCACTTAAAAAGTAAGAGGACCTGATCACACTTTCCCTAGTTTTTTCTTTCCAAGTTCATCCTAAGGTCACCTGGCAAGTGGGGTACACATTGTACTACCTGACTCTGTCTCAAGAAATAATAAAATAGCTCATCTTTGTGATAAGCTGGTGGTTACAGCCTGAAAGCGAGTGCTCAGACTCCCACATCGCAGGGAGAAAAGGACACTACCTTCCTCGATATTTACATTTCAAAGAGATGGTTCCCAGGCCCTTAAGAGAAACATTTCTGGGCTGAGACATTGGCAAGAGGCTTATTTAGCCTTTGAAAAGATTTGCAAAATGTACGGTAGACATACAGTGGAGTAGTATTCAGCCATAAAAAGGAATGAAGCACTGACACGTGCTACAACATGGATGAACCCTGAGAACATGATGCTAAGTACAAGAAGCCTCACACAAAAAGACAAATATTGTATGATCCCACGTCTATGAAACATCTAGAATAGGCAAATTCATAGAGACAGAATGTAGATTAGAGGTTTACCAGGGGCTGGGAGGGAGGAGGGAATGGGGGGGGGGAGGTTATTGTTGAATGGGTACAGAGTTTCTGTTTGGGGTGATGAAAAAGTTCTGGAAAGAGATAGTGGTGACAGTTACACAAGATGAATGCCCTTAATGCCATTGAATTGTATACTTAAAAATATTTAAATTGTAAATTTCCTGTTATGTATAGTTTACCATAGTAAAAAAATAAAAATAGCACCCACAGAAAAGATTTACATCCGTATCAAAGAGACAGAGGAAAGATTTACACATACAGAATTTGTCAAGCAAATACTCTAAGAAAGGAAGGAGGGAATGTGTCTCTTTCCATTTTGGCAACAGGGAAAATTCTAAGTTTTTAATGTACCCTTTCGCTGAACTGCTGACTGTATTTAACCCAGAGCTGGTCCCCGCTACCTGAGTTCCTATGTAAAATCCCCTAGCAAAAGCCCAAATCCTTGACTACCCAGAGTTCCTCCTGGGTGCCCTCTCCCTGCTGTAGCAAAAGGATAACCCTATCTTTGTGGACCATCGGTGTATTTCTGGTTATCTTTGGCTGGAGGACTTCGACGTTCCTCTCCCATGAGATCGCCACAGTCCAGCTAGAGAGACCATTTCAATCCCCCTCAACATCTTCTATGGCTTTCCTTGTTCTTGAAATAAACAAACACATCTTTCTCTTCTGATAACAGCCCCTAGACTCTCCCTCCCACCTGCTAATCCAGGGCCACTTTCCTGGAGTGTCTGCAGCTCCCACTCATCCTTTAGGTCTAACTCAAGCACTTGCCTGCAGAAACACACGTCTGCTGACCACAGACTAAGTCTGCTTCTGTCTCTGCCCTTGCAGACCCCTTTTATTCATTCAGTACACACTCCCAAACTGTCATAATACACACCTTGGTGTGATTATCAGATTCACCCACCAGCACGGCCGATTCAGGCTTTGCCGGGTGTGGACAAAGAATGTTGCCTCCCATTTCAGTAAACAAAGAATGTTGCAGCCATCAAGCCATCAGCTGCCCCCGATGGTGCACCCTGAGGGGAATTCAGGATGGAGAAAAACAGGGTACTGGACCTACATAGTTAAGATGCCTATCAAAGGAATGATTTTAATAAGCCCAGACTCTTGCATATTTTCATACATAGAAAAGCACTAAAATCATTAACTTGAGATGTCTGTGTTTTTGTGATTAGCAGTAATCTTTTGATGTTTGACTACATGTTTTGTTTTTGTTTTTTCAGCAAAAACTCCTGTATATCCTGGTTCCTCCCTTTCCACTTTGGAACAGTTCCCCAGAGCTATCTGAGAGGCTGCCTTCCCGGGCCAGAGTCCTCAGTAAGGTCCCCAAATAAAACATAACTTGAAACTTTAGGTAGTGCTTCTTTTTGCAGTCAGTAGGGGCCTGAAGCTTTCCTGTTTGGAGGCCCTGTTTTATTTTATTTTATTTTGGCCATGCCCTGCAGCTTGCGGGGAACCGGGGATCAAACCCGGGCCCTCGGCAGTGAAAACTTGGAGTCCTAACAATTGGACTGCCAGGGAATTCCCTGGAGGCCCTGTTTTAGAAGAGGAACACACAGGATGAACTTGTAAGTCAACAGGAGGGCATTTATGTAGAATGAGGAAAGAAGGCACCTTGGATGAGGGGCCCAAAGTTTATCATTAATTCGATGATAAACACATTTCTTCCTATAAAAGGTAACCTCCGTAAGAGCAGGGCCTCTGTCCCATTTTGCTCAAATATTTACTGAAGGTACTGCTAGGGTGTATGAGAAGGCTTTGTGCTATCGCTGCCCAGTCATCCCTGGATGTGTGTGGCTTTTCCCCTCACCTGCCCAAGTCTCCTCAGAGTCGCCTAATTGAGGAGGCCCTGCCTGACCACCTCATTTAAAACCCTCTGTCACTCTGCCCCGCTTTGTTTTTCTCTAAAATTTCTTATCACCATCTAACATACTCTTCAAAAAAACCCACTTAACTTATGTCTCTCTCCTTCCAGTAGAATGTGAACTCTACTGGTTGTTCTCCAATGTCTACAAAAGAGCTTGACACATACTAGGTCCTCCTTATATTTCTAATGAATGAGTGAATTAATCCTATGAGTGCAGTGCAATTGAGCTGGATGTATTTTGCATGTGGGGTGGAAGTGAATCTTTGAGGGCCAGAGAGTAGGCTATACGGTAGGCTGAATAATGGCTCCCACAGACGTTCACATTCTAATCGCTAGAACCTGTGAATAGGTTACTATGATGTGTGGGTTTTTTTCCCCCGACGTTGCCAAGCGATTCTCCGACACCAGCTGGGTGTCCTACAATTCAACTCAGTGCTGACACCATCTACCTGATACCCTCAACCAGGAGACAGATCCCACAGGTTAAGGGTTCAGTCCTGCCAGACTGCCCCCCCTCGGCCCCGCCCACATCAGAAGCCACATTGCAAGTCCGTGTTGTCACCTGTGCTTCTGCCAGTCTGGCTACAGCTCGGAGCTCCCCATGACACCCCTCCTTGTGTTTGATTAATTTGCTAGAGTGGCTCATGGAACTCAGAGAAACGTTTTGCTTACCAGATTAACCAGTTTACTATAAAAGGGTATAACTCAGCAACAGCCGGATGGAAGAGATGCACAGGGCAAGGTATGGGGAAAGGGTGTGGAGCTTCTGTGTTCCCTGAGCCCATCACTCTCCCCAAATATCCACATCTTTACCAACCTGAAAGCTCTCCAAACCCCGTCCTTTTGGGTTTTTACGGAGGCCTCATTCCATAGGAATGATTGATTAAATCACTGGGCATTGGCGATCGATTCAACCTCCAGCCCCTCTCCCCTCCGAGGAGGTCAGAGGCATAGGACTGAAAGTACCAACCCTCTAATCACCTGGTTGGTTCCCCTGGCAACCAGCCCCTTCCTCAGGTGCTTTCCAAAAGTCACTGCAGTAACATAAACTCAGGTGTGGCTGAAAGGGGTTTGTTAATAACAAGACACCTTTGTCACTCTTATCACAGGAGATTCCAAGAATTTTAGGAGTTCTGTGCCAGAAATAGGACCAAGACCAAATATATCTTTCTTATTGTAAACCACAATATCACAGGTATCTTACATGGCAAAAGGGACTTTGCAGATGTAATTACATTAGAAATCTTGAGATGCAGAGATTATCCTCTACAATCTTGTGGGCTCAATGTAATCACAAGGGTCCTTATAAGAGGGAAACAGGAGAGTCAAAGTCAGAGAGAGGGGATGTGACGATGGATACAGAGGTTGGAGTGATGCTGGGCCAAGAAATAAGCCAAGAAATGTGGGCAGCGTCTAAAAGCTGGAAAACATAAGGAAATGGATTCTTCCCTAGAGCAGTAGCAATAAGAAATCAATACAGATTAAATACAGATTTTACTTTTCTATTGCTGCCATAACAAATTACCACAACTTAGGGGCTTAAAACAACATAAATGTATGATCTTATGGCTCTGGATGTTAGAAGTCTCAAATGAGTCTTACGAGGCTAAAATCAAGACATCAGGAGAGCCGTGTTGTACCTTCTGGAGGCCCTGGGTGAAAATCAGTTCTTGGCCTTTCCCAGCTTGTAGAGGCTATTTGAATTCCTTGGCTCATAGCAGCATGACTCCAACCTCTGCAGCAATAAAGCAGTATGCCAGGGAGATTTTGTGACTGTTTGTTACTCAGCATTATTGTGGCAATAGGTAACAGTTACATAGAAGCAGGTAAAATGCGCGCGCACACACACACACACACACACACACACACACACAATTGCAAAGCAGTACCTCCACGATGCCAAGCGATTGGTACAGGCAGGAAGTATAGCTGGTGGGTAGAGGAGGGCTTCCCTGAAAAGGCAATGTTTGAGTCCAGCTCTCAGCAATAGAGATGGGATCTGCAGAGGTGAGAGGGCAAAGTGGGCTTTCTAGGTAGGGGGTGTGCCAGAAGCAAAGGCCAGCCAGAAGGAAAATAAAAGCTGTGTTTAGAGACCTTGGGGCGAATCAGTGAAGCTTTGCATGGAGCAGTGGCCGAAACAGAAACCCAAAGGCTGCTTGTGGCCAGAGCGGGCACTGAGTGTTGGCCGGAGGGGTTGGTCTTCCTCCTCTGGTCCCTGGTGGCCCCGAATGCCTTTGAGCGAAGGTGAGACGGGCCAAAAGAGATGTTTCTGGAAAGGCAATCTGGGGGCAGTGTGTGCTTTTCAAGGAAGGCGATGCTATTAGCACCAGCTTGGAGGAACATGGAACAGGTGTCTCTCTCCCTGCAGATTTTGCTGGCGGCTTTTCTGCTAATAACTGCATTTCCATTAGCGACTCTTTTTAAAGCCTTCAAAATGAAACTGATTCAATTACTCACTGCGTAATGTTTAATTAATGCCACAGATACTACACCTTGAGTTGATAGTATGTCTCAGAGGCTTTCTCGCATTTAATAGTTTCTTTTCCCCAACACATCCTTATGAGATGTGGGGCTCCTCGTCACCCTCGAAGATCTCAAAATTCTTGGAAACAGTAAATTAGTGAGGAGAGAGTGGGGCTTCCAATATCAACTTCCAACCTCGACTCTGAGTTCCAGCTGAGAAAACCAAGATGCTGAGAAGCCAGGAGACCACCCACTCCTGTCCTCCCACCCTGTTCCCAGGTCTAGTAATAACAAAAGACTTGAGACTTAAAAAAAAATCACTTTACTAATTACTTTGGTTTTAATCTTCTGCTATTTGATTAACTTAATCTTATTTTCCTCCAGAGGCTATTGCTAAAGTGATTTCCTTTTACTGATGTGGGTTAAGCTCTATATTGATTGTAAATACTTTCCCTGTTTTTGCTTCCTTGGCGATTTTGCCAAGGGTACAATGAAAAAAATAAGAAGTACATTTTCACTATTTAACTGACTGCAAAGCCCATATTCTGTAATGATCTGCAGTGATTCAAAAATCCTTTTTCCCTCCTCCCCTACTTGTTTTCCATCCCCTCCTCCTTTTGATTTGTGGTTGGGAAGGTTCTGTTTTGGTGTAAACTTGGATTTTTCACCTGGTTGCCAGGCAACAGAAGCCACCCCGTTAGGGATGCATATAAATGTTAAATTGTCCCCAGCCACCTTTGAGGCTGGGCCTGTCAAAACTCCAGTGTGTGTATGAATCACGTCGTCGGGGAGCTGGTTAAAAACGTGAGCGGTGTCAGACCTTATCCCCAGCGAGCGCTAATGAGCAGGTGTGGGGAGAGGCCAGGACCTGGCTTTTAAAACCAGTGGCCCCTGTGATGGCAGGTGGTCTGGGAAACGCAGTGCCTAAGTATCAAATGATAAATGGCATCAAGATGGGGCTCTTTGAGCTTCAGTAAGAGAAAAGGGCTGAGAAAGTTGGAAGGAACCAGAGCTAGAACCTTAGTTTACTTGTGTATAGGACTCTTCGATTCTATCCTATTCTATTCCATTCCATTCCATTCCGTTCCATCATGTTATATGTGTCGCCTATATTAACTCATTTAATCCTATCACAGTGCAATGAAGTCAAAATGATCACAGCCTATTTTACAGTGAAGAAGTGAAGGTACAGAGAGGTTAGGCAACTTATCCAAAGTTGCACAGCTAGGAAGTAGAGGAGCCAGGATTCGAATTGTGATGGTCTCTTAGCAGCAGCATTGTGTTGACTGGGAAAAAACGCACAACCTAAAAGTTGAGAATTACGTTTTATGTGGAACCTTACTGAGACCTCTAGCCCGGGAAGGCAGCCTCTCGGATAGCTCTGAGGAACTGTTCCAAAGAAGTAAGGGAGCAGCCAGGATATATAGGCGTTTTTGCTGAAAAAAACCCAAACAAACGTAGTCAAATATCAAAAGATTACTGCTAGTCACACACACATAAAAACCCCCAGCTATCTCAAGTTAATGATTTTAGTGCTTTTCTATGTATGGGAAGATGTAACAGTCTGGGCTTATTGAAATTATTCCTTGGATTTGCATCTTAACTATCTAGGGCCAGTATCTTGTTTTCCTCCATCTGGACTCCTCTTCCAGGTATGCCATGGGGGAGGGGTGGGCTGCAGAGGCCGACGGCTTGATGGCAGGCAACATTAGTTGCTTACCGGAATGGCAGGGAACATTCTTTGTTTACTGAAATGGCAGACGACATTTTTTTTTTTTTTTTTTGGTCCACCACAAGGTGGTGGTTAAAAATTCAGATTCTAGAGCCGGACAGTCTGGACTCAAACTCCACATCTAACATTTACTGGCTACGTTGACTGGCTGACCTGCTTTCGCCTTAGTTTCCCAGGTTTTAAACTGAGGAGAGCAATGGTAACATGTCAAAGTATTTTTGTAAAGACTGGCATTTGATAACTGTTAGCCATTATTTTAATTCATTTTTGTAGGACAGCGTGGATCCGGGTACTGAAGCATCCCCTGACTCCTGCTTCCTCTCTGATCTGCATCTCATGTTTGAACTTGGGCCTGAGGCTGAACTTGCCCTGATGGGGCAGAGGTGTCAGGAACCGTGTGAAGGGAGTGTTTGCTGTTGGATAAATAACTCTGTAATTTAAAAGGTTGAATATCGAATGGTTTGTGCTTTCTGACCAGGAAATAGGTGTGAAGGTCAAAATGTCCCAGCGTCTAAATGGCCATGCCCAGAAGGGCATGATAAAGCCCACGCCCCACTTGATCCTTTGATAGTAGCCACTCTGTCAGGGTATTTGGTGTCGGCTCCTCTTCATCTGTCCTTTTAGGGCTTTTGAGGTCTCTGCCTTTTGGAACTGGGTCTGTAGCCAGTCAAGAACTAGGTTCAGGGTCTCAGGGTTTTCGTGCAGGGAAGAAGGGCTGAGGGGGAAGGTGGTCCCATCTCTTTGGGGGTCCTTTCTAGGGATGCAGCTGTGATGGGGGCAGAGGTGTCAGGGAGGAGGGTGGACACGATGCTAAGAAGCGCCTTCCAGATCCATGTCAGGAGTCAATGGCTCTTCCTCTGGATGCTGGGAATGCCCTCATGCCCTTGGGGCTTGGCTTCTGCTGCAGAGAGCGAGGGCTTCTTGTCCCAAATCGGGACAGCTCTGGAAGGCCATTTTCAGAATTCCCTGCAGTGTTGGCTGAAGTTTCTGTTGAGACAACATTGCAGCTCAGGCTTCCCCTCCCGCCTTCCCAAGAGTGCCCCCCGTGCCCCCCTTCAGCCTCCTGCTGCCTCTGTCTCAGACTGGGCTTCCTGGTACCCGGCCCGCTGCAGTGGGCAAAGACATGAGAAATTCCAAGCAAATCAAACAAAAGACCACGGTCAGTCGAGTCAAGTCCACTTTTTAATATTTTGACCATGATGCAAACAGGCATAAATAGACTTTTGTTGAATTCCATCAAATTAGAAGATAAGAATTATACAGAAGAACATGCGGCAAGCAGAGCCTGGACAACCTCGCGGAGAGCACGGGGCGGGCGCCGGTCCTTCGAGAAGGTGCTGCAGCGCACGGGACACTTGGCGGAGAGTAGCAGCATTGAGAGCTCAGAGGTAGGGGGAGGTCCGAGCTTCTGGCAGCGCGTTCAGTGACATGGGACACCGGCTTGGCCCACCTCCCTGGCTCCCCAGACCCGGAAGGAACGGAAACCCACCACCACTGGCGCAGCAACGCAGGGCGACCCCCTCCCCGCACCCTGTGCCCCCCAGGTAACCACTGCTGAGCCCGGAGTGGGTCTTACGATCACAACGATGACACGACAACACGGAAAACAGGGTGGAGACGGGGTGGGGGGCACGGGAGGGCGCTGGGCCTCCGTGGGTCTTCATCGGAACTGGATGCCAAGGGCACAGCATCTTATGGAATCGGAGCTGTCATCCTTCTGTCTTGGGCAGGAGTTGGCGGAACCACACTTTTTCATTCCCTCTTGAAATCCTTCAAGTTCTTGGCGGCAGACAATGGAGAGAAAACCATCGGGCTGAGAAATCTTCTGCCTCTTCCAGAAGGTGGATGGTGAGAAGGCCTGGGGCAGCCAGTAGAGATTCTGTTGCCCCCAGGGGACATCTGGCAACGTCTGAAGACATAGTTGGTTGTCACGACTTGTGAGGGTGGGGTGGGACTGCTACTGACATCTAGTAGCTGGAGGCCAGGGGTGCCACTCAACACCCTACAATGCCCAGGACAGCCCTCACCACAAAGAATTCCCCAGCCCCAAATGCCAACAGTGCTGAGGTTGACGGACCCTGGACCAGAGTCTCCTAGGAGCCGAGTCTGGGCATTTTGATGTCCTGGCGTCACTTTCTAGAAGACTATGGAAAGCGGCATCTTCAGGCAGATCTGTTCCTGCCTGTCAGGGCCACCTGCTTTAAGAACGGGCTCTGCTCTGGACCAGACACGCATGCACCGCTTGCTCAGACCGTTCAGACGTTCTAGGACACAACAAACTCAGAAACATACCGAGGCGTATTTACTCCCATCACCTCCCTTGCATGCGGCACTGACAAGTATTAATAGAGAACCCACCCACACCCCCAAACAGCCCCTGCTTTCCTGGCATGAAAGTTTACCTGGGTCTTCGCATCTGAGACACATCACTGTGTCTGTGCCACCAGGCGGGGACCGGCAGGTGGACCGAAGTTGGGGTGGGTGTGGAAGAAAGAGGAGAGGCCAGGCTGGCGTTAGTCCCCAAAGGCCAAATTCAGGTGTGTGGGCACCATCTGTGTTGAGTCCCTGGGGGGCATGGTCACTCCCTCAGCCTCTCAGATCCTTTATCCTCCATCCCAGCTCTTGGCCTGTAATTCTTGAGCCGAATGGCACATTTGGATGCAGGAGAGGGCTGGCAGAAGACAGGGAGTGTGGGCAGGTCCCAAGGGAAGCCCAGATTAATATTTCTTTTTCCTTGTCACCGGCAGGCAGTCTCAGATTAACGTGCCAATTCAGACAGAAGACTTCGAGGGTAAGGCGGACACAGTGCCATGCTGGCGATCGGGGGCAGGGGCGATGGGAATATACAAGGAAACATGGCCGGCTTAAAATCTTAAGTCCATGCTTTTCCTAATGGTATGAATTAAAAGGGCCAGTGCTGTAGTGGTAAGGGGGTCCAGACATCCGCTTGCCCACTCTGGCAGGAACCGTTTGCACCATCATCTGGGTCAGAGAATCTCACCTGTGGCAAACCTGACTTAGGGCAAAACCTGACCTCCTTTTGGAAGCCCAAAGCAGCGGGCTGCTGAGAGTGTGTTTGGCAAGAAAATCCCGTGTTCTAAGGCCGATGTCTACTGGCCTGGGGTCAGTTCTCTTTCTGCCCATCTAGGCGTGGCTGGACCTTGGAAGGATCCACCCTGCTGACTCGGGGAGAAGCTGGCTATCATGTCAGTTCTGAAAACTCAGCTTTACTTGGAGCCTGTTTTTTCTCCTGAGACCCATTTCTCAGCCTAGAGGCAACACTCTTGACTCTCCCTTTGTTCTCATCCTCCACAACAGGTGGGAGTCCAGGTCCTGGTAATTCAACCCCCGGAATGTCTTTATCACTACATCTGCCCTCTCCCTCATTCAAGCCTTGGGTTTCTGCAATAACCAACCAATAGTTCAACAGGTCAGCCATCCAGGCTCTGTGCTGTAGCCAGAACATTCTTTTCCAAGCATAACCCAAATCACCTTATTTTCCCCTTTTAAAAGCACTCCTAAGGACTCTGTGTTGCCTACCAAATAAAGTCAAAATCCCTTGACAAAATTCTGTCTGTTCCCTGCCTATCTCCGCAGTGTACCCCAACCTTCCTCAGCCTTCCAAAGCTGGGCCATGTCTGAAGCCAGCCCCAATTTACCCTGCATGCCCCCTGTCCATGTCTTTCCCCTCTCTCTTCCTACATCCTGGCAATCTCCTTTCCCCAAACCTGCTGGTGGAATTCCACCCATTGCTCAAACCCCAGACCTGCATGTAGATTCTAAGAATTGTGTCTCTGCATCCCAGAGCCTAACCTTCTATAAGAGAGGAAATGTATTTTGCTCTGTACACTCCATGGTGCCTTCTGCCTACTGGAGAGGCAAGAAATGATACAGATTAAGTGAAACAAAATTTGATAGCTTATAATGGGCCAGGTACTGTAACTGGGCATTTTATGGGCATTAGCTCATTGAATCCACCTTGTGATACAGGTAGGTATGTAGGCTCAGAAAGGTTAGGTCACCAGCTCACAGCTGTCTACAGAGACAGGGGCAGAGTTAGCATTTGGACTCAGGTCTGCTTCTAAAACTCCATTTTGGTGGGTCTGAAGCATTCCCCCAAAGCAAAGATACCTGGCTGTCTCACTCCACAGAAACCAAGGGAAAACCTGTATCCTCTCAGGGAGTTTAATGACTTCTGCTTCTTTTGCAACACAAGGTACAGGAACAGAACTCACAGTGACAATAGGTGAACATGACTGCTCCAGCTTTCCTGTGGCAAGGAATGTCTCATCCCTGCTGGCCAAACTCACTTTTGTTAAGTGGAGTTGGAGCTACTGCTGACCAATTCAAGAGAGTGCAAGAGAAATAAGAGGCCTGCAACTAAGGCGACCCCCGAATGCCCAGGCAACCCTATTTTTGTTCATCTACTGTTACACCAAAATTGGCAGGCTACTGGGACTGAACTACAAACCACCACAAGAGAGCAGCATTTAGCCACCCTGGATCAGAGCTGAACCTGAAATCAGGGCTCCACTCCCTCTGCCTCTTGATAGGTTCATTACAGCGAGGCTTTTGGTATCAGAGATTCTGGCAAATGAGAGAAACACATCAGACCAATCTCCCGTCCTCCAGCCAGGAGTTATGAAGCAGCTTGTGTTGAGGGTTGAAAGGTGTTTACTTAAAAAAACACAAAATAATCATTCTCGGGAAGAAAGATGAATCCTGGTGATATAATCATTTCTTTAGACTCCCTGATAAAGCAAGATGATATATTTCTCTGTCTGCCTGCTACTAGAAGGGCAGGGCTATATGAAGAAGGAGCCTGGCATGGAATAAGTGCTCGTAAGTATTTATTTGGCGATGCAAAAGCATTCATGCCTAAAGCTTGATTTGGAAAGAGGAGCACTGATTAATTCCTCTATGATGGAGGTTGGACACAGTGGTTCAGTCCCTGGGGAGCTAGTGACATCTTAGGAGGTATCTCCAAAAGGCTCAAAGGGTTGGAAAGGAAGCCTCTGGGAGGAGAGCTACTGGCCAGAATCATGTTTGCAGGAAAGAAAGGGTTTAGAATGGGCTTCCCTCCTGGTCAGAGAGGGTCGGCCAAGCATGCCAAGGGCTTGGTCTCTGTGCCATGGAAGCCTGAGCAGGAGGAAACAGGATTAAAGGCAGGCAGGGAAATCATAACTGGCACGAAGGCAAACTCCGAGTGCCAGGGATGCGATACCAGCGGGGGCTGCCGGGAAGGGTGGAAAAAGGCGACATAGAGTTTGCCCTTTGTCTTTAAGAGTCTCTAAGGTTGTCCCCTCCTGGGGACACCTCTTTGGCACCCCCTATCTAAGGCCCTTCCAGAGAGAGCCAGGGCTCTCTCCCTTTGGCAGGCCTCCAAACTGAGCATCAAGAAAGAAATGCCCATGTGCTGTACAGAAAGAAAAAGCTGTCTTTCCATCGGACAAGACAAAACGAAACAAGACGGAAGATCAGAACTGGCTGATTGCTTGCCTTTCAACACTGGGAAGGCAGTTCCTGGGGGGTCAGTGGATCTTCTTGGCTCTCTCTGGGCGCTGCTCACCATTGATTTTTAGCACTTAAGTGTAGAAAGCGACCCTGCCACCCCATTTCCTCTGAGAAGATGAACTATCTCAGGTGTGCCTGGGAGAAACTGTACCTGCCCTGATTCCTATCAAAGACTTTCCTGCCTGTTTTTGATCTGAGTTGAGGATAATTTATTTGTCAAAATTATCTTATCAGGTTAAAAATTGGGGGGGATCTCTTTTAGAAGACCAAAAGCATGAGGGCAGGTACTCCCCACCCTGGCTGGGGTCCTGTAGAGGAAGCCGTGAGACACCTCATGACGGAGTCCCTCTCCAACCTGATGTGCTTTCACTGGCTTCCATTACTTTATCCCCAGGGGTGAAACAGCAAGCCCCATTTGGGGGAATAAAAAAATAACAGTGATATTCTTCCTTGATACCGTTTTCAATCTCCACAACTTTAAAGTTTGATCCATTCATACTTTTTGGCTTCATAACATTACAATTAGTGGAAACTAAGGACCAGTGATGTTGTCCAAAGTTAGCCAGTGGCAAAGACGGTAAGATTCTTATTTCTAGCTCATTCCCTTGGACAACATTACTTCTGGTCTTGTGGGTGGGAGTGCCAAATCAGGCGATCCTGATTTGATCCTGGGGTGCATGGGGTTGGGGAGCAGGTTTGCCCAATCCATTAGATGGGTTAATTTCCCAGTAAGGGCTCCGCTAACTGGGGCCAGCATCTAAATGCATCTAATTCAGTGATTTCCCCTTTCATTGGAGATTTCCCCCTTGATCATCACACCCCACCTCCATGCCCTGACCCTATATAACCAGGACAATTAGGATGCTTCCAAGTGTTTCAGGCATGCTAGCACAGACCCTTAATTATGGATGTGTGAGGCCCCAGTATGGGCCGGGGCATATTTCTTGGCACTGAGGGTCTGCAGGCGACATGCCTGCATGGGCAAGAGGACGGAGGGAGACCCAGGCCCAACACACGCTCACACATGCACGACCAGAACGCCATCATAAAAAAGGACAAGGGGGATTTGAACGACTGAGGGACCAGCTCAAAAAACTCTTCCGTCTGGTCCCTGCAGCCTCTCCAGGGCAAACCCCAGAAAACACCCTAACACAAGCCACAGCCATGTTCCAGTGGTTTCATGCACCGGTGATTTGCCCTTGTCAGAAAGAGAGAGAGAGGGAAACAGTTTTGTAAGAGCCACTGCGGATTATGAAGGCATTGCACTGCAGCAGGAAAACTCAAGGAGAAAACCCAAGAGGGCCAGGAAACCACTGAGAGGTGAGAACCCAGGAGAGGAGGGCCAGGACACGGCGACAGGACAAGAGGCAGAGCAGGGGCCACGTGCGGGCCCGAAGGAAAGGTTCAGCAGTGTCCGTGCTTACAAAACCTGCAGCCATCCTGGCCGAGTGCAGTGGGGTGCCATCCACCTGGGCAAGAGGGTCCAGTTAGGAGCTGAAAACCCTGTAGGAGGAGAAGTGGGGAGGGAGTTAGTGCCAGAGGAGCAAAGGCTGCTCTGTTTCTTTACACAGACCCAGAGAAAAGCACCTGAGCTCTGGGCTTCGTCTCTTTCACTTCCTCGTCAGCCCCAGTGCCTTGGACGGGACCTGGCACCTTGCTGGGGCTCATCTTGAGTGAATGAATGAATGAATGAACAGATGAATGAATGCTTGCTCACCCACACAACAAACCAGGACGAGATGTGATCTTCAAGGCAATAATGTCAGCCTGCTGGACACCAAAGTATGTTTTCGAGACCGCCGTGTTGTCATAAGGGGAAAAAAAATGGGGATGCTTAAGAAATGGAGTGTGTGTGCCCTAGGCTACTGAAAACGAAGCAGCTGTATTCCCACCTAATTTAAAGGGCACACGGTGGTGGTTTCGAGGTGCTCTGTGGCAGAGAATGGGGGGAGTGAGATTACAATCAAGGGTGACATGTCATGGCATTAATGTAAGGTTAAAATAGTGAGACTCAGTCCCAGTTTTGTGGTACCTCAGACCATTTCCAGCAATTTCTAGAGGACAAGTGGAATTGTCAAATTAATATCAATTGGAATTTGTGTCAGTGAGAATGCTAGCGGCGCTCTGTGGGTGAGGGAGGTGGTGTAAACAGTGAAGGAGCAGTGAAGAGGAATACAAATTTTTCAGTGGTGAGAGCCATCACGCAACTGGGGGCGCCCCGGTGGAAGTTAACATCCAAAGCTGGGGTCCCCACACTTGAGGGGAACTCAGAATCCCCTCCAGGGGTCGTAAAAACACAAACCGCTCCGTGCCCTGACCCCAGAGCTTCAGATCCATCAGGGCTGGGGCAGCCTGGGAATTTGCATTTCTAACACGTTCCGAAGTAGTGCTTATGCTGCTGGTCTGGGGACCCCACTGCGGGAAAGCCATGGTCAATGAAATCAGACATCCCTGCCTGTCAGGGCTCTGCCCACCCCGCCCACGGGATGGAGCCAGCTTACTCATCAGTGTCCTTTTTGCTCTCCTCAATGAAGGCAATGGATTCAGATCTAAGGCGGTTGGTCACTTCATATGTGCGCAGGGTGACCCCGAAAATATCCTCATGGTACCGGTTGTCATCCTAGGGGACAGAAACAACCAGGAAACAGACCTCAAATGTCAGCCAAGGGCACGGAGAAGGGCAGACATATTGATACCCTGGAATGGAATATTCCTAGAGAAGACGGTTCCTTAAGAAACGAGGTGTAGGGAATTCCCTGGCGGTCCAGTGGTTAGGACTCGGCGCTTTAACTCCCGTAGCCCTGGGTTCAATCCCTGGTTGGGGGACTAAGATTCTGCAAGCCCTGCGGCACGGCCAGAAAAAGAAAGAAAGAAAAAAGAAACGAGGTGTAACCCAGGGCCCCCAGAGACCCCTTTGGTCCCCAAGACTCTGTTTCAGCAAGACCCTCTGCCCTCTAGGGCACGGGGCCTCTAAGCCCAGTTGGCAAAGAACACTTTTGTTCCCATCCAGAAACATGCTGCTGCTTTGTGGATTCTGAGGATAGAAGAGCTGAGGGGGTCCAGTGGAAACTTCTCCATTTACCACTTTCCTCCCTCCTCCTTGTTCCTGCAAGTTCAGATCTGGGCATGGCTGGGTTTAGTGTAAACATCACAGCCTGTAGAGACCAGCAGAGATGGGAGAAAAGACAAAGTGCCCGCTTAGCACTCAGGAAATACCACGGTTGCCAAAGTGGAGACTTCTCTGAACATAGGAGTTTTTCTGACGATGAGCATCTTAGCTCAGCCTTGCCCAGAAACAGACAAACAAAAAAGACAACTCAAGAAACAGCACGAGTGATGATGAACTTGTGGCATCTGGGAGTTTCTGGAGCCACTGGAGCTCCTGAGGCAGGACTGAGGGATGGGCATTAAGAATATCCCAGAAGGCAGTGTCGCTGAGCATTAAGTTCTGGCATCCTTGGTCCCAAAGGTTTTGAAGAAAGTTGCCCATCTGTAGAGTGGACTCATTTTAAGTTGGGGTGGTTTTCAATCTTATTCTGCAGAGTTTTGCAGAATCTATGAAAGTGTCTCCCAAGACTCATACCAAAGAGACAGAGGGGTAAGGGCTCTGCAGCTCTCCTTGGAGCTCTGGCATTTCTACCAGAAAGTCGTTGTTGTCACTGTTTTTAACCTAGTAGGGTTTATTATCAGAATTGGAGCAAGGGCTTCTTCTGCAAAAATGTTTGATTACTGCTCATTTAGGGAAGCAGGGAGAAGAATGGGATCACCCCTGGAGCTTTGTGGAGGCCTGGGACTCAGTTTATTCTATTTGGGGCAGTTGGCCACATAGTTAGGACTTTGCTTACTGGGCTGCTACTAGCCTTTGTGCAAATTAGGAAAAGGCATCCCTCCTCCCAAGGTGCACTGCTTGGGAAGCCAAGCATGGGGTGGCTTTCATCCCCCACTTGCCCCCCTTGGACAAACCTGTTTGTGCAGTGCCCAACCTGCACAACTGCACAGAGCAGTGCTGCAGCTTGTTTCTGGGGACAGGAAAAGTTGGGTTAGGATGGTTTCCATCTAGCTACCCAGTGGTCCACCCACTTGTTATTTTCACACATCATAGCTCCCTACCATATTTAATACACGCACCTGCATGTCCCACCATCCTTCCTTCTCTCTCAACTATGGTTTGGGACCACCTGTATCCTCTACCCCCAGTCATAAATGGGAAAATGGGAGCAGGGATGTCATCATGGGTCCCCTAGTCATTGAGACAGGAAGGATGAGGAAGAGGAGACAGGAAGCTGGATGCCAGAAAAGGAATCCCAGGAGCTGGCCCATCACTCACCCTCAGCCTGCTGATGAACACGCCGGCGTCCTCCACCGAGAGCTTCCCCTGCTGGGTCATGATGCGCTGGATGGCTTTGAGGACATCGGCCGCCATGGTGACGTCCCCGCAGACGTAAATGTGGCCCCCTTGCTCCTTCAGGGCTTGGTACACGGGTTCTGCCAGCTGCTCCTGTAGTATGTCCTGCACGTACTTCTGCAGGGAGCAGGAGGGCCAGTGAGAAGGAGCCGGACTGCAGGACAATCCTGTGTGGCTCACTCCCTGGCCCCACCACCCCGGGAGCGGAGTCAGACACAGGGGCTTGTGGGCAGGTCTATATTTTGTGCAGTGATGCAGGGGACTGGGAAGAGTGAAGTAGGAGAGGAGGGAAAGCCGATCTGAGGGTGTGATGAGTTGCCCCCCACTCTGGAGCTCACCTCTGCTGAGAACCCTCTTTGGAATCATGCAGCACGCCCCCCAGAGCCAACCCCTGGAGGGGCGTAGAGGGGGGCATTGTCTACCCGCTCCTCTCTTCAATGGCCTGTGGTCACCCAGGGGGTGTTAACTCCCGTACACTTCTAGGTGCGGGGCTGGTACTGCAGGCGTCCTTTGCCGGGGTGCCAGAGAAGCCCCAGGACAGACAGCAAGAGATGGGGGCCGGGGAAGGGGCTGTCAGGTTACACCTGGGCAAAGCCAGCTGCTGCAGGAATTGCTGGAATAACAGGTGGGCTAAGAGAATATCAGGTGGACACAAGGGGTGTACAATGCAGCCTCCAGGGAATTTGTCTGGTTTGTCCAGGAAACTTCCCCCAGGCGAGCCCGACATTCAGCTGGTACATTCTGGCACGGCTGTACCTGCTACCGAAACACTGATGAACTTCCATGCCAGATGTCAAGTAGCTACTGCCCAGACCCTCTGAGTGCCCCCCTCCCTGCTATCCTGGCTCCTTTCCTGGGACACCCCTGGGGGTCCAGTTGAGAACCCCAAGATCCAGCGGGGGCATGCTCCAGTCCTGCGGCCTGTGTCCATTCTGACTTGGAGTGCCTCTTATGGGCTGTTTAATTTTTTTTTTTTGGCCTCTCTGCATGGCTTGTGGGATCTTAGTTCCCCGACCAGGGATTGAACCTGGGCCCTTGGCAATGAGAGTGCGGAGTCCTAACCACTGGACCGCCATTCTTTTTATTGTGATAAAACACACATAACATAAAATATATGTGTGTTTTAAAGTGTATAATACAGTGCAGTGGCACTCAGCACATTCACGGTGCTCTGCAACCATCCCCTCTACCTGGTTCCAGAACCCTTTCATCACCCCCAGAAGGAACCCTGTACCCTCCCCATTCCCCCTTCCCACAGCCCCTGGCAACCATGAATCCGCTTTCTGTCTCTATGGATTTGGCTGTTCTGGATATTTCATGTAAGTGGCATCATAGAATGTGGGCTGTTCAATATTTTAAGTCAAATGTTTCTGCTCCGTGCTTCCTGAAGTTCAGAGCAATGTCACGGAGGAGAATTCAGAAAGGGTGAGGGGGTTTCTGGGAACGGGATTTGCATGTGTGGAGAGCATGTGTGTGTGCTGGGCTGGGGTGGAGGGGACCATGAACAGGCTGGGGGTTACCTTTGGTTTGTCTGGCTCCCGGGAGTAGGCTGTGTACAGTTCTCTGAAGACCCCCTTGCTCTTGGCCTGTAGGGTCTCCTCCCTGTAGATGTGGTCTATCTTGGACTGCCGGCACCCGAAGACCAAGACCATGGGGGAGGGACTCATTCCTGGGGACCGGGAAGATCTCCTGTCACCGACAGCTCTGATGCCTGATTTGGGGGGGCAGCTGGTGGTGCCAGGGCTGCTCAGAACCTTAGCACGTGCTACAGGGGTAGAGGTGCACGGACCCTGGGGCAGGCGGTATATGTACTCGCATACACACACACACATATGCACACACACTGAGGGAAGTAGGTGAAGTGTGTTCAGACTTCAGCAGACCTCTCTTCTCTGGGTCTCAGTCTTTGCTCTAGGAAAGCCCCCACCACTGGGTACTGCTAAACCCCCAAACTCTGAAACTAGACTGCCTGGATTCAAATTCCAGCTCTGTGTGATGCTGAGGAACTTACATAACTTTCTATGTCTCCGTGTCTCCAAGTACCAAATGGAAATAATAATAGCGTCTAACCTCATAGGGTTATTGTAAGAAGTAAATGTAAAACATTAGACCTGTGCCTGGTACATAGTGAATACAGTTGTCCCTCGGTATCCTAGGGCATCAGTTCCAGGACCCGCCCTGGATACCAAAATCCACTGATGCTCGAGTCCTATATAGTTGGCCCCCTGTATCCGAGATTCCTCTGTATCCGAGGTTCCACATCCGCGGATTCTCAACCAGCCTCGGAGGGTGTAGTACTATACATATGTATTTAATGGAAAAAACTTGAGTATAAGTGGACTATGCAGTTCAAACCCATGTTGTTCAAGGGTCAACTGTACTTTGTAAATGTTAGCTATTCCACTAGAATGACAGTTCCACTGGAGCAAGTTTTTTTTTAAGTTGTTTCTCTGTCTTGTTCATTGCTGCGCCTCTAGTGCCTACGATAGTGTTTGGCATTCATGAGATGCTCAGTAAATCCCTGTTAAATGCATGTCAGAAATGTGGGTTTCTTTCTCTCTCTCCTCCCAAAGCTGATCTGTTGTGTTTCTCACACAGCAAACCCTGCTCCTGAATTACAGTCTTTGGGACCATCCCATGAACACACATCCATTTGATAAGGCTTAATGCTTACCCCTTCTACGGCTGCTTACATTTTAAGATGGGGGTCTTATCTTAACAGTCCAAGAAATGTCTTCTGGGGATGGAATTTCGGGCCTTGGAACAGGTTGTGTGGACGATTTGTTTGGACAGGTCCTTTGAATTACACCGTAAACTTCACCCATGGGTCTGGTCACTACTATGCTCCCCCTCCATCCCCAGGTAGTGACACAAAGCAGAGAAGACATCACCATGCCTCTGGGATGCTGGGACACAGGTGGGCCTCCCCAGGTCCAGGGGTTAGAAACCATGTGCCTGCTAGACCATGACTCACCTTTGTGTTGGATATCAAATTGCCGTTGCTGCCAGAAGCTTCGGAAAGGGGCAATGCCTGTGCCCGGGCCAACCAGGATACAGGGCACTTGGGGATTTCGGGGCAGGTGGAAGCTGGGCGCTCTGGACAAGGAAGAGAGAGTCAGAAGCCTTGCTGAGCTCAAATCTGATCAAGAACTGTTGGGTCTTAGGTAAACCAGATGGCCGTCTTGGGTAGAAATACAATGGGGCTTAAAGCTCTTCAGCTGGGGTCAGGCGGCCCTTATCAGGGTGGGAGGTCCCATTAATTTGGGTCCTCAGGGTCTGGCTATCACTCCATTTCCCAACTATCCCCATTGCTGAGCTAATCCACAAAGGGAGTGGGGTTGATTTAATGCAGGGTTTCCCTGCCTCAGCACTCCTGACAGTGGGGCAGCATACCTCTCGGTGATGAGGGCTGTCCTGTGCATTGCAGGATGCTGAGTAGTACCCAGGCCTCTATCTATTAGATGCCAGGAGCACTCTCCAGCTTTGACAACCAAAAATATCCCCAGACATTGCCAAGGGCCCCTGGGGGGCAAAATCACCCCAGGTTGAGAACCACTGAATTAACCATCCATGAGATCTCCCCAAATCAGGGAGTTGCAAACTTCAACGTACAAAAGAATCATGTGGGGATGTTCAAAGAGGGTGTAGATTCCTGGGCAATGCAGTAAGTCTAGGCTCAGGACTCGGCATTTTTGAAGCACCCCACGGGATTCTGATGCTGATGGTATGTGGGCCATATCATGACCATTCTACCCTTAACAGCTGAGAAAAAGGGCTGGCCAAGCCCACCGTTTAGGTAGGGAAGTTATCAGTTGATAAAGCAGGTAACTACAGTGGGCCTAAGCTCAGACATATCCCTTATTTTTTTATTTTTATGTTTTTAAAGCTATATTATTTTATTTGATTGAGGTAGGAACACTTAACACATATTGACCGGGGGATTTTTACACAAACTAACACCTCTGGCCGTAATACGTCTCCGATCAAAAATGTGTTTAACGTGAAACCTATCCTCTTAACACACTTTAAAGAGCACAGTACAGTATTGTTAGCTATGGGCAGAAATAGTCTTTAAAACTGAGTTTGGAAAGGGAAGATGGTTGACGGGGAGGGGAATTAAATCTTCCCGGTCTCTAAGAAACTGGCAACACATGGGGTGGCCAGCAGACTGTGGATAGAAATTTCACTAGTCTGCAAATTCCATGAAGGCTGAAACTGCATTTTGCCTGGTTGTCTACTATAGCCCCATCTAGCACAGGACATGCACTTGATAAATATCTGATGCATTGACCTGAACTTGACTAGAGGACTTGCTTAGCTTCTGCTATGTTGCTCTGCCCCCATGATCCAGTTTCCTTAACAGCTTGGAGCGATGCTGAACGTTGATATCAATCCCATCTGACTCAGCCGTCTCTCTAGAACCCTTCAGGCTGGTCCACCCACCCCATCTCAGGACATGAGGATGCAGATCTGGGATGGCTGCTTCTTTTCATTTGCCACTCACCCTCTCACGAAACAGGGCACCACTTCGTCAGCCTGGATCCGGTTGAGCCAGGAGGAGCACACGCCATGGTGAATTGGTCCTTCTCCATCTAACAGGATAACCGAGGTAATCTGGCTCATTTACTGTCCTTCAAGCTCCCCCGTCCCCGGCTTCCCCCCATCCTCCAGTGCAGAAGGCTCACAGCCCCGACGCCAAGTTTCTGCCTTGGAGTTCCCTGTCTGCATCCCTTCCTCTGACGGGGAAGAGGAAATGGTAAAGCTGGGGTGGGCTCATGGCTGTGAAACTGGTGGTTAGGGGTGGCTTGTATTCCAATCATGCCCACTGAAAGGGCCTTGATCGATCTGCTCTCGGTGGCCTGTCAGGACCCCGGTCTCAGAGCTCTCTCAGGCACCATGCGTTTTTTGTTTGTTTGTTTGTTTGTGTTTTTTTGGCCACACTGCGCAGCTTGCAGGATCTTAGTTCCCCAATCAGGTATTGAACCTGGGCCCCAGCAGTGAGAGCACCAAGTCCTTGGTTAGGACTGGGACCTAACCACTGGACCGCCTGGGAATTCCCAGGCACCATGCATTTTAATTGCTATAACCAAGGAGGAAAACACGGGTGCAGAGGTCAGGTTATCCGGCTGACCTACAACCAGCTGGACGTCAGGCAGCAGAGAGCTCCCCCCTCGGAGGGAAGGCGTGGTGGTGGCTTGTTCTAGCTGCTGCCTTGGGGGTATGAGGGGAGGACGGGAGTAAAAGGAGGTCTCAGGCTTTTGGAGAGGCCTCCAAATGCACATCTCATTTCCTTCCTAATTCTGCACAGAGCTGGCTCTGTGAGCTGGGACGGTTTGCTGCTCTGCTTCTTTTCCCAGTTTCCTGGTCTTGGGGGGTGGGTCACCTCCCCAGGATTTGGGATGTGGCAGAAGTTTAGGCAGATGTGCAGAGGCCCCTGGAGCGGGGGGAAACGCAGACCCGGGGGCTCTCCCAGCGCCTCTACCCACCTCGGGTGCGGTAGGAGACAATGGCCACGGTGAGGTGCACCTCGTCGGGGTACATGTCGGGGGAGGAGCTGATGGAATAGTAGCGAGGTTGCAGCAGAGACAGCTGGGTCAGGAGCAGGGTGGAGGGCATCTGGATGGATGGGAACTCCTCCAGCACCTCCACGATGTTCGGGTTCCTGCCCCATTTCCATTCCTCATACTCCTGCAAACCCTGCACCAAGGAGAGGGGCAGAAAAGAACTCGCAGCCAGACCCTGGAGCAAACTTCCAAGGAGTGCTTGAGGAGGTCCCGGGAAGAAGGAAAATTAACAAATAATAATAGTTAACTCTTGCTTAGGAATTATTCTGGGCCAGGTTTTCGTTTTTGCAAGGACCTTATGAGATAAGTCTGATTGTCATCCCTATTTTATTGATGGGGAAACTGAGGGATATAGAGGTCCCATGGCTACGAGGTGGTGGCAGACTTCAGCCCAAAAACCAGATCTGGCTCACCACCTGCTCGTATGGCCTGTGAGCTAAGAGTTGTTTTTACATGTTTAAATGGTTGGGGGTAGGAGGGGGGAATCAAAAGAACAATACTATTTCATGACCCTAGACTATGACATGAAATTCAAATTTTGGTGTCCACAAATAAAGTTTGCTTGGAACCCAGCCACGCCCACTCATTTATGGATTGTCTATGCTGTTGTGCTACAATGGCAGAGTTGAATGGTTGCAACAGAGACACATAGAGCATGAGTCTAAAATATTTACTACCTGGCCTTTTACAGAAAAAGTTTGCCGACCCCTGTTCTAGGCAGTCTGGCCCCAGAATCTGTGCTCCTAGTATTACACTCTCCTGCCATTTGCGAAGGTCAAGAGAAATGCACTGTGAAGGGAGTCATGACTTGCAGGCGTGTGATTTGTGGGTCTGCAAGGCTGGAGGTGTATCCTCGGAGCGTATGGGTCACATTCAAGACGGTAAAAGACAGCCCCGAAGAAACAGGTTGGGGTGTGGAGGACCATGTTCAGGGGCATGTTGACAGCAAAGCCCAGGTGTTACTAGGAAACACAGGAACTCTCTGGGGCTCTGGAGTTATTTTTCCTACATCTTAGAAGCTGCCCTTAGCTTATAGGAGGCTCAGATTTTAAGGAGGGGTAAAGCCTATTACCAGTGCATTGTATAACCAAGCTTTTCCCCATGTTCCTAAAGACCATCCTTGCTCTACTGATAGGGTATGGCATTCTGGAGAACGTGCCTTCCAGAACCCCAGCCTCATTAACTTCGAGCTGCTGGGGCTCAATTGGCCAAAAGCCCCAGCAGCTGCTCACTGAAACTGACATCCCCCTGAAAACTGACATGGATCTGATCCTATATGCTTCCATTCAAACTTTCTGCCTTCTCCTTCACTTGGCGTCAGGCTTGTTTAGAGGTCTGATGGTTCTCTCAGTCTTATCTGACTCTGTTCCCATTTTCTCTCACACAGGTGTTTCCCCTAATAAAACACATCCTCGCTCTTTTAATGGAGTTTGCGCTTTTTGGAAGGGGCGGATTAATACATACAGTTACATCAAATTTTACTTTAAATAATCCTGTGCAAAGAGTGCAAGCTCTGTTCCCTCTTCAGATTATCCCCCTTCCATTACTTAAAATTTTAAATCAAAGTTATGCGTGTACAGAGTTTAAAAAGTTAAATAATTCTGCAAAAATTATGATTAAAGATAATGCTCTCCAACTCCCTAGAGGTAACCACGTACAGTTCTTTTAAGTGTTTTTTTCTGGTGCTTATTTTCATATTTCTAAGTAAGATGCACTCCCTGAATTAAAAACAGAACTTCCTGTGCCACCATTTGATTCCCTCTCCTGCACAGCAGAAGAAAGCGAAACCATCATTTTCTGTTGGCTTGCTTACTGGGGAGGAGCCCCACTGGGAGAAATCTGAGTGGTCCTCCCAGCTAGGATTTTTTGCAGCAGCTTGGTTTCTAAGCAGGGTGGTAGAAGCTGTGCTTTTTGGTTCACCTTACCATCAGAGGCCTCTTATATCTTGAAGTCATACCTATAGCTCTTCAGCACTGAAAAAGCTGATTTTTAAAACAGGGCACTGGGGGATTCTCTCAAGTTCTTTTTCTTCTAAGCGTGGGCTCTGATGGCACTAATGGAGGCTCAAGGGTTCCAAAGGCAGGAGGAAAAAGAGTTAGAACAGCAATTTCGACTGTAGCCAGAGAACTCTGAGATTCAACGGGGTCACTCTCTTGTTCTGTTAGACCTTAGTTAGAAGGAAGGGAGATGGTCAGGACTAGCCAAAATGGACTAGCCAGTATGGTGACCTGCAAACTAGACTATGGCAGCCCTCGCTCAAGACTGCCATCTGCTGGACAACTGTTGCAATAACTATACAATTCTCCAACGAGGAGATAAGGTGGTATGTGGCCAGGGACCCACCTTGCTGAGGACCAGCAGACGCTGCTTCTCTTTCTCACTGGTGGCCAAGGAGGCAAACTGCTGCAGCTGCAGTGGCGTTGGAGGCGTGGTGATATCCAGGTAGTACCTGAAGGCCTGGAAGATGGTGCAGGGTGGGAGGCGATGCTCATCGGTCCAGTTACTGATAACCCCTGTGGAGGCACAAAGGAGGTAAGAGACGGGTCGGGGAGGAGAGTCTGGGCTCCGAGGGCTTAGGTCCAAGTTAGGGAGGCCAGACCTGCTTCTGGGACTGAGGATGGGGTCTGGAGAGCCGGACTGCCCCAGAGCCAAGTAACCCCTCGGCTGTCCACCTCCCATGTCCCTCATCTATACCCAGGGTCCTGGGGACCCTGTGATCACCTCCTGTATGCAAGGAGCTTGTCCAAAATCAATCGATATTATTAACTCATTTAATCTTCATCACAATCCTAGGTGGTGGGTGCTATTATTATCTCCATTTTGCAGTTGAGAAAATGGAAGCACAGAGAGGTTATGGAATTTGCCCAAGGTCACACAGCACAAATGCATAAAGTCAGACAGTATTGCTCCAGACCATGTTTTAACTACTATACAATATTGCTTCTATTCACTTTACTCCAGTACAGCCCCTACACTACACTACAGTACAAGCCTCTACTTCAAGATAAAAAGTACTGTTCCAACATGGACAAAGAACTGTCTGGGTTGGATTTATTAAGAGAAGGTATGTCTCTCTAAAGTGGTACCTTCCTAAGGGATTTTCAATAGGGCTTTGGCTACAAACTGTTTTCACATTCTGCCCTGACTTTGTGTCCTAGCTCCTTTGTAGAGGGGATGTGTCACTGTAGTCCGGGCTACCATGTATGGTCACTGCAGTTCCTTGTACCTGAGTCCTGAGTTCACCTGCAGCTACTGAGATGAAGCACGGAGACCCATTTACCTTGGAAAGTTATTTAATAGGAATGTCAAGGATGGTCCCTGAAACAGGTTGGGACTTGATCTAATTTGATCAGAAATGTGGTTCAATCCCAATGGACCACTGAGCTTCATAGAGTGCCTTTGGATTCTAAGAGGAGGCATGGGCGGACTCCAGCTGCTATTTACTTGGTGGCAGTGAGGCAGGGGTGATGAAGGATGTTAGACGAGTAGCCTCTGCTAAGATCAGTGTCCAGCTGATGAAGGAAGGTAGAAGCCCCTTTGGCTCGAAGATGGACCATCAATGTCCTGGCTTCATGGACATTTATTTGCTTAGCCAGTTGGGCCAAGGTTATTCAACCATGAGAAAGGAGGGGTCTTCAGTCTCATAAGCTGGGGGTGACAGAGACCCACTCTCCTACCTGGAATGGTGATTGAGAAGAACAAGTCTCCTTTTCCCCAGATACCCACTGCCTTTGGGACTCCCTGGAGAAGGGAAGCACCCTTGGGTGTAGCCCGGCCATAGTTACCCAAAGCCGTGTTTCGCTCCTCTAGCAGCTCCACCTTCACCAGCTGGTTGACCGGGGGTGCGTCCTCCAGCCGCTCAATCAGGGCATTCACGAGGTCCTCGTGGTTGCCGGGGAAGACGCCCAGGTGGTCCCCAGGCTGGTACTGGAGCTCCTGATTCCCGTTGGTGTGGAGACGCACAAAGATGGTTGATCGGCTGGAGGGAAGAGCAGGGGAACAGTGGGATGAGGGCCACCAGCTTCTGCCCACCTCCTTTGCTCCTTTGTCTGTCCTTGTGGCTACAACTCCCCTCCTTCCATTTCTCTCTGGGGCTCAGGCCAATCAGACCTCTGCCCCCATCATTCCACGCCGCGGCTTTCAGCAAGGTCACCCATGAGCTCCTCATGGCAAATCTGACCGCCAGCTCCCAGCACTCACTGTGGTCATCAGAGCAGCACTGGACGTAGCTGCTCACTTCCTCCTTCTCAACACCCTTCTCTTGAGCATCCCAGGCTCTCCTGATCTTCCCTCTGGCTGCTCCTCCTCAGTCTCCTTTGCCAGTTCCTTCTCATCTCCCCTCACTGGACACTGGAGCACCCCGGGGTTCAGTTCCCAGACCTCTTTGCTCTCCTGACTTCCTGCCCCTGCTTTTCTTTCCTCCGTAGCACTTACCATCAACTGACCTCCAGCAGAGTTTACTCTGTTACATGCTTTGTGGTCTGTCCCCCCTGCCTGCCCCCTGGCCCCCAGGACAATGTAAACTCTAGAGGGCAGGGAATTTGTCTGTTTTTTCCACTGTTCTATTCTGGCACCTGGGACAGTGCATGGCACATAGTAGGCATTCAAAAAATATTTGTTGTTTGCAGGAACCTCAGACCCTCAGGATTAACCAGCTACTGGAATAGGCTCTGTTCTTTGTACCAATCAGAGGTCTGCCAGGAACCACTAGCCCATTGGGGCCACAGGCAATGATGTCCCCATTCTGTGAAATTCCATCTCTCCTAGAAATCCCAAGCTCCACCCGCTTTTGCAACCAGGGTCCTCATCTTGTCATGGAAAAGGGAAAAGAACTTGGCCTTAAACTCAGGTTCTCGTTGTGCACAAATCCCATGATATTATAAAATTTATGGAACTAAGGAGAAAACCCAGAGAGAAACTCGTTGATGCCTGCCAGGTCATGCCCTTTCTTTTGATTTTTGGATTTCAAGTGCAGGAGGTCTGTGCTAAGAATGAATTCTCAGACTAGGATTATTCTGGTCCTCTTTAAAGTTTTAGTACAGATATACCACATTTTTATACCTGAAAACTTTGGGATGGATGACTACACTTTAGTAAATCAAATCTTTTTTGTATTCTTCGAGTTACATTCGCATTTTCAGATCCGCTTTTTTCTTCGTTGCCAACTGGTTTTCAGTTGACAGAGACACTTGATATTCAACGTGAAGTTTCTACATTCTCCGCGGTATGTAAATCAGCACTTGAATAGACCAATGGGACTCGCTATTTAAAGGAGTTTTTGGCACAGCCAAGGGCCCTTTTGTGCTGCAAATAGCCGCCATTATTAAAAATAGTTGTGCTGGCATATTTTGCATGGCACCCCTGTCCTTAGTATGGGGGGGAACTTGGTAACTGAAATTGTGAATGATGGTGGTGGGGTGTGGGGTCCCACTCTCCTTCCCTCGGCAGATTTTGTTCTCTCTGGGGCACTGATCTTACCCATTAAATGCGCTTGCGCGACTGATACTGCTCTGAGCTCATACCAATCTTTTCGTTCCTGGAGAGCAAGACATCAATCATCACGCCCTGCCAGCTCCAGGAAGGGGATTGGCGGAGGCTGAGAGCCAGCAGAGGGCGCTGTGGGGTTGCTAATTTGGGAGCCTCCAGCGCCTACCACGGGAAGCCTTTGAAAGGCCCGCAAATCAATTCCCACTTTCTCCCAGATCATCACGATTTCTTTCAGAAGTATATTTGCCTCTGTTCCTTTGGCCAGTACAAAATAGAAATGCGGAGGACCCGAACTTGCTGAGCTGGCTCACACGCACAGCCATTTCCCCTAAGTCCTCCTGAACGTGGCCGAAGGTGCTCAGGCGGGTAAGAGGCAGGGATGGGAATGGAGGGCAGGTGGGCCACAAGGTGGGCCCCGGCTCTGCTGGGAATTTGACCACGGACACTTTGCAAGCCGCTGACCAGGCATGGCATGAGGAGAATCCCGGCAGTGAATGGCTGCATGGCCCTAGGACACCTCAGTGGGCTGGTCCTTGAAGCTTTGCAGGAAGCTGATCCCCCAGTGGGTAGCACTAGCCTGGAGACTAATTGTCTTACATCTCAGTTCTGCTGGGGGTTTCTAAGTATAGGATTTTCTAAGACTTTAAAAAAAAAAAAAAAAAGCTTGGGACACATATGGGCCATTGAAGTTTTAGGGGAGGGAAAAAGGGCAGCATTGGGAAGGCAGAGCCATTTGAGCCCTTTCCCCCAGAGTATCCCCTGCCTGTGATGTATTTATATTCACCTACAGGAGCATAACACACACACACACACACACACACACACACACACACACACACACACACACTCACGCACACACTTGGCAATGGTTCAATGACAGGTTTGCAGATGAAAGAACAGTCTGCTAACGTCCAGCATTAAATGGAAAAAAAAAATTAGCTCATGTTCATTCTTCAAGGAAAAGAGTAAACAGTGTCTGTTGTGAGCAGTTTGAGTGAATAAGGTTCATACCTTCAACAAATTTGTACTGAGTGTCAGGCACTGTTCTAGGCACTGGTGAGAGAGTGATAGATAAAGATAACAAAGGGCCTGATTCTCATTGAGAAGTAACTTAAAAAGATCTCAGATGGGGCTGGTGATGAGGATGGGTGGATGCTGATGGGTGGGGGCAGTGGGCTAAGTGACTGGCAGATAAGGATGGTCAAGGAGGCCTCTCTGGTGATTTGACATTTGAGCAGAGATCTGAAGAATGAGAAGGAACAGACATGCAAAGATCTGGGGGAAGAGTGTTCCCGAAAGGGGAAGCAGCATGTGCAAAGGCCCTGAGGTCGGAAAAAGTGTGGCACATTTGAGGAAGGGAAAGAAGGCTGGAGTGTTTGGAAGTGGGGTCAACACAGGGGTGGGTGGTACAGAAGGAGATCAGAGAGCTAGGCAGAGGCCAGATCATGAGGGTCTTGTCATGACCTGTCATGGCAAAGGAGTTTGAAGTTTTCCTAAGTCCAGTGGGAAGCTATTGGAGGATGTGAAGCTGTTGATGGACAGGCTTCCGTTTACATTCTTAAAAGATTAGTCTGCCTGCTATTTGGGAAATGGATCTTTGAGAGAAATGTCAAGAAACAAGGAGACAAGTTAGGTATCTCTGGCAGGCACTCAGACCACAGACGATCATGGCCTTGCTTAAGGTGGTGGATGTAGATCTGAGATGTAGTTGAAACACAAGACCCACAGTACCAGCTGAGAGTTGGATGGATAGTGGGAGGGAAAGCGAGGAGGCAGGGAGGATGCTTAAGTCTTGGGCTTAAGCCAAATGTTGATGTCTTCTGTTGAGACGGTGAAGGCTGGAGAGAAGCAATTTTATCAGAGGGTAGCTGGGAATTAAGAGTTCTCCCATCAAGAACTCTCCGTTATAATGTCCCATCTTTCTCTGAGATACCCCAGCGCTCAGGGCCCCTTCAGCATCTTTGCTCCTATTCTCTCTTCCTAGATGTCCCCCCTCTATTCACTAGCCTATCTAAAGCCTACCAAGCGTTTCCCCTCCTCCTTCTGACTTCTAGGACCTAGGATCCACACCCCACCCATTAGCGCTCCATTATACTCTTTTCTGTATGGTTTGCTAATTGCCCTATGTAGAAAATTTATTTCCTGGCCAGGCAGTAACTGCGGTCACTTTTCTCTTTAGAGTTGCAAGGATCACCTTCAAAAGGTGGCTTATTTCCTCTTAAGCACTTTGCTTGCAATTAAGGGTCTCTTGTTGGGGGTGGGAGTGGTGGGTGTGTGATTCATGATATCTTGCTGTGGTCTACTGGCCCAAACAGCTCGACTTTGGCCTTGGGCAGGGGAAAACAGGAGAGAGAGTCATGCTTTTTTACTCAATTATTCTTAAAAAAAAAAACCCAAAACAAAACAACAACCATATAAAGCCGGAAATGGTAGTAAGCCTGAAAATAGGTAGTGCTATGGAGTGTGCTTTTAAAGAGTTAAACGCCTAGACGCCATTTGATCCTTTTTGAGCTAATCTATAACTGATTTTAATACTGTCTTCTGGTTCCTAACCTTGTTGAAATATCTTCTTGTAAGCCACTCAGAGTCAACTGCCTTTCCAGAGGTGGATCGGGGGTTATTCTGGGACTTCAGTCCAACTTAGCATCAAAACATTTGCAAATTACCTTGCTTTTTATGTACTATGGTTTGGGGAGTAATTTTTGAGATCTGGGCTTTCACAGTTTGTCGCTGAAAGAAATTTCCAGTAGATTCTTAGTCCCTTCTCTTCCAATGCTACTGAAGTTGTACTTTTCCACAGGATGGAAATGGGGAGTATGAGGCGTATTTCAAATACAGAGTCCCTTTCTATATCAGAGATCATTATGCTCTGAATATTGCATTTAACTAATTATTCAAATGGATTAATTTCCCAATCTATTTCTTTAGTGTTTGAGGATCTGGGAGAGAACATGAGAGCCCTGGGGCTCCATCCTGTTGACCACTTTATCAAAAGTTTTACGTCCAGGCACACAGAACAGACTTGTGGTTGCCAAGGGGAAGGGGGTTGGGGGAGGGATGGAGTGGGAGGTTGGGTTTGGCAGATGTAAGCTTTTATATATAGAATGGATAAACAATAAGGTCCTACTGTATAGCACGGGGAATGATATTCAATATCCTATGATAAACCACAATGGAAAAGAATATTAAAAAAAGAATGTATGTATATGTATAACTGAATCACTATGCTGTACGGCAGAAATTGACACAACAGTGTAAATCAACTAGACTTCAATTAAAAAAAAGTTTTAAGTCCACGTAGAAAGCACACATACTAAATTTGCAGGTGTATGAAGCTGGGATGGGTAAGGAATAGTAACGGGAATGAGGGATACGCTAGTTGCTTTGTGTGTGTTGTTTCTAATACTCACAGCAGCCTTGTGATGCTGTTGAGGCCGTAGGTATAGCCATTTGGCATTTTGACCTTGGAGTCAGAGAACTGAGCCTGTGTGGCCTTGAAAAGTCACTTGCATTTTCTAATTGTCACTTTTCATGTTTAAAATGTGGATGATACTAGTACTCACTTCCTGGGCTGGTCAGAACTCTGGGAGATCCTGCACAGAGAGGACTCAAAACAGTGCTTGGAACACAGAAAGTACTAGATAAACACTGGCAATCTTTATAGCCATCGATCTCATTTTAGGTAAGGAGACAGGGGTTCAGAAGACCCAAGGGACTTGCCCAAGGTCACACAGCTGATGCGTGGCAGCGCTGGGGTCAGAACCCAGGGCTGTCCAGCTGGAGAGCCCACCCCTTGTACTATGCCAGGCAAAGAATCAAGATCTCAAAAGATCTTCATAGGCTATAACTGCAGAGTGAAAAAGATTCCATTCAACAGGGATCAATGCAAAGACTTTCTTTACTGCCAAAAAATTTACTTATACAAGTAGAGGGATGCAGAGACCTGGCCTGATCATTCTGAAAAGACTTCAAGTCCGAGAGCAGCAAGGACGTAAGCTTAATGGGAGAGCAGCATGGCGGTTAGGACAACACCTGCAATCCTGGGCAGCATTAGAGCATCCTATCCAGATCGGGGATGGTAATAATAGCCTTAGTGCACTTGGTAGTGATCACAGGGCCTCCACTACACTGTGACCAGGGCTGGGAATGACATTTCCAGCAGGACAGAGTGTGTCTTTTTTACTAAAGCAAAAGGTTTGGGAAACCAGGTCTCAGAAAGAACAGTTGGAAGGAATGAGGACCAGGGAGAGATCGGTCACTGTCCTTGGCTATTGGCAGCTCTCTCATTTGGAAGAACTGACTCTGTTTTGGGTGTCACTGGAGAGTGCAACTTAGGATCAAAATGAAGTGCTAGGAACATTTGCTTTGGTTATAAGGAATAGGAAGATAATTTCTAATTAGGACCTCAAAACACAGAGGAGGCTGTTTTATAGGTTAATAAACCTCCCGTCATCCCAAAGGAATTTAAACAGAGACTGAGCAGGCATTTCTCAAGACAGCAGAGAAGAATTATCCACAGGGAGATGTCTGGACTAAGTGATTTCTGACTAAGATGCACATTACAATGAACATTAGCAGTCTGAAAAGGGTGTGGTCTCTATTAAAAATTCCTCGAAAAACCTTTCTCTTTCCCCTTTCCACAAGGATCGTCACCATTTACTTTTTTCATCCCTGCAGGTTGGAGCTTGGCAAAGGGAAAGCAGGAAACCGAGATGCTAGTGGCAAGGGGGTCTCGAGGACCCTTAGAATGGTAATAGGAAGCCAGTCCTCGGAGTCCTCCTTCCTTGTTGTGGTTGGCATCTGGGGCACAGGTGGGGAACCCGAGGGGACCAAGGTGTTCCTACCTGGATTTAGGACTCTGAAGGTTTTGACGGCTTAGGAGTCGAGCGGCTGAGACCCGCTTTTTGTGGACATTGGATAGACCTGGGGGGAGAAGAACAACAGTCTTCCTGTGATGGAGTTAAACAGTTGTCAGTAAAAAGTCTCCAGCTTCTCCTGACCCTCTCTTTACCGGGAGGACTGAACTAAAGGGAGACCAAAGCAATGAAGCCCACCTTCTCTAAGGACCTTTCGGAGGTGAGAACTCCTGTCTTCCCTTTCCCCCCACTGTCATGAACATCTCCCCAGGTGCGTGGTGGGAGGTACCTTGTGTGAGTTCTGGAGCTTCGGCCATGTAGGTGAGGCGGAACTTGTTCCTCTTCCAACTGCGGTCATTGCTGATGAGGGAGTTGTTTGCCTTCTCAATGTTGACATCATCTCCCACGCAGAACACATCACAGGCTGCCTGTGGCACACACGGGGCTTTCAGTGACCTCTTTCGGCCAACAGCGTGCCTCCCAACAGCTCCAAGTCATAGCATGTATCCATCCATCCATCCATCCACCCATCAACCCATCCACCGACTCATCCACCCATCCTCCTCCTCCCTCCATTCTTTCCTTCCTAGCGTTCATCCACCCATCCATCCATCCCTCCACCCATTCACCCATTCTCCCATACGCCCACCCATCAACCCATCCACCCACCCATCAACTCATCCACCCACTCATCTACCCACCCTCCTTCCCTCCCTCCATTCCTCCCTTCCATCCATTCATCCACCTATCCATCCATCCATCCATCCATCCATCCATCCATCCACCCATTCACCCATTCTCCCATCTACCCTTCCATCAACCCATCCACCCATCCTCCTTCCCTCCATTGCAACCCTCCATTCATCCATCCATCCTCCTTTCCTCCCTTCCTCCCTCTCTCCCTTCCTTCTTTCGTTCCCTCCCTCCTTCCATCCATCCATCCATCTATTCATCCACCCATCCATCCATTCCTCCATCCATCTACCCAGCCTCCCTCCATCCTCTCTTCTTCCCTTCCTTCCCTGCCTCGTTCCTTCCATCCATCCATCAGTCCATCCATCCACCCATCCATCCTTCTCTCCATCCATTTATCCACTCATCCACTCATCAACCAATCCACCCTCACTTTTTGAGTGCCTTTGATGGGCTGGACATACCACATTTACTATTGACTTTGGGACCTAACCTCTATTTAATATGTAACTCTATTATGTCATTTATTTCTAAAACCAACTTTTGCAGAGGCTTAACATTAAACAAGAAAGTAAACACCTTAGAAATTTCCTATCTTCCTCTAAAGATTTAAAAATTATAGTAAAGGCAGACTATATTGCATGTTTGGATACCTGCATATAAAATTTTTCTTTTTCTTTTTTTGCCAAGTTCATAAGTTCTCCAACTATATTGATTCTAAGAATTACTGTTCAGAATTCAGATTTTTGGAGGTTAAAAACCACGGATAATTCCAAAGGTTTTCAAAGGTAGGTTTTTTGAATACCATTTTTTGGCCTCATGTTGATTTAAAAATAACCCAAATGTCCATTTGCTGATGAGTGGAGAAATAAAATATGGTATATCTATAAAATGGAATATTATTTTGGCTGTAAAAAGGAATGAAGTACTGATATATACTATAATGTGGATGCACCAGGAAAGCATTAAGCTAAGTGAAAGAAGTCAGTTATAACAGACCACATATTATGATTCCATTCATATGAAATGTCCAGAATAGGCAAATTTATAGAGACACAAAGTAGATTTAGTGGTTGGTAGGGCTGGCAGTTGGCTGGGAGGATGAGGGATGTGATAGCTTAAAGGGTATGATGGCTTGTAACAGGCCCTGCTTCTGGGATGCTCAATGTTGCCTGATTGAAGTCAAGAACCACACAATTATCTCCAGGTATAAAAAGAGCCAAGTTATCTTGGTTCTCTTTGCCCAGGAAGAAATGCTGGCACAAGTTTATCAACACAGCCTCCTCACTCACATATCCTTATAGCTCAGGGGCCTCAGTTTCCCCTTTTGCTCCTTTGTGAGGATGAAAAGTGTCAACTGACTGACAGAGGTTGCACAGTCCCCTTTCTCCTGGGGCTGCTGATAACAATGCATTCCAGGGCCAAAGAAGGAGCAGGTAAAGGTGGGTTCACATTCATTGCTTTTTTGTTTTTCCCAGGATGGCCAATTGCATCACACCCCACATGCATATGGAGGCCATTGCTCATTTATTCTCTTGACCTCATATCTAGAATAACGCTATCCAATAGGATGTCCTATCATGATGGAAACATTCTAATTGTCTAATATGGTAACCACTAGCCACTAGTGGCTATTGAGCACATGAAATGTGGCTTGTGCAGCTGAGGAGTGGAATTTTAAATTCTACTTAATTTACATCTAGTTGTATATATGTTATTTACAAGGTTGTACAGTCACCACCACTATCCAGTTTCAGAACATTTCCCTCAACCCAGAAGAAACCCTGTACCCATTAGTAGCCACACCCATTTTCCACTCCCGCCACCAAACCCCTGGCAACCACTAATCTACTTTCTGTCTCTATGGATTTGCCTATTCTGGACATTTCATGTAAATGGAATCATACAGTAAGTGTCCCTTGTGTCTGGCTTCTTTCACTTAGCACGTGTTTTCAAGGTTCATCCTTGTAGCATGCATCAGCACTTCATTCCGTGTTATGTCCAAATAATATTTCATTGTACGGACACACAACATTTAATTTATCCATTCATCATATTTAATGTTACTTAGTTTACATTTAAATTTAAATGATCACTTGTGGCTAGTGGCTACTGTATAGGTCATTGCAGATCTAGCACAAGAGGAATAAGATTGTCAAAGCAGACAAACTGGTGAGATCTGAGATCCAGCCCGAGGCATGGCCCCCTGGTTTGGTTAACCAACACTATGTTTTTTTGTTTACTTGTCTACCAAATGTGAGTGAGGGATGGATTCCTCCCAGCCCTGAAATTCCAAGACTCTATAATTTTTTATAGACCAACTCTTTACCCTTAATGCAGGAGGTTGGATTCTGGTTGGAAATTGTGTATCTTAAGACCACCCAAACTCATCTGAATTGTTTGAAGCTGTCTCCTGGTTGGATACATGAGGGAAGTACCAAGGATTTTCTCAAGTTTCTTCTATCTCTGATAGTTTAGGTACTCTGTCCTTGGGGGTCACTGGGGATGTGACTTCTCCCCCTGGGTCTCTGAGATCTGGGCAGATGGTTACCTTGAAGACCTTCTTGGCCCAGGTCCTGAAAGCCTCTTCCTGCCCACAGAGCTCATCCCCCTCCCTCATCTTCAGGATCCTCTCCCCACCCAGCTCTTCCAGGAGGGTGTCCACGGCATGTCCAAAGGCGCAGAAGTGAGGGTACGCCCGCGAACCAAGGCCGAACACGGAGAACCTGCCAAGAAGACAACAGAAGTTCCAGGCTAGGGGACTGGGGAGGCGTTGGGGGGGTGTCTGGGGTTATGGACTGTTATGTCCCCCCAAATTCATATGTTGAAGCCCTCGCCCCCAATGTGACTGTATTTGGAGATGGGGCCTTCAAGGAGGTAACTGAGGTCAAATGAGGTCATAAGGGTGGGGCCCTAATCCAATAGGACTGGTGTCCTTTAAGAAGAGGGAGAGACACCAGAGAGCTCTCTCTCTTTCTCTCCCCCCACCACACGCTCACAGAGGAAAGGCCATGTGATGACACAGCAAGAAGGTGGTTGTCTGCAAGCCAGGAAGAGACGCCTCACCAGAAACCAATCCTACTGGTACCTTGATCTTGGACTTTTAGCCTCCAGAACTGTGAGAAAATAAATTTCTACTGTTGAAGTCCCCCAGTGCATAGTATTTTGTTATGGCTGCCCAAGCAGACAAAGACCTCTGGTATCTCCAGAAGGACGGTGTTTAGCCCGTGATGGTCAGACTACCCCAAGCCCATCTGGGGAAGGCCATCTTTAAGCCTGGGAGCCCCCAGCCCTGCTCTCCCTTCCTTCTGGTCTCTGCTAGGTATTACTGTCCTCAGGAGAAAAGTCCCAATTGGTCCTAAGGAGGATGAGTTGGGGATAGTGGTGACCCAGAACAATTGGCTGTTTCTTGTGTGTCCATTTCTAAGCTGGACTAACTGGGGAAATGAGTCTACATTAGAGGAAGACTTGACTATACTCATGATACAGTCAGATTAGTTTTAAGTACAAAGAGAATGAAAACCCTAGCATAGTAGTTCTAGGGGACCTGTGTTAACGAGATCAGGACTTGCCATTAACACATCCAGTGTTGGTGTGTAAACAGGTTCTTCTAAAAGGGATTGAAAGGTTTATAAATATGCTGGCTCCACCCCTTGCAATATCTGTGAAATTGATTTGCTTCACAAAGTCTCTTTGCATAGATACCACCAAGAAAGTGTCGGTGTTTGAATCAATGGGCGTCAAGTTAATGAGATTTTTCTGAAGTCTGGGAAGTGGAGGGCTGTGTCCCAGGTGGCCCCTCAGTCCTGCAGAGACTTGATGTCACATTTCCAGGACTTGGTCCTGGCTGTGGGTCTTGACCTCATTGGGACTGGATGGACAGCTTTATAAGTGGGACACGAACAACACCCCAACTTGCTTCTTTCCCATGTTGGAGGGTCCCGTGGTGACTGCCAATTCAGACAAGCCAAGGAGTGGGGCTATTTAGCCTACTCCTTACAGGGTCTGGCTCTGCTCTTGAATCTCTTTTTTAGAATGATGGAGCCAGGGTGGTGAAAGATTGCGATGGAGGATGAGGGAAGGAGGTGGGGCAAGTTGGGAAGGGACCCTCTGTTATTGGAGAATGAATTTGAGTTGGGGTCCAGGAGTCTCAGAGATCAAGTGAAGGTTAACATAGGTTAATATCTACTTCTTTTAAATCTACATTTATGCTTTTCATCTCATTCTCCTCTCCTCTCCTGCCCTTCTTTCCCTGGGGTTACAGAGCCTTTCCAAGGGAAGGATGTGGGATTAGGTAGCAAGTTTCCCCAGCACTCCTTCACCCACAATCCTCCTTTAGCTGGATTACTCACCTTTTCCCCGCAGGGCAGTGGCCTGACAGGTGGAAAGAGCTGGTGGCCAGGAGAGGACTGGTTAAAGGATGCAGGAAGCAGCACTTCTGCCCCCCAGCCATCCCCCTTAGCCTAACACAGATTTGGAAACTTTTCTTGCTAGCCATGCCTTGTGGTTAAGGCATTGTTCCCCGAACCTCCAATATTTATTATGTTCGAGACATCCGCCATACTTGACTACCACCCATACTGTTATTTACTTAGTAGTGCTGTTTACTTTGCTTTTAATTTGTACTCACTGGCTATTCAAACCCACCGGTGTTCACTAAGAGTTGGTTCGGGTGATTAATTCATTAACATGCTTCCTGATGCACCTGAAGGCCTGTGTCACAGCTACTTCCTAGGTACACATTTCATCACAGTCTTCATCTTATGGTTTCAAAATTCCTATTTTAAGCTTCCAAAACAGAAGTTGGCAAACTTATTATACATGGGGCCAGATAGTAAATATTTTCAGGCTTGTAGGCCAAGAAGGAAAATCAAAGCTATTATGTAGATACCCATATGACAAAAAAGAAAATATATTCCTGCATACTTTTGGACAAAATTAAAAATACAATAATAATAATAATAGTTGCTGGGTACACTTTTTTAGTTATATATGTCTACTAATGAGAAGAATGGAATTCTTTTTTGGGGGGATAGCATTTTGCTTAATTGGGGTTCAAAGGTAATGTTTTCTATCATCAAATAAATTGTAATTTTTCTTCTGTAAAAACCATTCTGAGCTCATGGGCTGTACAAAAGTATACAGTGGCCAGGCTGAATTTGGCCCATGGGCTGTAGTTTGCCAACCCCTGCTCTAAGCCATGATAGATTTAGTAAGGGAAAAATAGGTCTGACCGTCAAACCATGGATGTTTCAACGTCAAGCTAAAGAAAATGAACTGATGTCAAAACCCATCAGTTCAAGGGTGAACCAAGGGTGAACCCTAATGTAAACTATGGGCTCTAGGTGACAATGGTGTGTCAGTGTAGCTTCATCAGTTGTGTAAATGCACCACCGTGGTGGGGGATGCTGATGGTAGAGGAGGCTCTGTGTGTGTGGGGGGGGGGGCGGGCAGGGAGTATATGGGAAATCTGTGCCTTCTCAATTTTGCTGTGAAGCTAAAACTGCTTTAAAAAAATAAAGTTTATTAACAAGCATACTGATGGGCACTTTCCTGGCGGTCCAGTGGTTAGGACTCGGCACTTTCACTGCCATGGGTTCGATCCCTGGTCAGGGAACTAAGATCCTGAAAGCCACGTGACTCAGCCAAAAAAAAAAAAAAAGGGTACTGATGAAAACAATACTTGAATATCTAGGAACCCTGTGTTCTCTATCGTCTGCTAAGCACCGTTCTGAGCCGGTGTGGAGAAGGTTCAGTTGGTGAAGGTCTAAGAGATTCGTGGCCGGGCCTGAACACACTGCTTACATCAAGCCTCATCTTGACCAATATCTGTCAAACCAAGGGCTTGACATCCAGTTTTCTTTCTTTCCAAATACCCATTAAACCGAATTCACAACCATTGAAATACAAAACATCTGTCCATGTACTATCTAAAATGCTCTCATGGGATGTGACTATGCTTTGGGTGACATGGGGTCAGGACAGTATTTTTTTGAATCTGACTGCACATTGGAGGCAATTAGGGAGATTTAAATAAAAAGAAAAAGCAACGCTTGGGCCCAATTTTAGACCAACTACATCAGAATCTCTGGAAGTGGGGCTTGGTTATCTGTATACTGCAAACACCTCCAGGTGATTTTGATGAGCACCCAAGGGTGGGAACCACTGGGTCATGGCAGGGTGTCCCCAGAAGAGAGGAGAATGAGATGAAAAGCATGAATGTAGATTTAAAAGGAGTAGATATTAACCTGTGTTAACTTTCACTTGATCTCTGAGACTCTTGGACCCCAACTCAAGTTCATTCTCCAATAACAGCACTTACAAAGGGAGCTCGCTGAGTGACGTGTGGGGCATTAACATCCTTCAGCACAAAGGATGTGAAATTTGTGTGATGGGGTGAAACTTGGGTGACAGGGGTTCTGAAGTAGTGTGATAGGAAGAGGTCACAGGAGGGGTCCAGGTAGTGTGCTTTAATGGGGGGAGGATGTCCCCAAAGAGCCAGAGTGCAGCTGGTTATTCGAGGGATAAACAGACATGGAAGGGAGACCCCCCCCCCCAGCCTCCAAGAAAGAGCCCACTTTGTAACTCAGTCCAGCTCCGCAAGAGCCTTCGTCGTCCCTGACACCCTGGGCCCCTCGCTCACCTCACATTCGCCAGGGGTCCCGTGCTCTCAAAGTTGTCTCTGAGATCCGGCCCATCGCCCGATGATTTGCGGGAGTCGGAGTAGGAGGAAACACTGTTGAAACGAACCTTGTAGCTCCTGCCAAGATGAAAGAGAGTCTGTGAGCTCTGGCTTGGAGCCCCCTCCTGGGGTCAACACCCGATGGCTCTCCAAATCACCAGTCCTGGTTCTAGGGCCTTCCCTTGGGTCTTGAGTGAGACCATAACACACCTATGGCTTTGTCTAGAATGTATCAACTCACCCTTGCCTGCCAAAAATGACACCTAGACATCATTTGATGCTACCTGTTGGTGGTTGCCAAGGGGGAGGGGGTGGGGGGGAGGATGGAGTGGGAAGTTGGGGTCAGCAGATGGAAGCTTTTATATACGGAATAGATATACAAGGTCGTACTGTATCAGCACAGAGAACTATATTCCATATCCTATGATAAACCATAATGGAAAAGAATATATAAAAAAAGATTGTATATATATATATGTATAACTGAATCACTTTGCTGTACAGCAGAAATTAACACAACATTGTAAATCAACTATACTTCGATAAAAAAATATTAAAACTGAAAAAAAAAAAAGACAAGTTTCGGACCACACTTGAAAGAAAGAACAGGAAGAACAGGCCCTTCCTTAACCCATTAGACCATGTTTCCTTGCTTCCCAAATTTTAATGAGTACAGGAATCATTCTGAGATCTTGTTAAGCAGCACATCCTAATTCAGTAGGTCCAGGGTAGGGCCTCAGATTCTGCATTTCTAACAGGAGATGCTGCTGGTCTCCTCCCCTCACACTGAGTAGCCAAGAACTACACTCGTGCTGTCTACTACAGTAGCCGTAGGCTGTGTGTGGCTATTTAAAGTTAAATTCATTCAAATTCAATACAATGAAACATTCTGTTCCCCATGTGCACTAGCCTCGTGTCAAGTGCTCAATAGCCATGCGTGGCTAGTGGTTGCCGTACAGGATGGTACAGATATAGAACATTTATATGCTCGTAGAAAGGTTTATTGGATGGTGCAGGACTACCCCATCCAACATTCTCTTTCTTTTTAAAAATCTTTTTCCATTTTTAAAAATTGAAGTATAGTTGATGTACGATATTAAGTTACAGGTGTGTAATCTAGTGATTCACAATTTTTAAATGTTATTTACTCCATTTATAATTATTATAAAATATTGACTATATTACCTGTGTTGTACAATATAACATTGTAGCTTATTTTATACATAATAGTTTGTACCTCTTAATCCCCTATCCCTATCTTGCACCTTCCCCTTCCCTCTCCCCACTGGTAACCATTACAACATTCTCTTTCAATAAAGTTTTGGTCTTTAGACATTTCAAGGGTCTCTCACATTTCACATTTCAAGTAAACATGAAAAATGTTCAGCACTGACACAGCCTGAAAAGAGACTGGATTTCTTATGAAGTTGTTTCAAAGGGGAAGAAAGATGTCATTGGGACCTCAGCATCAGAGGCTCAGGAGCCTCGAGATTAAAAAAAAAACAAAACCATGAATGGTTTTCCAGTTTTCCTTTAAAAGTGGTAAGTCTTGTTCTTAGATAAGGCAAAAACCAAACCAAACCAAACCAAACCAAAAATGTCTCCAAGAGCAACAAAACAAAGCAAACCCCTAAACTAAAAAACCCCATAAACCTCTCAAATCAAAACCCAAAACACAAAAACTCAACACACAAATCTGAGTGCAAAAGACAAAAAAAGAAATTGCACATTCTGGCAGCAGGGTTTCTAAGCTGGATGTTCTTCAAAGTTTTTGCTCCAGCATCAGGAAAGTTCTAAATATATGTAAGTGTATTTGCTGCCCTAAAATAGTCTCACATTGAGTCACTTCTCCAAATAAGTCCTGTAACATATCAGGGGGTGGCTGTGTTGTTAGTGTGGGAAGGATGGTTGACGGTTGTGGGGTAAAAATAACAGCACTTGTGTTTGTATGAGGCTCAGAGGTTTTTCCAAATGCGTTCCTCTTTGTTATTATCCTTCGATCCTTGCAACAGCTCCCAGAGGTGGTTGGGGGCAGAGGTAGTTTCTCCCCATTCGGCAGATGAGAAAGACGAGGCCCAGAGAGGTCAAGCAGCTTGCTCAAGGTTACTCAGCGTGTTAGTGTCACAGCCTGGTTCAGAACTCAGGTCTCCTTGAGACGTGGGTGTGGCCTTGGATGCTGCAGCATTGGGCATGCGCACACATACCTACCAACATGCACACAAGCGCTTACACCACTCATGCACACACATGAACGCAAGGCATACACGTGCACACATTCGTGCGCACACACACGCTCTACCTGCGCCGGCTGTCATGGGCTGCAGCCAGACCGTGGACTTCTGTGTCACCTCGGGGGAGGGGAGGCCCTTTACGGGGAAAGAAACGCAAGGGTTCCGGGTACCTAGAGGGGAGAATGGATGGTGCCCTATCTCTCCCTGAAGGAGGCGTGAGGGGAACCTACTGGAGGCCACCAGGATAGGGTGGGAGGGAGAGAGGCAAGGAGAGTGAGGACTGAGATGTTGGCCTTGAGCACAGAAGGAAGGCCTACCACCAGGGACTCAGCTGTCCCCTGGATATGGAATGTAGGCAAGTTTGGCAATGTGTGCTCGGCTGAAAGAAAACCAAGAGGGATGTTGTGCAGAACACAGCCTCTAACCACCAGCCAGCCACGGCATCCAATGCTCAACTTAAGACCTGTTCTGTGGTGTAGGAAACACCGAGATGCTCTCACAGAAAGGCGGCTCTGTATGCACATGCCGTATGGTCTCTACTTTGGGGGGATCTAAGGGTTTTTCAAGGGTAATTTTGGTTACGGGTGTTTGTCACCTTATGAAATATTTTTAGAACCGAACCCCATGTTAGATGCCATTTTACCAGGAACATCTTTTGACCTCAGGCATTTTTCACCTTATGAGATATCCTTTTTTTTTTTTTTGCCTGCACCGCGCAACTTGTGGGATCTTATAGTTCCTAACCAGGGATTGAACCCAGGCCCTCAGCAGTGAAAGTGCCAAGTCCTAACCACTAGACAGCCAGGGAATTCCCGAGATGTCTTTTGAGGTCAGCCTCCACGTTAGTGGATGCAACTCCATCAGATGGAAAAGATCTAGGGAAAGAAACTCACTGATTCTGAATGTAGGTTTCCAAAGGGCGGCCGTAATAAGAACTGATATTTACATAGTGTTCAACTTTTCATAGGATGCTGACATCTATTTTCTAATTCGATTCTTACAAATTAGAAAGTTCATGCAGGTGGAATAAACCCAATTTGATGGAAAAAGAAACTGAGGCACAGGGCTGTGAAGTGACCAAAGACCAAATAATCCGCCCCAGAGGACGATAGACACCCACCGGCTAAAATCAGTCACAAATGAACTTCAGGTCACAAAACTACCCAGAACTCAGATGTGAGCCCCAGATGCCAAAAGACAATTTTCAGTTACCCCCACAGGGTGTCATGGGACACTGGCGGGTCACTTACTTCCTTTCCTCGTGCACAGAGTTGGGGTGCCTCATTTCCATCAAAGCGCAGCCAAATTTCTGGAGGCCGAAAGAGATCAGCAAAATGTGAGGCATGCATGATTAACGGGGAACGGGGAGAGGGTCTGGGGACCTAACTGGCAAAAGAGGAGCCTGATGCCTGGGGGCCAGGGCATCAGGGGCTCAGGCTGGGCAGCAATGCTGCATGTGGAAGAGGGCTGTTTATAAAGGGCTACAGGTGTGGACTCCCCTCACCACCTCCAGCACACAAATCCCCTTTGTGGCTTTCTACAAAAATATTGTCCCTGCTTCTTTCATCTGGAGCAGGGGACACCAAGCTCTTGATTGGAGCATCCATTCCAAAGAGGTAGCTCACTCAGGTGACAACATTTTCACTAGGGATCGGCTAGTCAGTGGACACCAATAGACTGAAGACTTGGAATTGTCCAATCTTGGCAGAACATGGATCCAAATTGAGGTCACTGGCTTTGAGGTTTTGGAGGATTTGCTACTGAACAGCAGGTGTAACCGATGCCCCTCTTTTCTGCTGATGGAAACACGTGCCAGAACAGGTAAAAGCTCATCTCACCTCCCCATTCTCAGGGGGGTCTCCATTTCCAAAGGTGCTGGTAACCACCAGGACCAGAGTTTCATGTTCCAGGTGTACAATGTCATATTCTTCCATGGACATCACCTATGTGGCAGAATGAGGGGTGGGGAGAGGAAGGAAGAAGGTGATGAGAAGAGAGAAGGGGTAGGAGAGAACAAAGTGATGGGGGAAGAGAAGAGAGAGAGGAAGAAGATGAGTCATCTTGAGCCATCTCCTTTGGAAGGAGATCCAAAGGTTCTGGGTGCCACTATTTCAATGGGCTCAAGTGGGTAGAACTAATAGCTTGTTGGCAGTGTGGGACCTTTCTGTGGTCACCTGTGGCCTGAAGGACTACAGAGAGTCTGGGGCAATGGGTTGGCTGTCAGTAAAGACAGATCTTGATTAAGACTCCTGAGCGTCTTACAACCAAAGGATGCTGGAATCTTCTTGATCACATTTAGGCTGGGAATGACCCAGCTGGATTTGACCAATTGTCTGCTCTGCTTCCTTTCTAATCCTCCGTCCAGCAGTGTGGAGGACCTGGACCAAACAGGTCTGAGATACCCGCCTTAGGGAAAGATTGTTTTGCCCTATATCTTAGCATTACTTGAGCAACATTTCTCAAAGTAGGTTCTAGGGAAGCCTAGTCTCCTGAGATGCTCCTTAAAAGTAAGTGATCCATAAGCAAACATCTTTGGGAAACATTTATATTCTCTCCTCTCCTCTTTTGGGAATGATAACACGTACGTGCAGATTAAAGGCTCTGAGAATTCCTGCAGCAAAGAAACCCACTGAATTGTATTAAAGGCAGAGCTTCCCAAACTGACTCCAGAATTGTCTTTCATAAACTTTCTAATTTTTTGCTCTTGGGATGGGGGTTATGATTCCTGGACTCCTGGAGGGTTCCCAGGGAGAGAAGCATCAGGGTCCCCTGAAATATATGCAAATGTGCGTGAGTGAGTTGATGGGCATCTTCAGATGTGCTATCACCCATTCTCAAAGGATTCTTCTTTGCTGAATTCCTTCTCTCCCCTCCCCAACTTTACCATGTAGGGTCAGAGAGCTGGCACTGCCCCCTACCCACCTTGGCGTCAAAGGCATGTTTGAAGATCTCACACAGGGTTTTGGCATAGGCCTGTGATTTGCCCGTCTCTGTGGCGTACAGGATGGTAGCCTTGACCCTCTTGGCCATGGCCTGTCCCATCAGCTTGGCTGAGAACTTGACGGCTCTGGAGGGGAGAGGATGGAGAGGAAAATGGGAAATGCAGAAAGGAGGGAGGATGCCACACTGGGACTTTTGGGCAAGAACCATGATCCATGAAATTTAATAGGAGGGAACTTTCTCTCCTAATCTTTGATGGCTTCAGGGATACTCAAAGTGCAAGTCTAGGTGCCATATTGATCCCTTTCTTAAGTCTCCAGACCAACTGGTCATGAGCTAACATGGTTAGTTAGTTTTATTAGTTTGTTACTTGATTAATTGATCCTGGTCTTGAGAACCTTGGTTTGCCAAGCATTGCTCCAAAAGATGATCATTCATTCCTTCACTCATTTGTTCATTCATCAAGTGTTTGTTGAGTGCCTAGCTATGTGCCAGGCATTGTTATAGGAATGGAAACACAGAGAAATGGCTGTCATGGGGCTTACATTCGTGTGTGTGTGTGTGTGTGTGTGTGTGTGTGTGTGTGTGAGAGAGAGAGAGAGAGAGAGAGAGAGAGAGAGAGAGGGAACGAATCACTAATAAATCACCAGGTATTGAGCTAGAAGGGATTTTAGAGGTTCATAAATCCACAAAGGAAGGACCAAGTCTGATTTAAGCAGCCATGCACATCCAGGGTCTTGCAGAGGCTGATACTTAACAGGCACTAAATACGTATCTATCAAAAGAAGGAATGGATTTTAAACATACTGCTACCACCAAAGCCCTGGGGAGTTTAAATGTCAAGTCGAGGCTCTTCCTAGTTAAATGGAGAATTCAGAACCAGTGTTTCTTCCTTCCCATCTATGAATGCCTGGGCTCACCTTCCGAGCAAGCATCCCTGTTCTAACTAGGAATCTCAGAGTAGACAAATTGCTAGTTACCCACACCTGGGGATTATTGGTGGTAAATTCATCATTTTTTAGAATCAGGGAAACCACCCACGCAGCCAGAGCACTGGGAGCTAGGGGGGAGAAACAGAAGAGAATAAAAGGTGCCTGGAGGGTTCCCTTTGAATGATCGGATCGTAAAAAAGCATCTATAATTAACTCCCATTGTTTCTACCCCGAACTTAATAGTGCAATTAATTCTTTAGATTTTTCCCTCCCTTCTTCCCTCAGAGACAGTTTGAACTGAACTGAAGCCAAAGGCTGCTGTCCCTGAGAATTTGTGATGCTCTTGTTAGGGAAAGAATGGCTGCTGATGCATTCTTGCTTGGCTGCAAGATAAAGTTAGGTGGAAGGAGAAAGGGGAGGGAGGGAGAGAAGGGGGAGATCCTGTGGACCATATTAGTGGAGCCAGGATCTAGGTTTCAGTCCCTTCAAGATCTACCAGTCACCTGTTGAGAGCTGGACCTGAGGGGCTGAGGAAAGTGACTAAGTAGCTCGGTGCATACTAGCCCCTCTGCCAAAAAGTGAGCTCCAAATAGAGGGTCTCTGCTGAGTGGATGAGGGAGTTCTCTATCTTTAGACAGAAAGCTGGCATCCCCATTAAACCATCTCAGTCAACCCCACACCACTTGTCAGCCGGTCCCCTGGCTGACCACGAGTTCTTCAGGACAATTACTCTTCAATAGCCTTGGTCCCTAACCCTCTTCCCTCCCTCCTTTTCTCAGTGAAGTCTTATTCATTTCATTCTTCAGCTCAATTGTCATCTCCTGTGGGAAACCCCTTTTGACCTCCCAAACTGGCTGAAGTCTATTTTATGGCACCATGAATCGTTCCTTGATGGTAGCTGTGAGCTTCATGAGGGCAGGACCACATTACCTGGCTCATCATGGCATCTCTGGAGCCCAGCACAGTGCCTGGCACCGAGTATGCACTTAGTATCCATTTGTTGGCTGAATGAGTGAATGAGTGAGTGAAATGAGATTCAGCCCTGGACGAGAGGCCTCTCTAGGCGGTGGTGGGGTGGGGCCAGCTTGTCCTAGCTCCTCCCGACTCTGGCTTCAGTGACTTCCTGTTGAGAGCTTGAAATTGGCCATAGTGGGAGTATTTACACCACGGAAATTGGCAAAGGTTACAAATCTATTATCATTATTATGGCCAACTTTATTAATTGGAGAGCTGGTTTATCAACACAACACTGTCTCCAGGACAAGAATTTAGCAAAGTGGGGGGAGGAAAGTGAGGTTGGGAAGGAGAAGAGTCATGGTGATGTTTGCATCCCAGACTCTGAGGCAAAGGAGGCACGAGGGGGTTGGAGAAAATGGAGAAATCATGTCACACAAGAGGGCAGAGGTGCAAGCATGTTTCCAGCCTTCTTTTCTGGGGCTCTCTGAATTCAGGGGCACATCCATCCCCCATCCCCACCTACTTTAGGAGACTTACTCTGCCAGCTTCTTGAAGCCAATGGCTCGCCGCTTTGTGGGGGTCCCGTTGGTACCTTTCCAGACGTGGGTGTTCCAAGGGTCAGGCTGGGAAGAGAGGACTACGGTCACTGCAGTGAGGGACCCTGGCTCCTCTTGGGAGATGCTCAGGGCTCCCTGGGGGCTTGTGGCTGTCCAGCCACGTCCAACCCTTAGCCCTTGAAGGGAACGATTCTGTCAGTGGTGACCACAGGGGTCCTGGCACAGAGTGGCCGGTCCAGCCTCCCTGCACCGTCCTGCTAGACCTTCCCACTCATGCCTCAGAATCCCTCTCAAGCACTCTCCTTGTGACCCCGGACTACTCTTTTCATCTCCATTCGTCTTTCAGCTTGAGCTGTGCTGTTCAATATGGTGGCCACACTTGAGCATCCGAAATGCAAGTTTGAGTTGAGACGTGCTCTAATCATAACACACACACCGGATATTGAAGACTTAGCACGAAAGAGGCGGGGAGGGGCAGGACCTGGTATTCGAAGGAGGGGGTGAGTCGGTAGTTGAGCATCTCTTGGTGGAAGACGGGGGTGATGCTGCCAGACATGGGGGGCACGATCCACACCCAGTCAGCAGGGCAGCCTCCCCGGCAGCGGTATTCATTCTCCATGTGCTTAATGAAGGACTCAGTGGCAGAGTGGTGGTCAACGATGGTCACTTTGTCACTCTGTGGGAGGAGAGGGGACAAGGAGTCAGGAGGAAAGAGCAGCTGGGGTATTTCGGGACTCCCTTGCCCATAGAGCAGTGTTTCTCAAAGGCTGGTCCTGGAGATGATTCTAGGCAGGTGATTCTCTGCGTTGTTCTTTCAATCCTGATTAGACCCAGGAGAAACACCTCTCTTGCCAATCTTCCTCTGTCCTTCCTCCTTCTCTCTCTCTCTTTTTTTTTTAATGAGAGAGGAAGCTCAGGCAACTAGAATCCAACAAATTTGTGTTGTTTCCCTGTGTGTATTTGTTCATATATTTATTTAAATTTACAATTCTCTTCTATTTATGGCAAATGGTACTGGCTCTCCATTTATGATGGTGACACAAAATCCTCTTAAAATAAACAATTTTAAGTAATAAGGATGAGTTTATTAAAATGAAAACAAGTCAATCACAACAGAGCTGGGTGGACTGAGTGTCCGCGTAACCCAGCCCCAGGGCCCGTTGTAGTCGGCCGGCTTGGATTCTTACCTTGCCCAGGCAGTGTCTTCCCTTTCTGCCCACAAAACTGTCCCTTTCCTGCACTTTTCTTTTCCGATCATTCATCTCACTCACATCTCTGCTGCCTCTGGCTCGCCAGTCTTCGTACCAGTCTACCAAAGCATCCACCTTCATTTTCAACAATTCCTAAAACTTCACTCCTCCATGGTAGAGAGGGAAGGGAGGGGGCTTCCTTCTCCCTCATCCCATCTCAACTGGTCTCTTCCCTGGGATATACATTCCCCAGTATACCCAGTCTCCCTATTCCTGACATGGGGACCTATGGTTTATATTCATGTCTATACATGATTTGATATGTTCATTCTATTGCCTGTGGATGCCTCCCATGTATGTCTATGAGGGTCTAGCTTCCCAAACCATCACCCTCAGAGGACAGAGCTGGTCTCTACTACAGAGAGTGACCTCTGTTCTGTGGGCCTCCTGGTTTGCCCAGGAGAATCCCAGCTTATGCCCTTGTACTGTTACAATTATTAGTGGTGTCCCCCATTTGCTCTCAAAAGTGTCATGGTTTAGCTGATAATTCTTAAAGCTATCGTACTGTATATAATAGCATTTACCACGGAGCCACATGCATTGGGGGACCTATGCTTCTGATCACGACAATGAGTATTTGTCTCTGTTAGGTGAAAGTCTGAATGCCTAAGAAGTGGCAAGACACAGATGATGCTTGCCATTTCTTTCTTTTTTTTTTTTTTTTTGGGCCGTGCCATGCGTCCTGCAGGATTTTAGTTTCCCTACCAGGGATGGAACCCATGCCCCCTGTGGTGGAAATGTGGGGTCTTAACCACTGGACCACCAGGGAATTCCCAGATGTTTGTCATTTCAATTCTAAAAAATCATAAGCAACAAGTCACAAAACCCCTATCTTTTTGCCTCTTCCTCAAATGGTCCCCACCCAAGATCCATCATGGGGAGGAAGGCATGCATGATGGGAAGTACACCTCACTGGTAGGCAGATCCCTGCAAGGATGGTTCCTGGGAGCTGGGCTCTTGACCTTCTGCCCCGAGACTCTGAAAAGTTTTAGTTCCCCTTTGAGACTTGGCAGCCAGGAGGTGTGCCCTGTCACTACCTGGAAGCTGTACAGCACCGCAATGTTGATCTCCACCAGTGCCTGGTCCTTCCACAGGGAGGATGTCTTCCTCATGTCCAAGTTCATCTTCTTGGCCACTTCCTGAAAGGGGAAGGAAACAGACTCATAGGCTGGGGCACCTCTGGATTTCAGACTAAAGAGGGACAGGGCTAGTGTCACCAATGAAATTCTTAATTAATTAATCAACTCATATGCAGACTAATTCACTTACTCAAATTTTTTTTTATTTTTTATTGAGGACCCACTGGTATCATCAAGAGACTAGAGGGACTTGGCTGGACCTTTTATTATTGAGCTTACCTTCTAGTGGGGGAGAGAAATAGGTAATATTGTGATGAGTGCTAATTCCTAGGAAGAGAATAAGGCGAGGAAATGGGATAAAGAGGGATATGGGGGCAGGATGAATTGAACCAGGATAGTCAGGGAAGGACCACTGCAGAGGTGGCATACAGGTGAGTCCCAAATGATGAGAAGAAGCAAGACATTTGTAAATCTTGGGAGGGAATGTTCTATGCAGAGAGAATAGCATGCAAAGACCCTGGGGTGGGATCAGGCTTGCGCTGAGGTACAGAAGGAAGGCCAGTGTATTTGGAGGGTAGGGAGCCAGGGGGAGTTGGTGAGAGAGAGATGCAGGACTGGATTATGCTAGATGTGCTAAGGAGTGAGGATTTTATTCCAAATATGATGAGGAGGGTCTTTGGGGGACTTTAAGGAGAGATGTGGGTCTGGGAGTGACATAAGCTGCTTTCTAGTAGGAAAAGCTCTCCACGCATCCTGTTCCATCTCCAGAGTGGCCACTGCCTGGAATCTAGATCATGGGTATTTTGAGTTCATGGGGACGCCTGCCTACTCCACTTGACAGATGAGGAAACTGAGGCTCAGAGAGCTGCAGAGACTTGCTCACAGGCCACAGAGCCAGTTGGCCTCGGGGCTGGAGCCCAGGGAGATGCATAACGCCCAAGACCTGGGAGCGGCTCCCCAGCCAGCCGATTCCTTTGGCAAAACTACTTGGAAAAAACAACTCCTGACATTTACGTTACAGCTCCAGCTAAAGCAGGAGCTGATGTCAGGAGTAGGGAAGACCCAATAGCAAATCCATTCATTAGAGCCTGGCTTCTCACTTCCTCTGTCAATTCTAGTCACTTGTGGGAACCTAGGTCTCATTATGGGGTTAGAATGTGACAGTTTCTCAAGTTTGGGTAAATCGCTTCCCAGCCCCAGATGTCAACATTTGTACATAATGGCAGTTAGAACTGGAAGGCTGGGGTGGGAGCGTGTCTCATTTAAGTTACCCAGTGACTACTCTTTGCAATTGAAATGTAAGCAGGGATCACGAAAGCAGACATTAATTTACTCTTTTGAGGCTGAGGTGTTAGGGTCTGTTTGGGGTCTTTTAGCGATGATACAAACACAGAGAGTAAGAAATTCGCTGCTTTACATAAATACATATAAAACTTGAGTTATTTTATAAAAGAAGAGAGTGTGTACAGCCAGTCATGCTGCTATTGTTACTTCTACAGCATTATTTTGGTTAAAAGAATAGAAATTAGTTGCAAGAAAATGCAAAAAAAAAATATATATGACTTTAAAAATTCCCAAATATTACTTGAGCCACATTTCTGGAAATTGCCTGGAAATGTTTTTTCCTTTCCTGCCAGGAGTTTGTATAAATCAGTGGCTTCCCAGTAGAATCTTCTGGGGAGCTTTGAAAAATACTGGTGCCCGGGCTCCACCCTGGAGCACTTTCATCCAAATTCTGGGGAGTGGGACCCCAGCATAATAAAACTCCCTAGGTAATTCCAGTGTGTGGCGAGGCTGAGGACCCCTGGTTCTGTTTTCCAGGCCAGCGCCCCTGGAATGTTTTTAAATTGACATATAACATTATGTGTATTTCAGGTGTGAGAGATATTGGTTTGATACATTTATATATTGCAATATGATTACCGCTGTAGGCTTAGTTAACACCTTTATCCAATCACATAATTACCATTTCTTTTTTGTGGTGAGAACAATTAAGATCTAGTCTCTCAGCAACTCTGAAATTTACAACAGTATCATTGTTGAACATAATCACTATGCTATGCATTAAATCTCCAGGAATTATTTATCTGCTAGTTGCAGGTTTGCACACTTCCACAACATCTTCCCCAGTTCTCCTGCCCCGCCTCCCCAGCCCCTGGTAATCACCACTCTACTCTCTGTTTTGGGGAGTTTGGCTTTTTTAGATTCCACATATATGTGAGATCACGTAGTATTTGTCTTTCTCTGTCTGATTTATCTCACTTAACATAATGCCCTTCAGGTCCACTCAGGTGAACACCCATGGATTTTAACGATATAAACCTAACGTTTGTTTCCGAGTTCGAATTCTGCCCTGTGCTTTATTTACTGTGTGACGTAGGCTCAGCACTTAACTTCTCTGTTTCTCAGTGTCCTCTTTTGAAACAAGGCCAATCACAGCAGACTGTGGTTACAAACAACATTTGCTGACAAAACCACAGCAATCCTGACGCTTTCACCAAAGTGGAGCTCCAGGGAGCAGTCCGCCCCAGCACTCTTTAGTAGATCAGGATGACTCAGCCCTGGAGAGAATCAGAACCTCCACCCAGAAACGTACGTGGTGGGGAATCACTGCCAAGCCTTGTTTTTTAAGAAAAGAGACCAAAAATGTCCCATGTTCATGGGTCGTTCTCAAAACCTTCTAACAAGGCTTGACACTGACAGGCAGTGTAGTAGAATGCTTATGAACTCAGATCATGAAGCCAGACTGCTGGGGGGGAAGAAAAAAAAGCCAGACTGGGTTCACATCCCAGCTCTGCCACTCCCTAACTGTATGATCTTGAGCTCGTCGTCATTTTAACCCTCCCAAAGGCCTCAGTTTCCTCATCTGTGAAAGGGGAATGATCACACCTGGAGGTTGTGGTAAGGATTAAATGAGCACCTAATACATGCAAAGTGCTTGCAGTGGTGTCGAGCACATAGTACACGTACTCTTCTTCTTCTTTTTTTTTTTTGTAGTACACGTACTCTTAGTGCCACGGAAGGCTTCAGAAAGGCCAGGGGGCATCCCCAGAATTGCAGATTCTGTTTTAACCTCTTCCAGTTTCCAAGCCCCAAAGCTCAGCTGTGGGGCAGGACGGCTGAGCCCATCCCCTTTGCCTTCTGCTTCTGCATCATGATGACCAAGTAGGGACTTCACCTCCAGGATGTTGTATCGGGAGCTGTCACAGTAGTCGCGGACGCCAATCTCTGTGCCCATGTACCAGCCGCTGAAGGGACAGGCGCTGAACTCCAGGCCGCCGATCTCCAGGAGCATGCTTGACACAGCGGGGAGGCCGTACCACTTCAGCCCAAGGTCCTTGAACCACTCAAACCTGCGGAGAGCAACACAGCCCAGCTCACCATGGGGCAGGAGCCTCATGGGAAGACACGCAGGAGGTATATCCTTAGTCTGGGGATGCTGAAATGCCAGTGACTGACTGGGACTTACTATGCCAGAACCTAATTCCTGGGCTCATGTCAGACCTGTGGGATCACAGCTTCCACAGCTGGGGCCTGAGAATATGCACTTTAACATGTTTCCCAGGTGATTTGGATGGACATCCAGGCCTGGGAACCATTGCCTTGGGCTGCTGTTTATCTCCTAAACCCACCCTGAAGGTGAATCCAGGAGAAAGTCAGCATTGCTGAGTTCCTTCTGACCTCAGGACCTTTGCACAGCAGTTCCTTCCTTCTCTTTTCCTTCTGTGCCTGATCAGCTCTTACCCACCTTTCATTCTCAGCTAAAATGCTATTGACTCTGGGAAGGCTTCCCTTATAGCCTGATCTGGGTTGGGTCAGGAAGCTTTATGCCTCTAGGTACCATAAAATTTATTTTGCAGCACTTTATTGGAATTAAGTGGTTATTTGGGTCACTGATCTCCTCCTTGAGACTGAAAGCACCACGGAGGCGGGGACCAAGTCATCTACAAAACCCAGCACAATGCCTGGCCCAGACTGGGAATAATAAACAGTATTGAATGAGTGAATGAATGAATGAATGAAGGCCAAGTTTCACCAGGGAGACTGGGTAAGTTCCCAGATATTGGGCAGTGTCAGGAGCCTCAGGACACTTGCTCCCTCTCCAGGGCCTGGACTAGGGTGAGGCAAGTAAGGCACTGGCCTTGGGTGCAAAATTTAAGGGGGCATCAACAAACCCAGGGATCAATACTATTCATTTATTTACACAATATTCTAAATTAATTTAATGTTTTTTTAAAAAATCAAAATTAATGCAAAAAAAAAAAATCCATGACGAACAAAATATCAAAACTTTAAATAAAGACAGGCTCCCACCTTGCCCTAACTCGCCTCACTTGCTTCCCCCTAATTTCAGCCCTGACCTGGTCTTTGTTTAAAGTTTTGATATATTTAAAAAGTTAATTTTTATTTTAAAAAATATGACATTAAAATACTATTTATCTTGATGATTGATTTTTTTATTTTGGTGCTTCCTCCATCAATTTTGCCCCTGAGGCCAGGGTCTTACTGTGGAGTTTCTTTACTCTCGAAAAGTGTAAATTCTATTTGTGCTGCTGGGCACAGCCCTCACAGCCCCATCCCGGCCCCAAATTGCTTTTGACCTTGAGCTGCGTCAGGTCACGTAGAGTTTTAAATGGCTCCCTCCATTGAAAATTTGTGCCCACAACGACACAGGATGTACTTCTGCTCTTTCAGCCCTTAGGGTTGGAAAAAGGGCAGGTCCGGGTTGATGGCTTAGGAGTGGGGTAAGGAGGGAGAATTTTTTTTTTTAATTGAAGTATAGTTGATGTACAATATTATATAAGTTACAGCTGTACCATATAGTGATTCACAATTTTTAAAGGTTATACTCCATTTATAGTTATTATAAAATACTGGCTATCTTCCCTATGTTTTACCGTATCTCCTTGAGGGTTATTTATTTTATACATAATAGTTTGTACCTCTTAATCCCCTACCCCTATATTGCCCCTCTCCCCTTCCCTCTCCCCACTGGAACCACTAGTTTATTCTCGATATCTGTGAGTCTGCTTCTTTTTTGTTATATTCACTAGTTTGTTGTATTTTTTAGAGTCTACATATAAGTGATATCATACAGTATTTGTCTTTCTCTATCTGACTTATAAGGAGGGAGATTTTGATTCAGAAAAGATGGTGGTCCCTAGGCTGGTGAAGGAGGAATTATTGATGTTGAGGGAGCCCACCTTGCCCTGGCCCCATGGTGAGGGTAGGAACCAAGACCCCCTTTCAGCCTCTGTCTGGGCTGGAGAGAGAGCCGGGGGTGCAGGGTTGGGTAGAGAGGGGCACTGGGTAAATCCACCCACCCTCACCCACCCCATGCCAGTCCCTCTTACTTGGGGTGCCTGATGGGCACTTCCAGCACCAGCTCTGGAGGAATCTGGAAGAGCTCAGGGTCATTGCCGTTGGCCTGGAGCAGGAGTGGCAGGACATCGAAGCGGCTTCTTGGGGGTTTCCAGCCCTGCTGGATGCAGATCTGCAACCAGACCCGCCAGGTCAGGCCGCCATGCCCCAGACCCTCCAGACACAACAGCTATGGGGGGAGGGGCAGAGGTCCCAGTGCAAGCCCACCAGCAGCCCCCCTGGAGGCTCTGGGTCACGGCCACCTTCTTTATGAAGTTCTCCCTGACATCGTCACGTAACTAGTGTAACTTTCTGTGGTCCCATGGGACAGAAAGCAAACGTGTCCTCCAGCCCCTAACTTGGTTATGTTTTCCAGGTCTTCCCTGCCAACTGGGAACTCCCGGAGCAAGGGCTGAACTGACTCTTGCATCTGTGGTGCCCTCGCACAGGGCTGGGCACGCCTACGCACTTGCTCCGGAAGTGTTTGCATCCGGTGCCTAAGACATGAAGAAAATGTACCAGATTTGATGAGGGCAGATCTCTCAGAATGACCACATAAAATGCATCTGTTAGAGCAGCTATCCTATCGAAATATAAAGCGAGCCACATAGTAATTTAAAATTTTCTAGCAGCCACATTTTAAAAATTAAAAAAAAAAAAAAAAAACCAGAGCAAAACCAGGTGAAAATAATTTAAATAATATATCATTTTAAAAAGTTCTAATTTCAATAATATTAAATTAAATTAAATAATTATGAATTATAGCACGATATTAATTATAGTAATAGTAATTAATTATAGTTACAGTAATTTATTAATACTGTACTAAAAGCATTACTATATCAAATATTAATATCATTATGTATTAATATATATTATATATGGCATATATATAATATATATGGTATATATAATATTAATATATTAATAGTAATAGTATTAATATATTAACAGTAATAGTATTAATATATTAATAGTATATTTGACATTAAAATTAAATATGCAATTCATTTATTAATCCAATAAAATATAAAAATTTATAATATATAACATAATTAAATACCAACTGATTAATAATAAATTATTAAATAAATTATTAATATTAATATATTTAAAGATGTTTAAAATAAAATTAACTATATTAATACAATAAGTGTATTAATTTATTAATAAATAGAAATAGATTAGCCCGATATTATCCACAATATTATTTTTCAATAGGTAATCAAGATACAAATTACTAATGAGATCTTTTCCACTCTTTTTTTGTTCTCTGTCTCTGAGACGGTGTTATTTACACTTAGGGCATGTCTCAGTTTGGACTCGCCACATTTCAAGTGGTCACTAGCTACATGCAGCCAGTGGCTGCCGTACTGGGTGAGGGAGTTTTGAAAGTTACAGTTCTGTGGTTATGTTTGGGGTGACTCTTTCTGCTGGGTTAGTAGACAGAGGAAGCACAGAAGCGTGGGTTTAGGAGAACATGTTGTGTCAGTGAGGTTTCTGGAGACAGAAGGAGAGGGAGAGGGCATGGCGTTTCTGTTCCGGCGGCCACAAGGACAAGGTCAGCCAAGTACACAGTTAGAGGTCAGCCAAGTGGAGCAGAGAGTCTGGCTGAGGCTAAAAGACACAGGTCTGACTCCTGGTCGCCCTGGTTATAGCCCCCTCCCCAGGATAATAATATTTTAATAAGAAAAACCACTTGCAAATGAAGTCAGCAGCGATGAGGGTGTGGGGTAGCCCTTGGCCTAAGCAGCTCCCTCGTGGGGTGGAGTTTGAGGGGGGTTTGAGGAAAGAACAAAGATAAAGCAGAATGGCAGCTGAGTGGGTGACAAATAAAAGGGGTACCAGGTCTGTGTGCGTGAGATATTCCAGGCATGGGCTCTGCCTATTATGTCTCCTGTGGGCATAGCTGGTGGAAGCTTCCAGGCCTTACCTGTGCTGTCTGTCCACATCACCACCTGGAAGGAGCCCTGGATGGGGAGAAGGTGGTATTTGTGTTCCTAGTGGCTTTTATGAACTGACTTGGGCTGCCAGCAACCGTGGCGGTACTAGAGAGTCCAGTCTGTCCAGAGAGAGGTTGGGTGGGTAGAAATGTTGTATAAGGAAATGAATGAATGAATGAATGAAGGATATGAGTCTGACATATTACCCAACTCAGAAAAGATGATGCCAGACATGGCTTCCACATGTCAGTTCCTCTCCTCCCAGGGGAAGGCAGGAGATTGGAACTGTATTTCTAGCTTTTCCTCTGGTCCTTTAGTAGCCTTGGATAATGTGTTTGGCCTTGGTGAGACTCAGTCTACTCATCTGTGAAATGGGGCAATAGTTCCCATCATGAGGGTCGGGCAAGGTAATGGCATGAAAATGACCAAATGACCAGCTGTAGCAGAACCAGCAGGACTAGAGGCAAACAGAGCAGGAGCTCTGGAGATGAGTAAGCTGTACCTCACTGACCACTCTCCCTACAATAATATTAAACTAAGAGAAGTCTGTGGATAAAGACATTTTGGGGGGATGAGAGACCAGCTGGGGGAGGAGTGGGGGCACACACCTCTGTGAACTCCACGCTGGCTGGATCCCCCAGGATGGAGCCGTCAGGCTGCTTGTAGCCAGCATAGCGGATGAGCTGGGAGTTCCAGACTCGAAAGTCATGCTTGCCGTCGGTCCTCTGGGGAAATATGGTGATGGCAGATCTGTGGCGGAGAGAGGGGGACGTTTGGCACCAGGGCTGGGCTTGCACTTTGGGGACATACTGGAAAAAGTGTTGTCCAGGCCAATGAGTGCATAAGGCTCAGGGCCCACGGAGCAGCTTTTGGAAGGGGAGGGACCTTGCTCTGTCTCTTCACTGGACCGCTGGGTGAGGAAGGGTGGAGGATAGGAGGCCTGGTGCCAGCTCACTGAAGGAAAGAGAATGCTTCTCTAACTGGAGACTTTCAAACAATCTTGACTTGGGCCAGTTTTCCAGAAAGTTGTTTTGCAGCAGGTAATCCTCAGGGGAAAAAACCATCAGATCCTGTTTCCTTTTAAAAGCTCACCGCTGATTCCCAGTTTCAGTCTTTCTTTTACCACCATCATTATTTATTGTCCCATTTGCTCACCCCCTGTACCACAGCAAAGTCTACAGACTTACGATTAATAAGAGATCAACTTCCTTTTGTACTCATATTTATTTACTTTGAAGGAAAACTGAAGATCGCCCCTGGCCTTGCCCACCTAAATAGGCAACTGTGAGACCGTGTGCTGTTATTAAATTGTAGAAACATGTGGTTGCCTACGGAAGGCACCTCACTGGAGCCCTGCTCTCGTTTTGTTAAAAGGGAAATTGGCGTTTTGGAGGGGTGTTTAATGATGCCTTATCCTCTTTGGTACCATCAGAAGGATCGAAACAAATGGAAAGGAGAGTAATTTTTTCACGAAGTGGTTTGATATTATCTCCTGCCAGAAGCTCCTGTTATCTGGACTCATCAGTTCCATCCACGGACCAAGTCCTAGGCTATGGAAACCACATCCTGGCTTGTGTCAACATGGGGATGATGTCATAGGTCCAACCCAATGCTCACAGATCTGCTCCCATTCACATCCTGCCCCTGGAACCCTGCCCTGCTGCTCCCTTGGTTGGAGTCTGTTTCTGCTGTCATGTACCCAATTTCAAGGCCCGATTCAAATTTGCTTTCTCCACACAGCATCCCCTGTCTTATCTAGTTCCCAGGGCCTCCTTTTGAGCACGTTTAGGTCATACTGTCTGCACAAGACAATACTGCATTTAATACTGCAGGGAGTGGTGTGTCACACCTCGGGGTAAGTCTAGAACCCAGGCTGAAGGCGGAAGTCATATAGAGCCAAAGATGCTCTTAAAAATCTCTTAGCAAAGGTGCCATATTGGAGATGAACACAGACTGAGTAAAATTGTGAGCATTTCCCTCCAGCGTTAAACCACATGGCTGTTTCTTTGGTTAAGCAGCAGATAAAGCCTGTTTGTTTTTGTTTATTTATATTTAAAAAGTGTGTTTAGAAGCTCCAGAATCTCACACAGTGGGGTGGGATGCTTACTCTGTGTGTGGGAATGAGCCCAATGGAAGACATGGAACAGGTTTACACCTCCCATCTCCCAAGTCTCCTAAGCATAATGTCGCAAAATGGCAAGTCTAATGCCCTGTACTGTTTGAATTACATCTCTCTCCCTCCCTTCATCTCCCTTGTCCACCTTCCTCCTTTATGCTTAGATAGTTTCCATACATGGTATACATTCCCTTATGGCCTCTCATCGTGTGCAGATGTGTAGTTTCAAACTTGTAAAAAAAAAAAATTAGCCAAATATTTCATCAATAGAATATCTCATTTAGACCCGCCCCCCCAATACAGAATTGAAAAAAGCAAAGGTGCACTGCTTACCCTGTGGCGATCCCCACCCCATATTACCCCATCACAGCACCATTTGAAAGCTACCAAAATAACCCATAAACCCCTTGAGGCCAAGACCTTGACTGGGCCCTCCTTTAATGTTAGGATATGCAGGAGGGCTCTTTATTGTTTTCTGAGGGGTGAGATCTTTTAGGAAAAAGATCTGAATACTAATTTCCCAAGCAGGCCCTGGGCTTAAATTGCAGGGTCTTTTCCTATTGGTGGGCTCAGCTGGCAAACACCATTTCCTTCTCAAGGAAGAGACTCGTCCAAGAAAGCCCATGCTTAATGCCAATAGGCCACTTTGGGGATGAGCTCAGTGTAGCCTGAGGGCTTGTGGGAATATCCCTGCAGTGGTCCTGCATGGCCCCAAGATGGGGCTGGTCCTCAGCTGCTGGGAACAGATGCAGGGGCAGGACTGAGGGAGTAGGATTAACAACTGTCACCGCCTGTCTGCGGGGCCCCAGCTGTTCCCTTCTAGCTGCTCCTCTCCCAGCTGAGACTTGCCAATGTGGAAGCCACCAGCTCACATTGGCGCCTTCCTGCCTTGGCCTGTACCCTGTGGCTTTGTTCTTCGCGGGGGGGCAAGAGGAGTCCCAGGGGTGGCTCAGCTTGGTGGAACCAGAAACGGTGGTCCCCACAGCAGCGGGAAGAGAAATTGCCTTTTAAACCCAGGGAGCCTCAGAGGCAGCTCCAGGCAACAGAGCAGGAGGTGGTAAAAGCAGGTCACCACCGGCAATGGGATTTTCCTATTCCTGGGAATCTGAAACATCCCTTCCTGTTTCCGCCGTGGGTGATATTGAACTGTGGGATAAACGTGATTTTGGTTGCTGTAGTCTTGCAAACCACACGGGAGTCTGTTTCTCCCGGGAGAGAAGGCACATGGCGGTTAGAACGAGGATGCCAGGCTACCTCTCTCGGCTTGACACCTGTCCCCGGGAAAAGAGGGGGAACGTTTCCTTCACAGGGGACTGAACGCCAGACCCAAGGGTCAACGATGGGGTGACAACAGACTCCGCTCCCCTAAGCGGGTCAGCTCACCTGAGGTTCCCTTTGTTGGTGGCATACTTGATATGGTTACAGATGTAGTTGAACATCCCGTGAGCCGTGGTACAGTCGCGGGCATCGAACACCTGCAAGGGGTATATCGTGGGAATGATCACCTCCTCCTTCCCCATTCATCACCCCCAGGGCAGCCCTCCCAATGGAGGAGCGCCCAGAGCCCCCCCACCCCCGGCTGCTGCCCCCCTGGAGTAGTGAGCATCTCATTACTGAGCCCCAAACTGGGTTTTATCTTTTTTTCTACCCTAATAACTATGGCCAATCAAACCAAGAAAAATCCCCTAAAAGTAGGCATGGAGTGTAAGTGAATGTAGGAAAGGGATGTGAGCAGAGGAGAGACTTTAAATGGGCTGCCTGTATCTCCTATGAGGCTCCTAGGGATTAGGGGCTTAAAAATAAAACAACAACAAAAAAATCAGACACCCCGCCCCCCCCCCCAAGATTGATAACTAATCTACTTCCAAAATGAAACTATTCCCTAGAGGAAGAAAAAGTCACACCAGGCGACACAGAATCTAATACTTTTAGGTAGTAGGCAGATAATGTAAATAAGGAAAGACAGGAGGTATAAGACAAAAGGGGCAAGTGGGGTCTGTAGTAAACTGGAGAGTATAAGCCCTACCTAGAGACATCCAATTCAATTTTTAAAAAAGATTGTTTGGGCTAAATAAGATATAAGCCAGATTCAGTCATGATCTGAGAATTTGGGACCCCATGATCACCATCTGAGAGTTCGCCATAGCCACCACGTGCCCTTGCTAGGAGCTGACACTTTTTAAAGCTCATTCCTCCCCCCCACAACCCCACCAAAGGGCTCTTCATAGTATCTGAGGCTGACTGCCCACCTGCAGTTTGGACCACTGGATCCGGCCGACGCAGCGGGAGGCATTCCTCCAGGCGTGCTTGGCCCCGTAGATGAGCTCTGTGTCCCTGAGCTGGTAGGTGCTGGTGCTTTCAGTCTCTCTGTTCACCTCTTCCAGCCTCTCCATATGGGCTTTGGAGCCAAATCTGAGGGAAGAGGGAAGAGAGAAGAGACATGGGAGCATCACCCTCTCTACTAAATTAGAGGTTGGTGGAAGGAGTGAGCTATTACAGGAGGCCAGAAGCCACAGAGTCTGGGTTGATATCTGTACACAAGAGTTTGAACATAAAGCAGAGACTGGCAAACTCAAATGCCTATAAAGGCCCAGCAGTGTACATATGATTGAACTGGCTGGCTGGGGACTGCAGCCAACAGGTGAGCCTACACCTGGTCCAAAGGGGGCAGCCCCAACTCTGCTCTAGCCTGCTGTTGTCTTATAGGAATGGGGGGGCTGGTACTGCCAGATCTTCTTTCAAGAGAAACTGGAAATCTTATTTTTAAAGGGAACTCTTCTAATTTTTAAATGGTGGCAATAAACTGAATTTTAGAAAGTTAAAAAATTCTTATGAAAAGGTTCAGGCTTACAAAAAGGTATAGAGAATAATATAATGAATCATGTCCCAAGCCTAAGAAATGATAAATAAATAAGAAAATATATTATAGTTCCTTGGGAACTACTCTGCACTGTAGCCCACTTTCTTTCCAGGAGTGACTGCTGTTTTGAATGTGGCATCTAGCATTCTCATGCTTTTGTTTATATTTTTGCCACTTGTGTATCTATCCCCTAAATCACGTATAGTATTTTTCTGCATGTTTAAAAAGTTGATGTAAATGGGGCTGTCCTGAATGTATCCTTCTACAACCTGTCCTTTTTTTCCTTTGCTCAAAGTTATTTAGAAGCTTCATCTCCATGAACATGCAGAGTTTTAACCTGTTCGTGTTCACAGCTGTATAGTATTCCATTACAGAAAATGCCACAGTTTACTTACACGTTCTCCTATCAATGGAGTTGAGATTGTTTCCAGTTGGCTCTTTAATTTTTTTTCCTATTCTAACAATGTTTCAGTGAACATTCTTATGCAGGCCTTCTTGTGAACAAGTGTGAGAGTTTCTTTAGGGGATATACCCAGGCGTGGAATTGCTTGAAAAGTTTCAATTTTAAGCAACACTTTGCGGGCTAAACAAAAACACTTCTAGGGACCAGATCTGGCCCTTGGGCCACCAGTTTTTGACCTCTGTACATGGTAGGCAGAGGCCTTATGCTCAGGTCTTGGTTCAACTGTCTGCACAGTTGGACCTGAAGTCTCTGTACCCAGTACCCGGTCTTCCCAGTGTAGACATGAACTTGCCTTTTAATTGACGAGTAGTACTGATCAATAAACTCTTTGGCAAGAGGTAAGAGCTGTTCTTTTGTGCGGACGTCTTCAGGCCTTCGTATTTGCTGAGAAGGAAGCATGATGGACCCCATACAGATGTGCTCGGTGCATCCCGTACCCTGGAAGGAAAAGAGATTTGGGCTATTACTTTGTTTCACCCAACTGTGGCACGTGTAGGGTTGTGGACCTGGATCTGACATTCGTGGTGGAGTTTCCCTGGCTTTAATTCCCAAAGCGGATTTCTCACATACCAGCTTCTAATCACTGTTGGACCTGGTTATCAGCCCAGGTAAGGAAAGGATAAGCAGCATTTTAAGGTTCTGAATGTGTTTGCCCTACTTAACTGGGGGGAGAGGGGCTTTGTGACTGCCATTCCCTGGGAAGCAGAACCATTGGTGCTGAATCCCCAAATATTTTTTGATCCCATGTTGATCAAGAAGGAGCTAGTAGAGTGATTATAGTAACTTGTTAGAATGTGTCTGTGGGATGTTGATTGCAGAACATAGCCCTAATTCTTCCCCTCCCTGTATTCACACCCTTTGCTATGTGACTTTACAGCAATTCTCATCAAGAGGTAAAGCCTCTTCCCTCTCCTTTTGAATCTGGGCTGGTTTGGGCCAATAGAATATGGCAGAAGTGACACTGTGCCCATTCTGAGTCTAGACCTCGAGAGATCTCACACGTTTCTGCTCATTCTCTCAGGACACTGCAAGCAGCATGTGAAGGAGACCAAGCTAGCTTGCTGGAGGATGAGAGGCCGCATGGAGCAGAGCTGAGTTATCCCAGCCAGGGCCATCCTAGACCAGCCTGCCGAGAGCTGACCCCTCAGATGATCGCAGAAGCATGAAATCAGCAGAACCACGCAGCCAATCTGTAGGCTTTTGGAAAATAGTAAGTGGTGGTTGTTTTAGGTCACTAATTTTGGGGGAAGTTTGTTACACTCCAATAGCTAACTGATACAACATTCCTCCAAGAGGCCCATTTTCCAGAACAATGTAAAACAATAGATTGGTTGATTGACTTAAAAATATATAAAATTTAGAGGACAGACTGAAAACCAAGAAGGGTTTGTCTAAAACTCCATCAGTGGTCGGATTGTGTGAGAGAAAAAGAATGTACTTAGAACAAGCAACTCCCCTTTTGAGTACAAGGGACACGAATAAAAAGTATTTGCACAAGTAAGTATCCACCAGTGGTTCTCAAATGGGGGTGAATCTCCCACCCAGGGGACATCTGGTAATGTCTGAAGACATATTTGGTTGTCACAGCTCGGTGGGGGGGGGTACGGGCATCTGGTTGGCACAGCTCGGTGGGGGGGGGTACGGGCATCTGGTTGGCACAGGTCAGGGGTGATGCTCAACATCCTATAATGCACAGGTTGGTCCCCACGACAAGAACTACCCAGTCCCGTGTGTGGATATTGCTGGGGTTGAGAAACCCTGGTCTCCCCCTTGCTGGGGTACTCACCAACGTGCTCTTAAGGTGGAGGGTGTCAGAGAGAACCACGTCGGTCTCCCAGTTCTTGACCTTGAGGAAGCGAGGGCACTTGGAGGGGCTGCCATTCTTTATGGGAGACTGTTTTCCCGAGGCAGGGGGCTGGAGGAGAGAATAAAGATGAGATATTATGTATTTGAGGGCACTGGAAGATTGTTTCCACTGGGATGGGGAGAGGTGATGCTCTTCCTGGAATCTGTCGCCAGTCACCAACTGTCTGTGACTCTCTGGGATGGACACATACAAGGTAGCTGGGAACCTGGCCCCTCTACCTGTGCAGAAGGAGGCACCGTGGAAGAATGTTTCAGGGTCTGTTCTGGGGAGAGGGGTCAGGAACTCAAAGGTGGTCTCTCTGGCGTCTAGCACAGGGTCTGGCACATAGCAGGGACTTAATGAAAGTTTGTGGAATGAATAAGTGACTGAAAGAGCATTGTCAGTCTCTTCAAATGATAACAGCCCTCAGGGCGGAGGAATCAAACCTGAGGCTGGGTCAAGTTACTTGGATTTCTGGGCCTTCCTGCCATAGACCGAACTCACCATTTCGGGCAAGTACTGGGAAAACAAAAAGTTTATGTGAGAAAGGTTTAAAGCATAGAATACTTTCCCCCGATTTCAGGTTTCTGCTTTTCAAAAAGGCCAAACGTGTCCCTGCCTCAGGCCTTTGCACTTACTGTTCTCTCCATCTTGAATGTCTTCAGTGCTCCACTTATCTTCACCTCTGTGAGCAAACTGTCCAGTAGGTGAGCGGGGATAAGCCTGGGCTAACAAATGTTGGCCCATCCATTTTGAACTTCATCAATAAGGATCACATTCTGTCTTGGGTGTTTCTGAGTGGTTGTCTACCTGCCTGGGCAGAGGTGTGCTCGTGCATCAGACAAGCATCAGCAACTCTAAGGGACAGGCAGCAGGCACCCCCTGATGCAACAGCCGAGCAAGGGAGGGGAGAAGATGAGACAATGTTGCATCACTCAGGCCAAAGAGTAGAGCAGTGGGCAGTGACCTTGAGGCAGGGCATTCACACATTCAAATTGTATTTATTGAGCACCTACTATGTGTTAGACACTGTTAGGCATTGGGGACACTGAGGTGAACAAGGCAGTCCGGATCCTTGTCATTCTGGAGCATCGTTTTGGGAGAAGCAGAGATAAATAATAAGTAAACTAATATGTGGACGATATAATTTCAGGTGGTGATAAGAATATAATATAGAGGGAGGTAATGGTGACAAAGTGGAGGGGAAAGAGGCAAGTGCAAAGACCCTGAGGTAGGGATGAGTTTGCTCAGTTCAAAGGACCAGCAAGGAGGCCAGTGTGGCTGGAGTGGATGAGTGGGGATGAGTACAAGGAGATGAAGTCAAAAAGGAGGCAGGGTCCACGTCTCATCAGCTTGGAGGTGCTCAGGCTGGCAGGGAGCTGTGAATTAGGATTAAATCAGGTTAAGCCTAGGACAGAAATCACAGGGAACTCTCAAGGACAACTACTGAAAACTAGCGTTCAATGAGCACTTGCTATGTTCCAAGCAACATCATCCCCATTTTCCAGATGAGGAAACTGAGGCACAGACAGGTTAACTAAGTTGTCTAAGACCACAGAGCTAGTAAGCTGGAGCCAGGAGTCAAAGCCTGGCAGTCTGGCCTTTGAAACCATGCCCTTAACTGTTTGACTATCCTGCCTCTTGACGATCATGCACAATTCACTCATTCATTCATTCATTCATTCAGCACATGTTTACTGAATATCTCCTATGTGCCAGGCAAGTCAGTAAGGGCCAGGGCTACAGTGACAAACATACAGATGTGATCTGTGCCCTCATGGAGTTCACAGTCCAATGGGGATGGTGATTTAATGAACCATTATAATTGAGTGAAGTGGGTGCCATAACACGGGACATTGGCAGTGTGTAGGGGGCTGTGGAAGCACACAGAAGAGGTGCCTGACCCAGAGTATTTGACTTCTAAGTCAAGACCCGAAGGATAAGCAGGTGTTAACCAAGCAAAGAAGTGGGAGCACAGTCTTGCTGGCAGAGAAGTGAGAGGCATAGACACCTTTCCAGCCAAGGAAGAGGAGCTCTGTGCTAAAGCGTCCACGCTGCCATGTTGGAGTTTGGGGAACAGGAGGCAGGTGACAGCATGCCACTGCTAAAGATCATGCCGGAACAGTGCAGGCAGCAATGGCAGAGAACAAAAGGAAGGTACTATGACGCATGGTCTTCCACACCTCCCTGCTCTGGCCAGGCCCAGTCATCCCCAGTGGCTCCCATCTCAGTGTTGGGCACCACCATCCATCCACCATCTGCGCATATACCACAGGGAGGAGCTTCCTGGGCATCATCCTCTTTATCTCCCACACCCAATCCATCCCTGACTCCCATCCATTTTAGCCTTCTAAATAACTCTAGAATCCATTTGGTCCCCTTTCTCTCCATCTACTGGCCAGCACCCTGTCCAAGCCTCCATCATCTTTCATTGGGGTGATTGCAACAGCCTCCTAAATGTTAGCCATTCTTCATCACTACTGGTGTCATTACTCTGCTACTAGTAAAACCTGTAGTCCGTTACATCGGCTACTGCTATAAGCGTGACTACTGTACTGCCACCCCGGCAGCAGGAGAATGATATGGGTGAATTCCCTAATAGGGAATAGGCAGATTCCCTATTTGCCCTTCTATCCTGCTAAACTCTTAAGTTATTTTACTTATGTCCCCACGTGAAGCCACGTCCAAACTCCACTTCCTTGGAAGGCCTGTCCAGACAACCTAAACTTCTTTATTTCGGATTCTATTTCCACTCCTGTGTCTTCCAGCAGATGTCCAGGTGATGGAGGTCACCTCTGGGCAGGCCTTTGTGGTGACAAATTCCTCTGATCGTGCCGACGACCTGCATCCTTGAGAAAATAAAATCCTACCTTGCCCGCGTGGGAGGCACCCCAGCCGTCCTCCCTAGGCAGGGCGTCACTTAGCCTGTTTAGAAACTCTCTCTCTTAACACCCTGGAGGTTGAGGAGCAGCTGGAATCCCACAGTGGGGATAACAGACATGGTGTTGGCGGTGGGGTCGGGCCCAGGACCCGTGGAGGTGACAGGAGGGCAGGAGGGCGGGGAGCCTGACAAGGAGGGAGGAAGAGAGGGGTGGGGCGTGGCCGGTGGGCAGGCAGCCGGCAGCAATCATTGGCACGGCGGAGGGAGTGAGATAACAGGCAGTAAAAGAGACCATGTGCTGAGGGTCCAGATGTGCGAGGGGTGGTCATTGCGAGACAAGTAATTGGGGGCCCAGGCGCGAGGTGTGCCATTCTGCACCCCAGGCTGTGTGAACTGCCCACTTGAAACCAGGCATTAGGAGGCCTCTGGCAGGGCTGTTGTACTTGGGCTTTGATGTTTTAATTAGCCAGCAGTAATATTAGCTGACTCAGGAGGGGACAAATGGGGAGATTAATATAGCAGTCAGGGACCTGCATGGGGGATGCAAATGACTTTTCTGAGTGGGGACCTAAGCTAAAAATTCAGATTAGTGGCACTTGTGGGTTGTTAAGCTGGGGATGGGGCACAAGTGGACTTTGGGCTGTGGCTGTGTGTGTTTGTTTCTGGATTTGTGTCTGGGGTAGACAATGGAAGCTTTTCAGGTCGCGGGAGACACTGACTCGATTTCAGTGGGTTCTATGGGAGGGCTCCTCGATGCCTGTTCCTAAATTTGCAAAGGAGGCTCTGAGCTCCTGGGCATTTCAAAGGCTTTGTCAACACCTCTTTGCTTGGGGAGCCTGCAGAGAGGCCCTGAGGAAATGGAAGGAAATGATCTCGCAACCCAAGAGGAGACAGCAGGTGAGGTCATGTCAGCCTGGGGCCCTGAGCCAGGAATTCAGCTTGTAGGAGCCCCGGCACCCTCATTCCTTGCCCCTTTCCTTCCCTCCCTGCTTTCTCTCTTTCAACAAATACACACTGAATACGTACTGTGTGCCAGGGACTTGTGTTCTAGGCCCTACGGTGATCCCCATTCTCTTGGGAGAAGCACCTTCTAGCTGCATGCTCTGAAGCAGGGGTTTGCAAACTGTGGCCCTGTGGGCCAAATTTGGTCTACCATCTATTTTGGTACAGCCCATGGACTAAGAATGGTTTTCCCATTTTAAACTTGTTGAATAAAAAAGTCAAAAGAAGGATAATGTCCCATGACAGGTGAAAGTTACATGAAGTTTGAATTTCAGTGTCTGTGAATAAAGTTTTATTGGCACACAGCCAACCTTGTTTGTTTCCATATTGTCTACGGCTGCTTTTGCAATACAAGGGCAGAGTGGGGAAGTTGTGATGGAGACTAAGATGGGATGGCCCACAAAGCCAAAAATATTTCCTATCCTCTCCTTTACAGAAAAAGTTTGCAGACTCCTGATTTGAAGGATTAAATTCCGGTGGCTGAAAGCTAAGCTATCTTACTTATGTCTCCATCCACTTAAACATTGCTGAGTCAGAGATCACTCCTGATCATTCTTTAAAACAGCGCCCCATCCTTGTTACTCTCTGCCCCTTTATCATGCTTTATTTTTATTCATAGCACTTATCACTGCCTGTAGTTTGTGAGTGTATATGTATTTGCACATGAATGTACGTAGTTATATCTCTTTATCTTATATAGATTTACATATATCTTTATAGATGTTTAGATATAGATACAGTTTTTTGCTTACTCACCATCCACTTTGCTCTTTTGCCAGTCTCTAGACCGGTGCCCAGCACACACTACGTGTTCAACAACATGTTCATTTGAGGTCTGCTATGGACTGAATTGTATCCTCTCGAATTCATATGTTGAAGCTCTCATTCCCATTGTGACATATTTGGAGATACGGCTTTTAGAAGGTACTTAAGGTTAAATGAGGTTATAAGAGCAGGACCCTAATCTGATAGGATTAGTGGTCTCATAAGAAGAGGAAGAGAGATCGCTCTCTCTCTCTTTCCCTGTGTGCACAGGCTGTGTAAGGTGGCTGTCTGCAAGACAGGAAGAGAGCCCTCACCAAATGCGACCATGCTGGCACCACCCTCCAGGACTGCGAGAAATAACTTTCTGTTGTTTAAGCTGCTGAGTCTGTGGTTGTTGTTTTGGCAGCTTGAGCTATTTAATATAAGGTCTAAATGCATTTCAAATTGTAAAGCAATTATACTCCAATAAAGATGTTTAAATAAATAAATAAATAAATGCATTTCAAAATTGTGGAGTTCCTTAAATGCTAAGCCAAAGACTTCGGCCTTGATTTAGTAGACAGTGGAGAAGCTGCCTTATGGAGGGGGTGGCATTATCGAAGCTGAATTTTAGGAAATATGTGACTGCTGGGACTACAGGAGGGAGAGGGTGAAGGCTCAGAGACCCGGGAGGGGGCTGCTGCACCAGTGCAGGGGAGGGGCCAGGAGGGTGCAAAATACAGTTGCAGGAGCAGACGACAGGAAGGGAGGAGATGGGAGCTGGGGTGCCAGAAGCAGGACAAGAGCCTTGTAGCATGAGAGGATGGGAGGGAAAAGAACAAAGTCAACAATGACTTGGAGGCTTCCGGTCTAGGTAAGTGGGAGGATGTGAGCCTTTTAGCAGACGTTGGGAAGCAAGGAGTGGGAGTGGGGGGGAACGTGGAGGGAAGATTTTAAGGCAGGAAGATAGACGTTAGACATCAGAATCTGGCAGATCTAGAAATAGAGGCCGGGCACCCTGCCCTCTTCCGATCGTGGGCTGTCACAGCCAGGAGCCTCACAGTGAAACCGGGACAAGAGCTTGACAGCAGGGAGGGGGGTGCCTGCCAGACACAGAACATATTAGGAACAGTTAGGAGTTGAACTGTGTTCTCCCAATTCATACCTTGATGCCCTAACCCCAGGACCTCAAAATGTGACCTTGTTTGGAGTCTTTAAAGAGGTAATTAAGTTAAAATGAGGTAATTAAGGTGGCCTTAATCCAATATGACTGGTGACCTTACAAAAAGGGGAAATTAGGAGGCAGACACGTATACAGGGAGAACGCCATGTGAACATGAAGACCGTCATCTACAAGCCAAGGACAGGGACCTGGAGCAGCTCCTTCCCTCACAGCCCTCAGAAGGAACTAACCCCGTAGCCACCTTGACCTCAGACTTCTGGTTTCCAGATTCTGAGATAATAAATTCCTGTTGTTTAAGCCACCCAGTTTGTGGTGCTTCCTCCTGAAAACAGCTCTAGGAAACGAATCTAGGAGCTGAGGCCCAAACCTGTACAAAACAAGTAAGTTCTCGTTCTTTCACCGTTGGTGTCAGGGCCAGCTCCGCCCTCACAGGCCTGCAGCAACTTGCCCTGCTTGGCTTGCTCTAAAATGAGGGCAGCACGCTGGGGCTGAGCCGGGCAGCGGGCCATCCGAACCAGGGCCTGGATGCCACACACCAGGCTGCGGCCCCTTAGCTGCAGTCCCAGGCGGCACTGTTCCAATCGGTGGGTACCACCACTCAGAGCAGCAAGTATAACCCGGTCGGGAGCTGTGGCAGCTCAGTTTCTAGAACCACGGGCCCGCAAGCCAGCAGGTATGTACCCATCCGTGCAATTAAAAAATTGCTACTTATAAAACTTAACCAACAGTGTTAAGTACCTTGGAGTATAATTTCCTTGTAGTGTATTCAAAGCATGATTTCTAAAGTGATTCATTCTTTATAATAACTCCACAGAAGACTGAAATGGCTTATTCTTTCCCCACTCTCTCTCTTTCCCCCTGATTCAATGGTCCGTGTTCTGTAGTCTGTGGAGGATGATTACGGAAGGGGGTGCTTGGGAGTCACACTCATCACAGTTTGGGTTCACAGACAAGGGCCTCTGGAGGTGAGGTTTTGTTTCTGTTTTTGTTTTTGGCCCTGCAGCGCTGCATGTGGGATCTTAGTTCCCTGACCAGGGACTGAACCCGCGCCTCCTGCAGTGGAATCAGGGAGTCCTAACCATTGGACCGCCAGGGAAGTCCCAAGGGGTTTTGAAGTTAGCTTGCTGTTGCTTTCTCCAAATGAGGTGATGCTTGTAGTCACAATGATCTCACAAGATGATCAGAATATTAGACAACTTTAAACTTGGTCCCATTGCCAGACCAGAATGTACATGTGCACTACGAATTAATTTTGAGAAATCCTGTAATTATCTTGTGGCCCATCCCTATTATATTGCATTGTACTGTGTGTGTTTATTAAAAGCGTTAACTTGCTAAATGTAAATATTTAAAATGCACAACAAGCTTGGTGATCATGTTTTGGACTTTTTACCTTTTAAACATCCTGGGACCCTCAGAAAATAGAAGTGGGGTGGGGCTTTGTGGACTTCCGAGAATCTCCGTGTGGAGGTGGCTTTGGCTGCTGATACCCATTTGTAAATAGAGGAGGAAAAAATGACTTTGACCCAACTCGGCCTATCTGGGGAAAGAATCTGAATACGGTTTGATGCAATAAATGAGCATACAGAGTGGAGTCACTGATCCCTGAGCTAGGACGTCATTGTCCTACACGGACAACACTCAAACAGCTTGCACTGAATACATTCACTATTAAAACAAACAGTTAACAAAATACGTGCAGGGCTTCCCTGGTGGCGCAGTGGTTGGGAATCCACCTGCCAATGCAGGGGACACGGGTTTGAGCCCTGGTCCAGGAAGATCCCACATGCTGTGGAGCAAGTAAGCCCGGGCGCCACAACTACTGAGCCTGCGCTCTAGAGCTTGCAAGTCACAACTACTGAAGCCCGCGTGCCTAGAGCCCGTGCTCCGCAACAAGAGAAGCCACCGCAAGGAGAAGCCTGTGCATCGCAATGAAGAGTAGCCCCCGCTCGCCGCAACTAGGGAAAGCCCGCGCGCAGCAACGAAGACCCAACGCAGCCAAAAATAAATAAATAAATAAATAAATTTATTAAAAAAAAAAATGTGGAAATTCCAGCAGGGCTGAACCCGAACACCCGTCAATATAGGCCCCACTTCCTGGTTCCACCCTGGCTCAGACCACAGCAGCAGGTCATAGAAGGCTGGTCCCTTGACTAAGTGACCTAGGAAGACCCTGGAGGTCACTGAGCAGGTGATGGTCTGGGTGGAGGGTTGTGAAACATCAGCAAGATTTGGATTCTGCTGCCACTGGGAACTGAGGGACTCTGTTCAGTATAAATTCCTGGAGAGAATCCTTTGCGCCCTGTTTGAGGGCAATCCAGGAACTCCTGGTAACTCGAGGAAGTGGGACGGGGGTATTGAACATGCTTTGGGGAAAATCCAACCTGAGTGTCTCACTTTGGTCGTGAGCCAGATCAAGGCAAAGGATACCTGGCCCGATAGAGTTGGGGGCAGAAATGGGTTTAATTGCAACTTATATTATATTAGGGATTTGGGGGCACTTTCCCACAGAGAGAAACTAACCTCAAAACATAAGAGGTTTCTCAAGTGCTTAGACACAGGCTTAGGGAAGGGAGTAATCAACAGGACCCCCAGGAAGGTACCCTGAATGCAGCCAGCGGAATGTGCTAGAGCCAGTCAAGTGGGCTCTGCGGGGAACATCTGCTCATGAGTCTACGAAACCGCAACTATCACAGTGTGATAACTGCTGTGTGTGGGTCTGTGTCTGGAGCTTGTCTTGAGAGTGGTTGTTTCTGGAGGTTGAGGCAAATACTCGAGGAAAAGATGACGTCTAGGCTCTGAACTCAAGGGCCGTGATCATTTCAATTTCATTTCGAGTGACATCCAGTAAATGCCTATTCTGTGCCTCACCCAGGCTAGGCCACTGCATATCCACTGGTTCATGGACTCCTCATGGTAACTCATTTTTCAGATGAGGAAATGGAGGCTCTGAGAAGTAAACTGACTATCCCCAAATTAACAACTGATAGGCCACAGAGCTGGGCCTGGAATCCAGGCCCTCAAAGTTTCCTTTTTTTCCATCTAGGTCTTATTGCTCCCTGCTCTGTGTATTCCTAGAGCTTGGCCCCAGGAGGTAAATGCCATACACAACATTGATTTGAACGATTGACAAGGATGACGATGTCGTCGTAAAGGGAAAGAGATGCGGCTTTGTCACCAAGACTCAGTGGGTGGTCGCTTTCCCTTTCTGGGCCACAAGGGTGTCATCTGCAAAATGGGTACAGGGCTTCTTGCCCTATCTGCCTCACATTAGCAATATAATCATTAGCAATACATCTTTACCTAAATTAGCAATATGATGCCTAGATCAGCAATATAATAATTAGCCAAATCACAACAACAACAATAATAATAACACTAATGAACTTTTTTGGAGCATTTATTCTGTGCCAGGCCTTGTAGAGTTAAGAGTGGCTCTAGGGCTGCATGGCCTGGGTTCAAGTCCCATCTTGCCCACTTACTAGTCAAGTGACCTTCTTCAAGCTAGTCAACCCTTTGGGCCTCAGTTTATTCATCTGTAAAATGGGAACGATAACAGTACTCCATTCGGTTGGGCTGGGGATTAAATGAGACTGTGGATCTAAAGTGCTTGGCACAGTGCCTGCCTCCGCTCAACAAATGTTAGCTTTTATCATGACAGCAGATGCTATCATTTCATACAGTATCTCATTTCTTCCTCCCCGCTACTCCACGAGCCCATAAGCCACTATGAGCCTCAGCGCAGATGCTAATCAGTTGTCTGACCACGGTCACCAGGAGGAGGAAGCCAAACGTAGGCTGACCCCATAGCTGAGCTCTTGAGCCCAGTGCTGTGCATGAGTCCAGGGATTAGAATGACCACACCCCCTGCAGGGTGGTATTGTTATCAGCGTTACTGTTATTTTTATCCCGACATCATTACGTGCAGTGAGTCAGGGCTGACTTAGAAGATTTCCCTGTAGCACGCTGGGCTGTCATTGAGAGGCAGAGGGCTGTGCTGGTTTGCCTTCATCCAGACACAGCCTGGCTGGGTCTGGCTGGCCCCTTTTGGTCATCAGCAAAGCCAGCAGCAGCTGGCCGGTTGGGGTGTTTACTCCCAGAGGGGCCCTGGACACCTCTGAAGATTGAGGGCCCATAAGCACTCCCCTTTTGCCTTATAATTTGGAGCTGTGCAGAGAGGCTGGGGTGATGCTGACACTTACCTGGAAATAGGGAAAAGCTTCTCAGCAGATTTTGACATTTTGAAAGCTAGCAAGCCCTATGTCCCCAGGGGTGAGGAAATGCCAGGTTCTTGATGAGGTGGTGGGGATGGGGTGGGGAGGGAGATTTCAAAATAAGAATCATCTCTCTGACTACCTTGTTGCCTTTGTCAGTAAGAGGCTGGAGAGAGGGGCAGCGGGCTGAATAAGAAGGAAGAAACCCAAATGGAAACGCCACTTCCCCCAGGCCCAGGACCCCCCTTGCACCCACTAAGGATTGGATGGATGCTTAATTAGTATCAGAAAATAGACGTTCTGCTCCCAAGCAGGGCACGGTTCTACCCCTACCCCTTAGGAAAGCAAATCAGGCAGGCAAGAAAAATAGATGCTTAATAAAAAGGGAAGCAGAGAAGGGCTTGTTTCGAATCCTAAGGTTTTGCGGGGAGAATGGACAAACAGCACTTTCTCATGTCCTTAATCTAGGGTAGCATTTCCATTTAGGAGGGTTATTATGTAAGGGGCTTTTAGAAAGTGTCAAAACTCAATATGTGTCTTGGGTGGTATTAGCATCAAAGACAACCTCAGCAATCAAATAATAATCCTTAGCAAGAAAAAGAAACATAGTTTATCAGCCATCGCTGTTCCTTTTAAAACTGTAATGCTTTTCCCCACTTTCTTCTAGGCAAACTCCTGCATGATTGTCAAAACCCAGATCAAATGTCACCTCTTCCAGTAAACCTTTCCTGATACCGCCTGAGGTATTTATGTTCCCACAGTGTCTTGTGTCCCCCTCTATTTTAGGATTAATTGCACTGTCCATGTGTCTGTCTCCCCACATTCACCCGTGAAGGTCTCAAGGGCAGAGAGGGCGATGCTTGCTCACCTTTGCTTCCACCCCAAGCTGTGCAGGCGGCAGATATTGGGTGACTATTTTTTGTGTGATGGGTGAATGGATTCATTCCATCCACCAGCCCAGGCCAGATACAATTTGCAAGGGGATGTTAAAGATAAGCATCACAGAGTCATTCACACACTTTGTTCTAGTGACCAGGAACTTGAGTCTCACTGGCTCTACCCATTGCTGACCCAAACTATTAGCAAGAGAAATAACCACTAGGTAAAGATGAACATCTCAGCCTTCTGAGGCTAATTTAAGAGAAGTTGCCTCTATGGCTCGATTTTCCTTGAGTCTGGACAAACAAGAGTATGAAAGAGGATAGGACAGACCACACTATTCCTTCAGGGACCTAACAGTCATCTGAGCCAGGAAGTTCTTTCTCATGTCTAGCCTGCATCTGCCCTGCTTCACCTGGGCTCTGTTGCCTTTTGCCCAGTCCTTGGGGAAAAGGCAGACCAGCTGCTCCTCCGCCAGCTCCTGTCTCTTCGTGACTCAGGAAGGCAGGTAGTGGCTGGGTCTCTCTTTGTGTTATTAACAATGCTACCCACTCCACTGAAGCCTAAAAAAGCAGCAAATGTGGGTTACAACTGGGAGGAAGGAAGCTGATTCCAGGAGCTCCAGGTAAAGTGGCTTTGAGCAGGTAGAGAAGAGGCCAAGCATAGGGGCTGGTCTTTCAGGTCAGAAAGAAACACGTTGGGTTTTCTGTTAATTTGCTCAGCCTGGGAAACATTTCTGAGCCCTGTGGCTGTGAGGGTGTCTAGCAGGAGGTAGCTGGGCTGTTTCTTTAGCGCTGGGACTCCAATATAACTGAGCGCTTGGGTCTCCAGCTCTTTTCAGATCTATTTCTGAGAGGCATTTGGAAAATTGAGTCTTAGACAGCAGAGCCCGGATAATCTCACAGACCAGTGATTTTGAACCTTTTTTGGGTCACAGACTACAGTGAGGACTTGATAGTGATAAAGGAGTGAGTGTAAATCCAAGCACTGCTGGTCTGTATGTCATGCTTCCAGGAGCTCCCATGTCTAAAACTGTTTGGCCGTCTTAACCTCAGGAAGACTGTCTTTTCCCCTTTCTCCAGCACCCTTTCTCCTCCAAGGAAATGGAATTTCCATTTTAGAGGAGGCCTTAAGGCAGGTTCTCAGCACCTCCCCCTGATTGCTATAGACTGAATGTTCATGTCCCCCGCAAATGCAACTGTTGAAACCCAAACTCTATGTGATGGTTTTCGAGGCGGGGCCTTTGGGAGGTGATGAGGTCATGAGGCTGGAGCCCTCATGAATGGAATTAGTGCCCTTATGAAAGAAACCCCAGAGAGGTCCCTTGCCCCTTCTGCCATGTGAGGACACAGCCATAGACGGATGTCTATCAACCAAGAAGCAGGCCTGCACTAGACGTTGAATCTGCCAGTGCCTTGATCTTGGATTTCTCAGCCTCCAAAACTGTGGGAAATAAATTTCTGTTGTTTATAAGCCACCCAGTCTACGGTATTCTGTTATAGCAGCCCAAATGGACTAAGATACTGATCATTTCATCATGATGCCTTGCAAAGAAGGTCTCTGGTCCTATTAATCTCCCTGTCCTGTCCCCAGTATTGAACCCTACTCCTCTGGCTTGAAGTTCAAGTTTATGTTTTTCAAGCTGTCACTGTCTAACCAATATGGATCCTCTGAAAGTAAATAGCCATAATCGTGCTATCACTCAGATTTCAGCAGGACCTTAAGGGTCTTTCTGGTGGGGTCAAGGCCTCCTCTGCTTCTTCCCTCTACCCCAGATCTCAGGGGTTACTGCAGACCAGCAATCCCAAACTCTGATACATAGAGGGGGCAGGTAGGTAAGGCAAATCAGTAAAGCCAGCTGGGTAATCTCAAGACAGAACACTTGGTTGCATATTAAACACATAAGAATATTCTTCATTCTCACAAACATGAAATCTTTCGCATCTTTCCTGAAATGTGTGAACCTCTTGATCAATCTCTACCTGCCACTTATAATAAAGGCATGGATACGAAAAGATTTAACTTTCATCCTAACTATTATAAGAAAACCAGCAGCACTAATGTTATGATAAATGACAATGAACAGTTGGCAGTAATGAGAGGGGCACAATAGAGAGTGGTGGGGATTGTGACAAACTGGAGAGCCCACACCCTGTGTAGTGGGGACAGCTGTTACTCAGTCCAGGCAGATTATTGCCCCATAAGAATATAGGCTCAATGTAGTCAGACTGTCCACATTTGTAAGAGAAGTTGTAAATGTGATAATTACATGAAAATTTGAAACATTGGCAATAAACTCAAAGTACAAACATAAATTGTCAATTAGGACAATATAGTACAAACTTAACAAATCATGTCTACAGCCTGGATCTGGCCTGAGGCTACGTCTTTCTGTCCTTTGTCTTGGGAGGGTTTGCATTATGGCAACACCCTTTCCTTTCAGTTAAGAAAGAAAATGTAAAGAAAATTTAAGCTCTATTTGTTCATTTAATCATTAATGGATAATAATAGTCCTTACACTCACAGTATGGCCTGGATTTTTGAGGACAGCATAATAGAAGGCTACAATTGTGCTTGTCCACCAAACATTCCCAGGTGTCCCTGCAAGAGGGGGCGTGCTTGGCCGGTGGCGTCATGGGTCTGACCTATTGTGGAATCCCTGATGTCTTTATCTTCCCGGCCAACCATCGGCAGCTAAAGAAAGCAATTCCCACTGAGGCTCTGGAATGTCTCATCCTCTCCTGTGAAGCTACTTAGAGAGGCTATGAGTCATTGCTTATGTGGGCTAGTGGTGAAAGGTGTTGTCCATAGATTAAACATTGAAAGAAAGAGCTTAGCAACCTGGCCTGTGCCATCCAGGGCTTGGGACAGGTGGAGGGAAGGAAGAGGATGACCTGCTGAGTGGCCATTCCACCCATACTTTGCTCTGGTGCAGGGGAGGGGTGGGAAATTCACATGTCAGGGTTGCTCTGGTCTGGTCTGTTACCTGCCTGGACAGGTGAGAAAAAGGGTCTGCTAATCTCTAGCCACATCTAGCCACTCTCACCATATTGACTCAGCTGTTAAAACATTTCTCAGAAAATTGGCAGAGACTGAAGAGTTTGATAACACACCAAGCTGGCGAGGCTGTGGGGAAACAGTCATTCGCCTACTTAGCAGGTGGGAATGGTGCAACCTCTGTGGTGAGCAGTTCGGCCATTTCTGCCCAAGTCACAAATGTATATGAGCTTTGAGTCAACAATTCTGCTACTAGGAATTTATTCTTTTGATAAGCCCACCCATCTGTCAATGAGGTATTTGCACAATGTCATGCATTATAGCAATGTCATGGCAAAATATTGGCAATGGACCATGTGTCCACTTTGGAGGACTGGCTCAGTAAACATGGCAGAGCAATATAATGGATTATTATGCAGCCATGAAAAAAGAACCAGGACTCTTTACCTGCTAATGAGGACTAATCTCCAAGATACGTTGACAAGTGAAAGAACAAGGCACAAAACAATATAGCCATATGTTGGAGATATTGTGGGTTCATTTCCAGACCAACAATAATACAGCAAATACCACAATAAAGTATGTGACACTAATTTTTTGGTTTCCCAGTACATACAAATGCTATATGTACTATACTACTATACTGTAGCCAACTAAGTGTGCAATAACCTTGTGTCTTAAAAAATGTACATAATTTAAATTAAAAATAATGCTACTGGAAAAATGGCACCAATAGACTTGCTCAGTGCAGGGTTGCCACAAACCTTCAATTTGTAAAAACAAACAAACAAACAAAAAAAGCAATGAAACAAGGTCTGCCTGTATGATGTGCTCTCATTTGTGTAAAAACATGTGAAAATAGCTCTCTGCACATGGCCCTGGGCTGCCATCTTGGATTGCAGTGTCGTTCGACCCACTTCTGCACACGGCCTGCCTGAGCTGAGGTGCTGGTGGAAGCCATTCCGCACTAGGAACTCCGGTCAGAAGAGCTGGGTGTGAGGCCTCTGCACGTGGCCCCCTGTGAGCAAGTGAAACCCAACTAAGCACAAAGGAAAAAAACAAGCCATCTCAGAGCTGTGACTATTTTCAAGGCTACTGTATTTCTCTGTGGAACACTGCCTTTGGGGCAAAACAAGGAAGAAGCAGGTGATTCTAATGTGCAGCACAGAAGAAGAGCCACTGCAGGCCAGCTTCTCCAACTCTGAAGGCACTCCAACCGTGTGGCTGACAGGGTCTTGGTGCTCCGGCCGGCTGTCAGGCCTGAGCCTCTGAGGTAGGAGAGCCGAGTTCAGGACATTGGACCACCAGAGACCTCCCGGCCCCACGTAATATCAATCGACAAGAGCTCTCCCAGAGATCTCTGTCTCAATGCTAAGACCCAGCTCCACTCAACGACCAGCAAGCTCCAGTGCTGGACACCCTATGCCAAACAACTAGCAAGACAGGAACGCAACCCCACCCATTAGCAGAGAGGCTGCCTAAAATCATACTAAGTTCACAGACACCCCAAAACACACCACTGGACGCAGTCCTGCCCACCAGAAAGACAAGATCCAGCCTCATCCACCAGAACACAGGCACAAGTCCCCTCTACCAGGAAGCCTACACAACCCACTGAACCAACCTTACCCACTGGGGGCAGACACCAAAAACAACGGGAACTATAAACCTGCAGCCTGTGAAAAGGAGACCCCAAACACAGTAAGTTAAGCAAAATGAGAAGACAGAGAAATACTCAGCAGATGAAGGAGCAAGGTAAAAACCCACCAGACCAAACACATGAAGAGGAAATAGGCAATCTACCTGAAAAAGAATTCAGAGTAATGACAGTAAAGATGATCCAAAATCTTGGAAATAGAATGGAGAAAATACAAGAAACATTTAACAAGGATCTAGAAGAACTAAAGAGCAAACAAACAATGATGAACAACGCAATAAATGAAATTAAAAATTCTCTAGAAGGAATCAATAGCAGAATAACTGAGGCAGAAGAATGGATAAGTGACCTGGAAGATAAAATAGTGGAAATAACTACTGCAGAGCAGAATAAAGAAAAAAGAATGAAAAGAATTGAGGACGGTCTCAGAGACCTCTGGGACAACATTAAATGTACCAACATTCGAATTATAGGGGTCCCAGAAGAAGAAGAGAAAAAGAAAGGGACTGAGAAAATATTTGAAGAGATTATAGTGGAAAACTTCCCTAATATGGGAAAGGAAATAGTCAATCAAGTCCAGGAAGCGCAGAGAATCCCATACAGGATAAAACCAAGGAGAAACACGCCAAGACACACAGTAATCAAATTATCAAAAATTAAATACAAAGAAAAAATATTAAAAGCAGCAAGGGGAAAGCAACAAATAACATACAAGGGAAACCCCGTAAGGTTAACAGCTGATCTTTCAGCAGAAACTCTGCAAGCCAGAAGGGAGTGGCAGGGCATATTTAAAGTGATGAAAGGGAAAAACCTACAACCAAGATTACTCTACCCAGCAAGGATCTCATTCAGATTCGACAGAGAAATTAAAATCTTTACAGACAAGCAAAAGCTAAGAGAATTCAGCACCACCAAACCAGCTTTACAACAAATGCTAAAGGAACTTCTCTAGGCAGGAAACACCAGAGAAGGAAAAGACCTACAATAACAAACCCAAAACAATTAAGAAAATGGTAATAGGAACATACATATCGATAACTACCTTAAATGTAAATGGATTAAATGCTCCCACCAAAAGACATAGACTGGCTGAATGGATACAAAAACAAGACCTCCCGTATATATTCTGTCTACAAGAGACCCACTTCAGACCTAGGGACACATACAGACTGAAAGTGAGGGGATGGAAAAAGATATTCCATGCAAATGGAAATCAAAAGAAAGCTGGAGTAGCAATTCTCATATCACAGAAAATGACTTTAAAATAAAGACTATTACAAGAGACAGAGAAGGACACTACATAATGATCAAGGGATCAATTCAAGAAGAAGATATGACAATTGTAAATATTTATGCACCCAACATAGGAGCACCTCAATACACAAGGCAAACGCTAACAGCCATAAAAGGGGAAATTGACAGTAACACAATCATAGTAGGGGACTTTAACACCCCACTTTCACCAATGGACTGATCAACCAAAATGAAAATAAATAAGGAAACACAAGCTTTAAATGATATATTAAACAAGATGGACTTAATTGATATTTATAGGACATTCCATCCAAAAACAACAGAATACACTTTCGTCTCAAGTGCTCATGCAACATTCTCCAGGATAGATCATATCTTGGGTCACAAATCAAGCCTTGGTAAATTTAGGAAAATTGAAATCATATCAAGTATCTTTTCCGACAACAACGCTATGAGACTAGATATCAATTACAGGATAAAAACTGTAAAAAATGCAAACACATGGAGGCTAAACAATATGCTACTAAGTAACCAAGAGATCACTGAAGAAATCAATGAGGAAATAAAAAAAACCTAGAAACAAATGACAATGAAAACATGACGGCCCAAAACCTATGGGATGCAGCAAAAGCAGTTCTAACAGGGAACTTTATAGCAATACAATCCTTCCTCAAGAAACAAGAAAAATCTCAAATAAACAACCTAAGCTTACACCTAAAGCAATTAGATGGACAAAAGGGAACGCTTTTGCACTGTTGGTGGGAATGTAAATTGATACAGCCACTATGGAGAACAGTATGGAGGTTCCTTAAAAAACTAAAAATACAACTACCATGATGCAGCAATCCCACTACTGGGCATATACCCTGAGAAAATCATAATCCAAAAAGAGTCATGTACCACAATGTTCATTGCAGCCCTATTTACAATAGCCAGGACATGGAAGCAACCTAAGTGTCCATCGACAGATGAATGGATAAAGAAGATGTGGCACATATATACAATGGAATATTACTCAGCCATAAAAAGAAATGAAATTGAATTATTTGTAGTGAGGTGGATGGACCTAGAGACTATCATACAGAGTGAAGTAAGTCAGAAAGAGAAAAACAAATACCATATGCTAACACATACATATAGAATCTTAAAAAAAAAAAAAAAAAAGTTCTGAAGAACCTAGGGGCAGGACAGGAATAGAGACTCAGATGTAGAGAGTGGACATGAGGACATGGGGAAGGGGAAGGGGAAGGGTAAGCTGGGAGGAAGTGAGAGAGTGGCATGGACATATATACACTACCAAATGTAAAATAGATAGCTAGTGGGAAGCAGCCACATAGCATAGGGAGATCAGCTCAGTGCTTTGTGACCACATAGAGGGATGGGATAGGGAGGGTGGAAGTGAGGCACAAGAGGAAGGAGATATGGGGATATATGTTTTTGTATAGCTGATTCACTTTGCTATACAGCAGAAACTAACACACCACTGTAAAGCAATTATACTCCAAAAAAGATGTTAAAAAAAAATAAAGCAATTAGAGAAAGAAGAACAAAAAAACCCTGAAGTTAGCAGAAGGAAATAAATCATAAAGATCTGATCAGAAATAAATGAAAAAGGATAAGGAACCAAGATGGCGGAGTAGAAGGACATGCTCTCACTCCCTCTTGTGAGAATGCCAGAGTCACGGCTAGCTGCTGGACAGTCATTGATAGGAGGACACTGGAGCTCACCAGAAAGGGTACCCCACATCCAAAGACAAAGGAGAAGCCACAATGAGATGGTAGGAGGGGCACAATCACAGTAAAATCAAATCCCATAACTGCTGGGTGGGTGACTCACAGACTGGAGAACACTTATACCACAGAAGTCCACCCACTGGAGTGAAGGTTCTGAGCCCCACGTCAGATCCTCAACAAAATACTAGCAAACAGAATCGAACAACACATTAAAAGGATCATGCACCATGATCAAGTGGGATTTATCCCAGGGATGCAAGGATTCTTCAATATACGCAAATCAATCAATGTTATACACCATATTAACAAATTGAAGAAGAAAAACCATATGATCATCTCAATAGATGCAGAAAAAGCTTTTGACAAAATTCAACACCCATTTATGATAAAAACTCTCCAGAAAGTGGGCATAGAGGGAACCTACCTCAACATAGTAAAGGCGATATATGACAAACCCACAGCAAACATCATTCTCAATGGTGAAAAACTGAAAGCATTTCCTCTAAGATCAGGAACAAGACAAGGATGTCCACTCTCACCACTATTATTCAACATAGTTTTGGAAGTCCTAGCCACGGCAATCAGAGAAGAAAAAGAAATAAAAGGAATACAAATTGGAAAACAAGAAGTAAAACTGTCACTGTTTACAGATGACATGATACTATACATAGAGAATCCTAAAAATGCCACCAGAAAACTACTAGAGCTAATCAATGAATTTGGTAAAGTTGCAGGATACAAAATTAATGCATAGAAATCTCTTGCATTCCTATACACTAATGATGAAAAATCTGAAAGAGAAATTAAGGAAACACTCCCATTTACCACTGCAACAAAAAGAATAAAATACCTAGGAATAAACCTACCTAGGGAGACAAAAGACGTGTATGCAGAAAACTATAAGACACTGATGAAAGAAATGAAAGATGATACCAACAGATGGAGAGATATACCATGTTCTTGGATTGGAAGAATCAATATTGTGACAATGACTATACTACCCAAAGCAATCTACAGATTCAGTGCAATCCCTATCAAATTACCAATGGCATTTTTTACAGAACTAGAACAAAAGATCTTAAAATTTGTATGGAGACACAAAAGACCTGAATAGCCAAAGCAGTCTTGAGGGAAAAAAACGGAGCTGGAGGAATCAGACTCCCTGACTTCAGACTATACTACAAAGCTACAGTAATCAAGACAATATGGTACTGGCACAAAAACAGAAACATAGATCAATGGAGCAAGATAGAAAGCCCAGAGATAAACCCATGCACCTATGGTCAACTAATCTATGACAAAGGAGGCAAGGATATACAATGGAGAAAAGACAGTTTCTTCAATAAGTGGTGCTGGGAAAACTGGACAGCTACACGTAAAAGAATAAAATTAGAACACTCCCTAACACCAAACATAAAAATAAACTCAAAATGGATTAGAGACCTAAATGTAAGATCGGACACTATAAAACTCTTAGAGGAAAACATAGGCAAAACATAGGCAGAACACTCTATGACATAAATTATAGCAAGATCCTTTTTGACCTACCTCCTAGAGAAATGGAAATAAAAACAAAAATAAACAAATGGGACCTAATGAAATTTAAAAGCTTTCGCACAGCAAAGGAAACCATAAACAAGACGAAAAGACAACCCTCAGAATGGGAGAAAATATTTGCAAATGAAGAAATGGATAAAGGATTAATCTCCAAAATATACAAGCAGCTCATGCAGCTCAATATCAAAAAAACAAACAACCCAATCCAAAAATGGGCAGAAGACCTAAATAGACATTTCTCCAAAGAAGAGATACAGATTGCCAACAAACACATGAAAGGATGCTCAACATCACTAATCATTAGAGAAATGCAAATCAAAACTACAATGAGGTATCACCTCATACCAGTCAGAATGGCCATCATCCAAAATCTACAAACAATAAATGCTGGAGAGGGTGTGGAGAAAAGGGAACCCTCTTGCACTGTTGGTTGGAATGTAAATTGATACAGCCACTATGGAGAACAGTATGGAGGTTCCTTAAAAAACTAAAAATAGGACTACCATATGACCCAGCAATCCCACTACTGGGCATATACCCTGAGAAAACGATAATTCAAAACGAGTCACGTACCACAATGTTCATTGCAGCACTATTTACAATAGCCAGGATATGGAAGCAACGTAAGTGTCCATCCACAGATGAATGGATAAAGAAGATGTGGCACATATACACAATGGAATATTACTCAGCCATAAAAAGAAACGAAATTGAGTTATTTGTAGTGAGGTGGATGGTCCTAGAGTCTGTCATACAGAGTGAAGTAAGTCAGAAAGAGAAAAACAAATACCGTATGCTAACACATATATATGGAATCTAAAAAAAAAAAAAAAGGTTCTGAAGAACCTAGGGGCAGGACAGGAATAAAGACACAGACATACAGACGTAGAGAATGGACTTGAGGACACGGGGAGGGGGAAGGGTAAGCTGAGACGAAGTGAGAGAGTGGCACTAACATATATACACTTCCAAATGTAAAATAGATAGCTAGTGGGAAGCAGCCACATAGCACAGGGAGATCAGTTCGGTGCTTTGTGACCACCTAGAGGGGTGGGATAGGGAGGGTGGGAGGGAGATGCAAGAGGGAGGGGATATGGGGATACAGGTATACCTACAGCTGATTCAATTTGTTATACAGCAGCAACTAACACAACAATGTAAAGCAATTATACCCCAATAAAGATGTTAAAAAAAAACATGAAAATAATGTTTGTGTATTTGTTTGTCTATGCATAAAATATTGCTACAAGGACCCCTAAAATGATGATCGATGAACGCTGCTCGCCTCTGGGGAGGGAAACTGTGTGGCTGGGATGACGGGAGAGAGAAAAAGTTTTTACCATGTGTCTTTTATATCTTTTAAATTTAGAACCATGTGAATGTCTTTCCTGGTAGAAACAGAAGGAAAATTTGAAAACTAGCAAGCTCGCAAAGTAAACTCAACCATATCAAAGCCAAAATCCATAGCCCAGGATAAGCACTCCTGGCCTCAGCTCCCCACCCCAGCTCTCCAGCTACACTGGCTGGTTTCCTCCCCCACGTGGTTTGGGATTTGTCTCCCCAAGAGGATTCAGGGAGCCGTGGAGTGTGGGTGCCAGGCTGGCGCCACCACTTACCTGCTCCTTCTCTGAATACGGGTTGTTGAGGACAACTGGCATGTTACCCTTCCCCCATAGGTCATTGAAGACTCGGTCGTTCTCCACACCGAGGGGCAGCGGTCTGTGTGATTTGCCATCCAGATCTCTGAAAGGCAAGGCAGGGGACGTGAGGAAGACACGACGTCTGGAGTGACGGGCTGGTCACCCTGCTCTGAAAGCCCTGAGTCAGTGCAGAACCTTCAGGGCTCACCCACCTGACTCTACACGGAGACGGGGAGCTTTGGACCTGCAGCCTGTCGCTTCGTAGGATCAAGCGTGAAGGTGAGCTCATCCAACTTGGCACTGATGGCCGGCACATACCCATTTTGTGGACATCGTTTTAGGATGACCACGACATAGATTTTGTTCTTCCTTCCCTCTTCCCTCATTTCCTCATCTAGGAACACAGGGGGCCCCTCTCCTAGCAGAATCCTATGCAGAGCCCCTGGGCAGCTTAACATCCCTGAAACTTAATGATAGAGGACACAGGAAGCAAGAGGGATAGGGTTGGAAACCAGTCCTGCGGGCCAAGGGGATGAGTCATACAAACGCCATCTAGAGCATTGATCACAAGACTAGTGATACCAGCCCAGGATCAACAGGAATGATTCTGAAAATAAGGGGAACATAGCAACAGAAATAATAATACGATTAATAACGACAGCGTTTATTAAGTACTTACTATATGTCAAGCACTTTTCATATGTTTTAGTGAATTTAGTCCTTGGGACAACCATATGAGGTAGGTATGAACGTTAATCACTATTTTACAGATGGCATAAGTGAGACAGAAGCTAAGTCGCTCAAGGTCACAGTATTCCAGCCTACTCCCCACATTTATTCTGAAGTGGAGGCTCTTACTAATACCATCACTTATCATCATCGTCACCACCACCGTCACCATCACCACCATCATCCTTATGATTGTCATCACCAGCACCATCGTAATCATCACCATCCAACTTCTCCCTATCAGCATAACCCTCACTGTCACCATAGCCATCACCACCATCCCCATCAGCACCAGTATCATTAGCCTCATTATCACCAACGCTATTGCCAAAATCATTCTCATCCTTCTCATCATCATCACCTTCATCAAATCAGAATCTTCATCATCATCATCATCCTCTTACATCATCACCATCATCATCATCTTCATTACCACCATCATCTTCCTTACAATTGTTATCAGATGAGCAAACTGAGGCTCAGAGAGTTTAAATCACTAGCCTAAGTCTCACAGCTAGGGATGATGGAGTTAGGATTCAAACCCAGGCTTGTTCCTGACTCTGGAGGTTGACTTCTTAACAGTGAAGCTTTCCTGGCTCTCTGCCCTTGAACTCTGATAGGTTCAAGAAGAGGCTATCTTGGCTAGATTCCACAGGCTGACCATCCTCAGAGATGGAGAGAAGTCATGGTTGAAATGGGACTGATTTTGCATCAAAACCCAGACCTCCCAATCAGTCCTGCCTCATCTCTGTTCTCCTGCCCTCTGAGCACTGCCCTCCTGCTTCCTAACGATCTGCCTCTTTTTAACCCTCCCATCCAGTTTCACTCTATGGTATCTGTCTGTTCCCCAGCTTTGGGTGATGTGGCTTGCTCTGTGGTCCATCTCAGTTTTGGTCCCACGTGTCTAGGCCGGCCGTATCCAGCCTTCTGTTCTATGTTCTCAGCTTTGGGGACTCCTGGTCCTGGCTCCATAATCTCCTCCAAACCCCAGTCTGGTGCTGACAGTCATTTGGGATGAATCAGAAGCCAGGGCCTAAGCTCTGAGTACAAGGCCGTAAGTGGCCCCTCTGGCTGCTCACAAGGAGGGGGTGCTAACCAGAACGCCCTCCTTGCTTTGTTTCACAGCATTCTGGTGGCCCACGTCAAAGCCACTTCTGCTCCCCTTGCTTGGAGAGGTTTGCAATTGTCAGAGGGAACATTCTGTTTTACCCTCTTTAAAATGTCACCAAAACACACCAGGAGTGGTTCTTGATTACAGACATTTCCCAAGTCAATGGTTTACCTACATGGTGATAAACAGAAGAATTGTCTGCTGAGATGGCTGCTCTAAATGTCACTCCAGTCCCTCTCAGCTCTAAAACTCCTGATCCCAGGATATCACATGACCATAAATGGGGATTCAGCAGAGAAGAGAAGAGGTTAGTACTGTTTGAGTGTCCGTAATGTACCAGGTGCCAGCACAGAAGTTATTTCATTTAATCTCAACAGATATTAAAAGCCCTATTTTACAGATGCAAAAACTGAGCTCAGAGAGGTTATGTAAATTTCCCAAGGTCCAGCAGTAAGCACACAGCAGAGCTGGGATTTGAAACTAGGTCTAACTGATGCTCGGCTCAGATCCTTCTTTTTTTTTTAAACAGAGACGGGAAAAAAGAGTCAGGATGCTTACGCTAAGCCAGAGGCTAAAGAGCAAGGAATCCAACATCTCTCACTGAATGAGGTCAGTTTACAAAAACTACAGGGTTAAAATTACCTAGGCAACTCTGAAACGGCTCACATGGCTTGTCTTGTGTGAATCTGCAGGGAGAATTAATTTTATCAACCTTTTTTTTTTTTTAAAGCCTTTAACACCTTCGTTGAAATAATGCATTTGAAGTGTTCTGTCAACACAAACTTATTTAAGAGTCCTACGATGAGCAGGGGAAGAATATTTTTAACATGGGACCATAGGGAACACCCATTAGCGCCTGATGGGGAGCTATTTTGCTTCCTGCACCCGGGGACAAAATCAGAAGTAGAGTTAGGTACGTTCTCAGCTCCCACCCCCACCCCAAGTCTGTCAGTGATAACCAGGTCTGAGGGGAATGAATATGTGGTTTATGGCCATGAGTGGGAGGTATCCTCTTGCTGGGTTCGTATGGGCCGTTCAGCCTACTGGTTAAGACATGGGCTGTGGATTGGGTAGAGCTGGGTTCAACTCTTAGCTTTGCTGGTCATAAGCTGTGTGACTTTGGATATTCTCGATACTTAACCTTTCTAATTCTCAGTATACTCATCTCCAAAATAGGGTTAATAATAATACCCAGTTCACGGGGTTACTGCAATGGTTAAATGAGGTAAAGCTTACGGCGCTTAGCCTGTGGCATCTGCTATTGCTTTGACTACTAATTTGCTTACAGGCTGATCAGACAGAAACAGAGAAAGGAAAATGCTCGTTCTTTATAAAACAGTCAAGATTCCTCTAAGCCAGCATGGTCTAGGAGAACTTCCTGAGTCAATGGAAACATTCCGTGTCTGCCTGTGTTGTCGGTTTTTTAGCCTCGGCCCACATAAGGCAACTGAATACTTGAAATGTGCCTATTGTCACTGAGGAATTGCATTTTTAATTTTATTTCACTTTATAGCTAGTGGCATAGCATTGGGCAGTGCTGGCCGAAGGCTTAATGTCTCTAAAGACTGAAGGCATATAAGGCTTCCACCTGAGAAAGGGGCGTCTTCCCTGGGGGCTTATGGGGGCCCAGGCAGGATGTCTGTATTCAGACCTTTCTTTTTTTTTAATTGAAGTATAGTTAATTTACAATGTCGTGTTAGTTTCAAGTGTACAGCAAAGGGATTCAGTTATACATACATATATGCTTTTTCGGATTCCTTTCCATTATAGGTTGTTACAAGATATTGAGTATAGTTCCCTGTGCTATATAGCAGGACCTTGTTTTTTTACCTATTTTATATATAGTAGTGTGTATATGTTAATCCCAAACTCTTAGTTTATCTCCCCTCTCCCACTGTCCCCTTTAGTAGCCATAAGTTTTTTTTCTATGTCTGTGAGTCTATTTCTGGCTTGTAAATAAGTTCATTTGTATCATTTTTTTAGATTCCACATATAAGTGATATCATATGATATGTGTCTTTCTCTGTCTGACTTATCTTCACTTAGTATGATAATCTCTAGGTCCATCCATGTTGCTGCAGATGGCACTATTTCATTCTTTTTTTTATGGCTGAGTAATATTCCATTGAGTTACTGCATATCATGTCTTGTCCACAGAGCCCAGAAATTTGGGAATTCTCTGCTTCCTTTCTAGACTCACACCTCCCATCACTCTTAGCCCTGATCTCCACTCTCCTCTCTTCCCAACGAGCACACTATGTCCACCCCTACATTTATCCTTGCCCTCCCCAGGATGCCCTTTCATTTCCCTCTGCTGTGAGCCAACTCCTATTCGCCCTTCAAGGCCCATTTCACATGCCACCTCTCCTGGGGGTTACACAAGGTCATGCTTGTAAAATGCCTAGTACATAGTCAGCACTAACCAAACATGAACTAAATTTATCTTTATTTACAGCTAAGGAAATTGAAGCCCAGAGAGATTAAGTAACTTGTCGAGATCATACCACCAGTGAGAAGTGGAGGAAGCTTGGAAATCAAATGTCTCCTCCTCGCTGTTCTCCCAGCTGAGACTCACTGTGAGCAGGGCTTATGGGGAAGGGGAGCCATTTGATTGGACCTCACACTCGTGAAGAACCTCAAATCTAGACAGCAAATATCCCCCCCAAATGAGGCGGAGGTGGTGAATGTATTTATCAGCTGAATGCAATTTTGGTAACTCCAACGTATCATTGCTTCATTTAAGTAAACACCCTGGGAGCCCACAGATGGAAGTGTTTGGGGCCTGGCTTGACTTCTGAGAAGCCTGGATGGTGACTCTCCTTTGCCAGTACTCTTGAGGCTCTGTCCTGCCCAGCTGCCTGAGGGGTCTTGATTTAGATCAGGGTTTCTCAGCCTGGAGCTCTTGATATTTGGGGTCTGATAATTCTTTGTGGTGAGGGCTGTCCTGTGCATTGTAGGATGTTTAGCAGCATCCCTGGTCTCTCCCCACTAGATACCAGTAACATCCCCCATCACCCCACCACCAGTTGTGACATCCAAAAATGTCTAGACATTGCCCAATGTCCCCGTGGGCAGGGGGAGAAATATACTCCTCCCTGTTGAGAAGCACAGCTTAGCTGCAGCCGAGAACCCCAATCCCATGCTTCCCAGTTCCTTCCATCCTTGCTCCACGCCCACACAAGGGTCTTTGAGGATTTATTTACTAGTTGTCCCTTGTTTACAGATGGGACTGAGGAACCTGCCTTCACTAAGTGGCTGCCACGTACTCTCAGTGTCCTTATCCCCCTGGAACCCTCCAGTGGACTTGGCAATCTGGTAGACCAGCGAGGCCAGAGCCATCATGTGGTCATGTTTGGTGGTTCTCAAACTTCCGGGTGCATCAGAATCCATTGAAGGGCTTGTTAAAATTCCCCTGAGCCCACCCCCTGGAGAGTCTGAAATAGTGGGAAGCCTGAAATCTGCATTGTCAAAAGCACCCCACATCGGCCAAGGATACCCTTGAAGACCCATTTCTCTTGGAGAGCTCTGAGCTAGACTCTTGGAGTGAGCGGCAAGGTCCCCTCCTGGTTAGAAATGTCACCCTCCCCCCGGCTCCTCTGCTCCCCCCCTTAGCCTCCCCCCATAAGATCAGGTAGGATGCTCTCCCTCCTACCTGGTGAGCATTTTCTGTGCTTTTTGGCAAGGACTAAACTAAAGCCCCTTTCTTCCACTTGACTGCCTGCATCATCATACTCAAGCCAAGAGCTGGTCTAGCATCTCTAAACCTTCTGAGGACCTTTGCCAGATCCTTCCAACCGAGGCTCCCCTGATCCCTCATGCAGGGGGGATGGGGGTCCTGGGCCTGACTCCACAGGGAGTTTGCACGTATGCTGGTCGGCCCAGTGCTGACCACTAACCCACCCCGAGGACCCAGGATGGGGAGCAGGTGGGCCTGGCCTGTGTGCAGGGCGCAGCCTGGAGGTGGGGACGGCTTGCTCTGGCCCAAGCAGGAGAGGAGGCCGCCAAGGAGCAGCCGGCCCTGGCAGGAAGCCCTGCCCGCATCTCTCGGCAGACACCACACTCTCTCCGAGCCCCCTTCTTGCCCTCCACACTCCAACGGCCTTTGGCTTCCGCCTCTACCTGGTTGCGGATGATGGGAGCTGAGCTGAAGCTGGAAGACTTGGGGGCGGTGGACGTGGGTGTGGGGTCGCTGTGCAGCTTTCCTGCTAGATTTCATCCCGCCGGAGTGGGGGGAAGTTCTTGATAAAGAGAAAAGTATGCTCTTCAGAGCGGGAATTCCATGGCAAGTGCTGTAGCTGAGAAGTGAGGCGAGGGCCTCTGAGCTCAGGAACAACTCTGACTCTCATTCCTAACGTCACCAAAGCTGGGCAGGGACTTCCCCAGTGGCACAGTGGTTAAGAATCCGCCTGCCAATGCAGGGGACACGGGTTCGAGCCCTGGTCAGGGAAGATCCCACATGCCGCAGAGCAACTGAACCCGAGCGCCACAACTACTGAGCCTGCACTCTAGAGCCCACGAGCCACAACTACTGAGCCCATGTGCCACAACTACTGAAGCCCGCGTGCCTAGAGCCCGTGCTCTGCAACAAGAGAAGCCACCGCAATGAAGAGTAGCCCCCGCTCGCTGCAACTAGAGAAAGCCCGCGCACAGCAACGAAAACCCAACGCAGCCAAAAATAAATAAATAAATAAATATATTGAAAAAAAAAAAAAAAAAAGTGGGGCAGAATTCTCCAGCTCGTGTCTATAGGCTCCAGGCTGGGGGGCTGGGGCTGAGTTTGGACCCCAGCTCCCATGGCTGATTGCCTCTCCAGGATGTGGGCTTCTTGCTAACAGCTCTTCTGATCTATTTTTTGAGAAGCTCAAAATCGGTTTTAATGTAAAATCTCTTGATTTATCTATTTTGCCACAAATTCACTTTTTCAGTAAACTCTGCAGGCCAGATAAAACCCATGGGAGATCTACTCATGACCTTCAACCCCCAGTATGTGACCTCTGACCTAAAGGGATGTCGCAGTTCCTCCTCTTGGAGTGATGTTCCAGAGAGGTCGAAGGCAGCAGTAAACCTTCCGGGTATGGCTTCACAGGAGGTGGACCGGTCAGGTACTTGGCCTGCAATAAGCATGGCTACCGTTGACCTTCAGGAAGAACCTGACGGTTGTTCTGGAAGGAATCTTAGGGCTCATCTTGTGCATGTACCATTTTTACCGATGGAGGAACTAAGTTAGGCCCAGAGAGGTCAAGGGGTTTTCCTAAACTATGTAGCTGGTGAGCGGCAAAGGGGGCGGGGTGGGGGGTGGCGGTGGGTGGATCCAGAAGCAAGGCCACTGAGCCCAGTCCAGTGAGACTTGATGGTGATGGTGACGGGGACAGCTATCGGCCTGTCCAGGGCCTGGCCACGGCACTGCTTGGGGAGGGAGCTTGGTGGATGAACACGGTAGGCTGAGTAACAGCCTCCAAAGATACCCAGTCCTAGTCTCTGGAACCCATATATGTTACCTTGCGTGGACAAAGCATCTTTGCAACTGTGCTTAAACTAAGGATCTTGAAAATAGGAAGATTATCCTGGATTATCTGGTTGGGCCCTAAAAGTTGTTACAACTATCTTTATAAGAAGGAAGCAGAGGGAGATTTGACCACAGAAGAGGAAGGCCGTGTGACCATGGAGCCAAATGGTAGGTGTGCTGCTGGCTTTGAAGATGGTGGAAGGGGCCATAAGCCAAGGGATGCAAGGGATGCAGCTCTAGAACCTGGGAAAGGCCAGGAAACAGCATCTCCTCTAGAGCCTCCAGACTTAAGACCTCCAGAATGTAAGAGAATAAAGATGTGTTCTTTTAAGGCACCAAGTTTGTGGTCATTTGTTACAGTAGCCACAGGAATGATGGCTGATACAATGAGTGGGTGGTGACAGGGACGGGGATGGCACGGTGGTGGGATGGTTGATGGCCCCTGCCCAGGTGTCCGACCTCACTGCCTACCACTCTCCTCCTATTGGCTGAACTCAAGCCCCACAGGCCTCCTCCTTTCAGTTCCTTGAACATATCAACCTCATCCCTGCCTTAGGACCTTTGCTCCTGCTGTACCCTCTGCCAGGAACACACTTCCCTAGATTTCACATGGTTCACACCTTCTGGCCTCGGTATAAATGCCTTCAGAGAAGCCTTCCCTGACCTTCCGATCGAATGTGCTACCCAACCCCAAGCCGCTTCTCTTAAAGTCAATGTATTATTTCCTTCACATCATGTATCACTAACTAAAATGATTGCATGTGTCTATTTGTTTATTATTCGTTTCTTGCCTATGATATGACTCTATAATGGATCATCAGTGGATCCCCAGCTCTTAGGACAGTATCTGAGGCAGAATAGATGCTCCATAAATATCCAGCGACTGAAAGATGGAGAGAAGCCCTCTGGTTACATGCAATTTGAGGTGGGTGGGCTTGTTTCCATAGCTCTGCCCCAGAATGAGGGTCTGGGTGCCCACTAGACCAGGTGGCAGGGATGTAGATGGGAGGAGGGCACAGAGCAAGAGCAATAACTGCTATAAATAGGACCTCTGTCCCCCGCCCAGGAAAGGATGGACTGGGGAAGCCACTCACATTCGAATGTTCAGGGTGAGAATGAAAAGCTGAACCCAGATGCAGCGTGATGACAAAGTTACCGGAGTCAATTCCTTAGTTGAAAAATGCCACCAGAGTGATTCAAAGCCATGAGGCCTGTCAAGTGCAGCCTAGGAGGAGATTCTCTAATGCAGACAGTCCTGGAATCAATGGTGTCATTGGTTGGTCTGAGATCAGTTCTCCAGGGGGGGCTGTCTTTAGTAGATGACAACCTCAGGGCCTCAGTTTCCCCTTCAGACTGAGAAAATATTCTGATGTCCTCAGAAATTTGATGGCTAGTGGTCAAGGGCACTGTGGCCAACAGTGCAATCTACAAAGTTAGTAGAGGTCAAGAGCATGGGTTTAGGGTCGAGTTCCGGCTTTGCCATGGGCTGGCTGTGTGACCTCGCACAAGTGACTGCACCTCTCTGAGCCTTGGTTTCCTTATCAGAAAAACGGGATGCTATGCAGAGAAAGTGAAGTACTTGATGTAAAGACCATAGCCTGGGGCCAGGCCCACCTGGAGTGCTCAGCAGAGGCTGACCAACATGATGATGATAAAACTCAGGCTTGTCATAGAAGGAGGCCACCTCCCCCAACTAAGCTGATTCTCTAGGGTTGAAATTGACTTCCGTTCCTCCAGCCACATTCCCTTGTCTGGTTTCTCTTTAACTGTAGACACTCACTGTGAGACGTCTAGGTAGAACCTGGATAGAACCCTGTGGCCAGTGCTGTGTGACCCTGGGCAAGTTGCTTCACCTCTCTGAGCGTTAGTTCCTTCTTATATAAACGGGGGCTAAAACTACAGGTGCTACTTAGGGAGCTGAATTCATGCAAGCTCTGAAGAGCTGACTGTTGCGAAGGTACTCTTGTAAGTAACCAAGGGCCCTGTGAGTGGATGAGAAGTTATCAGAGCGCAGGGCGAGGCTCACCAGCTAGTCCAGATGGATGCTGGACCGGAGACCTTGGCCTCTTTAGAACCCTCCTTCAGGGCAGCAAGCTGAGCAACCTGGATATCCTCTGACATGCAGCATTTTAAAGTGACCGCTCCCAAGTACAGAAGGTCCCCAAATCACCACCTTCCTTCCTGACCATCCCTCACCTGCTGCCACCGCCTGCCAGGGCCAACTCCCCCTGGGATGAAGGGATGAGACTCTGTCTAAAGTAAATATCACTTCTCTCCATAAATAAGGGCCAGCACGCCAAACAACAGGACTAGGGGTGCCCCATGAGGGAAAGGGATTAGACAGAGCAGGGGAATAAGTCCACAGCCAAGAGGACAGGACGGAGGAAGAAAAGGAGGCCAAGAGGGCAGAAGAGTCAAGGTCGCTGCTGAGAACCAGTGATGGCCCAGCCTCTGCTCGGACCCAGAAGCCACGGACACTGAGTGTGACCTGGATGTGGGGCTCTGGGCCTGGCAGGCAGCTGGCCTCATTGTCATCTAACATCTGGGATGCCAGTCTGACCCCACCCCAAAAAGCAGCCTGGATGGAGAGGCCCCTGGGAGGATGAGTCATTTCCAGGCAGCCCTGTGCTCCAAGGGGCTTGAATCCTCCCAGGCCAGCAGCCCCAAGAGGGGCCCTGAAGAACATGCTGCCTCTGAGTTGCATTTCCTGACTTGGGACACTGATTCGTAACGAGACACTTATTTCAGCCGTGAGCAGACAGTTTGACAATTTGTGGGAGCGCTTTTGTGGTTGTTACGGTGATGGCAGATGCTCCTGGCATCACAGCGGGAGGGAGGTGTCATGGGGGGTGAGGGACCTCCTGCAATACCAGCGACAAACCCACTCAAGGAAGAAGGATCCAGACCGCCACACAAACTTTGGACATCCATTTAGATAAAAAAGCATGCTTAAATTTCTCAGCCAAGATCTCAATTTGGGCTTACGTATAAATTTGGCTTTAAATTATACTGAACTTTCCATGCCAACTGTTGGGTAAATCAAAGAAAGACAGGACATCGTTTTATCAGGAATCATTCACCATTTTGGAAAATCACATCACCAAGGTGACGCTGCAGGTGGCATTTGAGTTGCCAACACAACACACCTGTGTCAATCTGCATTTGACGCCGTCGTGTTTGCAGCAAGTCTATCTTTAGGTGCAAACGTGTGACATTCCGGTGGAGCCATGCCTGTGCACTGATATATTAAATTATAGGCTCTTTTATTATAAATGACTTTTATGCTCTATCTCCTTTATTTTATAGTTAGGGCGTTATATTGATTTACAAAATGTAAAGTGTGGGTAGGTTTTATGCTCCATGAATGAGCTTCTGGTTAGTGAAGGGAACATTTAAAAATATTTGTTAAAAAAAGGGGGGGAGCTTCGCATCTAGCCATTGAGCTGGGGGAACACATGCTATTACACAGTATTACTCAGCCTTAGAACCATTCATCTTAGTGGGTTTCATGGAGGCATATGCTTGCCCTGGGTCACTTTCTCCCACATCATGCCTCCACCAAAGCAGTTTTTTCAGCTAATTTTGGTCAATCACACTGCACGTGAGACTGATGTGGGCTCCCTGGATGGAGGACCCTGAATGGATGAGGGCAGCTGAGAGCTCAGATGTAACCTCCTGAGGTGGTAAAATAGGTCTGCGGGAGCAGGACCCCACAGCAGACCGCTGTGTCCCTCCTTCATTCTTGGGGACACAAGGCTGCTTCCCTGAGATGGTGTTTGGAGAAGCCCCTTGGGGCCTGGCTGCAAAGAGGGCTCCCATTGAAGTTCGTTACACTCGACGATCTCATCTCAGTCTGGTGTCCTGTCTCCGGCCTCTTCCAGCCGACAGTCCTGTCTCCGGACTGTCAGCTGGGAGAGGGAGTCACATTGGCTCCTTGGATGGAGAGCCCAGCTCCTAGTGATAGGAGGGACTTCTCCACATCATACCTGGTGATTCAGGCTCCCGGGGCCAGGGTGGGACTGAAATAGAACCCCCTGAGGCTCACACCTCACGCCCACCCTGTGCCCAGCTGAGAATCAGAACCAAGTACATGGGACATTAGTACAGGGGTTCAGCTGCCCTGCACGGTGAGATGGCCCCATTCACTGCCTTGCTGCGCCTCCTGGGAGAGGTGGTGCTGAGGATGGGGGGCATGTATAGGATTAGGAGGGGAAGGCCGTGCCCAGGAGCCTCTGAGGATGGACACTTCCAATGCCTCCTGGAAAACAAGGCCAGTGATTGATTCTGGACTATACAGCTGCCTTAGAATTTAAGTCCACGGAGTGAGACTTGGGGGGCCTGCTGGCTGCCCAGAAGCTATCTCAAGGCTCAACACGTCATCTCCACTGGGTGTGTTGCTGTAGGGACCCCTGGGAGGTGGCTGCTTTGAGGGCTGGATTCTAGCCTGGGGGACCTCCCTAGTTGAGGGAGAATCAGGCACCAGGTCCCTGCCACCAGGAGAACCTCGAGGACTGATCCTGGCCCCCAGCTCTGGAAATGGACAGCAGGGCACTGGGGGCCCCCAACTCTGCCCACACCATGGCCTGTGTTTTGGGTCCAAGACTCGCTGTCTCTTGTGGAGACAGGACCCAAGGTGTCGGGCAGGCTCCAGGGTGTGTGCAGGGAACTCACAGGAGTGAGAAGGGGTGGCTGGGAGGGCAGGGGCTGGACGGGCAGCAGGTGCCCTTTGTCTCCCCTCTGCCCAAGCCTTCTGACAGAGCCTCCACCTTCCTACTTGGGGTCTTGCTGGCATTGGTTCAGTTTTTGCCCTGGTGTCAGATGCTGGAAAAGCCCCAGGATGCAATGGTGGCCGGGGTGGGCTCCACGGACTGAGGGGCCCACCAATGGGCAGTTTGGGGGCCGCCCCACCAGGAAGGAGGACTGGATCCCATGCAGTTCCTCAAATGTGTCAGGCACACTTGACCGCAGGACCTTGGCACCTGCCACTCCCTCTGCCTGGAACACCCCTCCCCCATGAAGCTGCGAGCCTCCCTCTCCCCCTTCCTCTGGGTCCTCCCATGTTGCCTTCCTAGTGAGACCCACCAGCTTCCGATCTGAAATGTCACCCTCCCCAACACTTGCTAACCCCTTCCCTGCTCTGTTTATCTACTTAGCACGTATGACGAACGGTCTACGTAGTTTACATCTTCATCTTCCCCACTGTACTGTAAGCTTCCAAAGGTCAGGGGGTTTGTCAATTTCATTCACTCTCAAGGTCAGAGGACTTGTCTATTCATTGCTCTATCCCAGTGCCAGAACAGTGTGGCACACAGTAGGTCCTCAACAAACATTTGTTAAACGAATACATTCAGGGGCTTGGGGAGCTACTTTAATCCAGGCCTCCAGGGGACTTCCTGGTGACCTCTAAATGCTCTTGGGACACTCAGGAGTCCTTGAGGAGGGGGCTGGGAAATCTCGGCCTGGATTTCTGGGGGGCTCAGACCAGAGCCTCCCTGTGTAAATAAGAAGGGTCTGCCTAGTAACACTGCGGGCTGAAGGGTCAGGGCTAGACCTTAGATGGAAGTGGAAGAAGGCGGAGAGAAACTGTTCTCTCTCTCCTGACTAGTTCCCGACCACCTGGCCCAGCTGCTGACTCCTCGCCAGAGAAGGAGCTAGAATCACCCACTGTGTTGCCAGCTCTCCTTCCCCAGAGATTCAGAAAATGCCAATCTGGCAAATACAGAGGGGCTGGTACCCAGCTCTTCAAGTGCTAGCCTTGGCTCCCATATAACCTGAGCAATTCCAGTGTTTTGGGGGCGTCAGGGCCAATTCTCTACTTTGCCTCCATTTCCTCCTTTTCAAAGCTTCCTTGCCCTGGACCGGCCATCACCAGGAGAGAGCTAGCTTGGGCTGAGGGTTACCCAGCTCTCAGCTCTCGGCGCTGCCTCTCTCCCCAGAGCCTCGGCATCCACCCACGCCCAAGCCTGCCATGTACATGTGCCTGTCATCATCGGGTGACCTCGGGAAAGCCCTCTCCTCTCTGACCCTCTGTCTTCCCACTCGTGAAATGTGGATTGCAAAAATCCCTACCTTGTGGGGTTGCTGGAAGACAGGACCTCAGCTACCAGGATTATGAACTCTGGGTTTCATGGCAAGAGATACGTGCTAGACATTACGCCCACTGCATTCCTGCAACAGCAATTTTCAGGGCAAGAGGCAAGTGTGGTTGAGTGGACGGGACGTACGTGTGCAGGAGACTGAGACACTCAGGTTAGCCTCCGGGCTGTGAGACAGTCGCAACACGTGCTCGCGTACAACACACGTGCACACACGTGCACACACGTGCCCCTGTGAAGCTTACCTGTTCACCTGGATTTCTGCGTCCTTTGTCTCCGCTTTGGCAGGTCCCCCTCCGTTGACCCCTTTGCCCCCACTGGTGAGAAGATTCAGCACAGGCTCTATCTCTTTGAGCAGTTTATTGTTCTCCCCAGAACTTTTCTTGGCAGGGTCCTGGCTTGGGGGCCTGGGAGCCAGGCCATTGGTGTGGGAGAGCGAGCCAGCTTCCTGCCCCTGGTCTGGCACGTGCTGCGGCCCATTGCCAGGACCCGTGGCTCCGTCCACTGCCAGGGTCTGCTCTTTGCTGGCTGATGACTGGTGGGACAGATCGACGGCTGTGGTTGGGGGACCCAGGGGCCGTGTCACCCGGATGGTCTTGGGGGTCCCGTCCCCAGTGAAAGTGGTCTCCAGGTGCGTGGTGAAGCCCTCGGGACCCCTCAGAATGAGGACCACATGGGTCTCGGAGGCAATACCTCTGAGCACCTCCAGGGCGCTGTCATAGCTCAGGTCCACCAAGGGCTGGCCGTTGACGGCGAGAATGATGTCCCCAGCCTGGATGAGGCCGCTCTGCTCCGCGGCGCCCCCTCGAATCAGGTCGGAGATGATCACAGGTGGCTTGCTCACCCTCTCCTTCACCAGGAACCCCAGGCCCCCCACTTTGCGCTTGAAGAGGCGGACAGAAATGACATTGGGTTGGATCTGCTTAACGCTGAACATGTGATTCTCCATGGTGTCTAGTGTCCAAGGGTCGGAAGACCTCAAAATGTGTCAAGCCGAGACGATTTCGCCGGGAGCAGCCAGGCTTCTGGCCGTGACGAGAGGAGGAGCCGGGGGCTGGCGCTGCAGGGGCCAAGGGGAGTCTGGAGAGGGAGCTGCTCTTGGTCTTGGTCTTCTCTGCCTTTGACGTCAACTCAGCGTCACTCACTCATTGTCGTTGGGCTGTCGGTGGCATGATTTCCTGTGTCTGCCTCCTTCCTTATTCTCTAAGGAAGCGATGGTTGATCAGGCAGACGTCAGGGGAAGCAGTGGGACGTGTCCCTAAGCAACAGGTCAGGCAGACCGGGGAGCAAACGTGTCTGGTGGATGTGTCTAGAGGTGACGCATGCTAGCGGGGACTATCCCCGGGGCATCGCCATCCCGTTAGACGCAGATCCAATCTGGGGCCTCCTGAGGTCAAGAGAAGGAAAAAGGGAGGGGAAGAAAAGAATTAAAAAAGAGAGATGGATGTGGAGTGTCCAACACCACCTTCAAAACTAACATGGGAAACACAGCCAACTGAGAAGTCTAGCCATAAGATGCTCTGGAGTTCTGAAGCCAACCTAGAAATGAAATCCTTCTTCCTCGAGGGGCATACCTTTGCAGGTAGCTGCATATTGCCTGGTTTCACCCTCAGGATCAAAGCCCTGTGAGACCGAGGGGCTCCTTGGGGGAAACCACTGACGGTCAGCCCCAAAAATCAAATGGCAAGAACCAGAAGACCTCTCTTATCTCTTTCCCACCGCAAGAAGTCACCACTCCAACCTGTCACACAGCCTTTGGCCCTCTGAGTTTTGCACCGTTTTCCATCCTCAGGTCAGGAGCTCGGCCGACAAAGACCACTGGGCTCTCCATTCTGGCTACTCCCAAAGCCCGCCCACAACAAACCCACGGGACAGGGAATGACACGACCTTCCATGGAACCACCGATGAGGGATGTCAACTGGACTTTATGACCATTTTTGTAATTATCGACAATCCAGGTTCAAAAGGACAGACTTGGCCACATTCCATACCATGATAAGCCAAAACTGGTATAATAAATACCAAAGACATGGGTCCACACCAAACTCTGGAGAGCATTTGTGTACCACAGACTGTCTGAAACCCTAACAGAGAAACATTAGGAAGCATGGACTGTTAGATAAACACACAGCTGGTGCTCAACGAATATTTGTGGAATGAAGAAGAAAAAGCCCCAAAGACTAAAGACAGTGGGCACTTGCTGAGCACGTACATTCTTAATTTTTTATCTCCTTTGATTTTCACAGTAACCCTTCAACCGCCGAGAAGACTGAAACTTGGGCAGGTTCAGTGACTTGTCCAAGGTCATGTGGAGAATGATGGTGAAGGGAGGATTTGAACTCAGATCTGCTCCACTCTTGAGCCTGAGCTTTTAAGTTTATACTCTAGTTTAAAAAAGTTTATAATCTAGTGATTTTTGCAACTCCCACCAGCTCCCCCAGGCTCAGAGAAATAAATGGGATACCAAAGGCCCATAGGGAGGCCAGCTGGAGATGCTGTGGCCCAGGTGAGGTGTGTGCACCTGTGGCACGTGCACAGCGGGCAGCTGTGGAAGTGTGTCTTACGTGTCTGGGGGGTGGCAGGTGATCTGTGGTTTGCGGGTGGGGTCGGGGGGTAGGGGTGGAAGAGAATCCCTCCATCTCTTTTCCTGTCCCCCAGCCCAAGCCTCAGTCTCCTCTCTACCCTGGCAGCCCTTGCTGCCAGCATCCTCAGAATTCCTTTGCACAAGGAGGGAGCCCCCATCTGCCACTACTAACAAAGTGACACTTCCTTGTTTCCCTTTTAGCGACTTCCCGGGGTCACCCCAGGGCTGGGGCAGCTGATAAACTCCTGCTGCCTCTGAGAGCAGGGGGTGGGTGCAGATGACACCCTGAGAAGGAGGCACTACCTCCTGGATCCCCCTCAAGGTGGGTGGTGGTTAGCAAGTTCAACCTCTCCCTTTTGCAGCTTGCGTTATGCAACTCCGCCAGCCCCTCTCTGTGGGTGAGGGGATCATGAACACCCAGACCCAGCCCGGGCTGCCTTCTCCATCTGGCGTCGCCGTGTGTGTGTGTTTCTCTCTGTGTATTCATGCATCGCCCTCGTGCTGTGTCATTTCTCTGCTGTGTGTGTGAGCGTGTGCGGCCCATGTGTTGACAGGCGGAGTGTCTTTCAGCATCTTGCTGCCGGGGTTCTGGTTTGCAGAGAAAACCATCCAGAACCGCTATGTCATTCCTCACTGGGGAGGACTGGTCCACCTCCCTACCTGGGCCCCAGCCCCCGCCCCGGCTGTTGCTTCCTTAACTCTCCCGGAGCCCCATTTTTCTGGGTACCAAACCCAGGATGCTCATTGTTTAGTTGCAGGCAGAGACAGCTGGGACCTCCAGATCTCTCCTGAGTGTCCAAGTTTGGCATTTGGGCTCCGTTCTTTAATTCAAGAAGGGACTTGAAGGTGAGCTCTTGGGGAGGCGGGGCCCCCCAGTTCTCTTCTTCCCCACACTGGCTTGGGCCAGAACTTACCAAAGGACAGAGACAGGACTTGGCTTAAGAAAAAAGAAATAGGGACTTCCCTGGTGGTGCAGTGGTTAAGAATCCGCCTGCCAATGCAAGGGACACGGGTTCGAGCCCTGGTCCGGGAAGATCCCACATGCTGCGGAGCAACTAAGCCCGTGCACCACAACTACTGAGCCTGCACTCTAGAGCCCACGAGCCACAACTACTGAGCCCACAAGCCACAACTACTGAGCCTGCGCTCTAGATCCTGCGAGCCACAACAACTGAGCCCACGTGCCACAACTACTGAAGCCCGTGCACTTAGAGCCTGTGCTCCACAACAAGAGAAGCCACCACAATGAGAAGCCCGCACACCGCAACGAAGACCCAATGTGGCCAAAAATAAATAAATTAATTAAAAAAAAAAAAAAGAAAAAAGAAATAAAGCAACCCACAAACCTCTCTGGCCACGCCCAGCTTTCCCTCTCTTTCTCAGCTGCTTTCTAAATCAGGGGAGGCTGTTGGCTGGTGCTTGGGAAATTGACGTGCTGTTTCTCAGACTGTGGCCCTAGAAAGACAGCTTGATCTTTGGAAGGAACTGGAAAGAGGCAGGGCTTAGGAGAGGCAGTGATATTCAGCGTCTGCTGAGAGACAGGGTGGGGGTGAACAAGCTCTCTGTCTAAGCAAGTGGCTTCTGAACCTTCACCAGGGGCAAAATCCTAATCTTAATAATAATCCCTCAACACTATCCCTCTTCCCCCCACCCCAAACACATCTTCATCTGCTGCCATATTTTCATCCTCCTGCTGACCGTGATCAGGTTCGATATTCCCAAAGAATACACTAAGCTGCTAGAAGGAGACCATCTTGTCCTGCTTTGGGAATGTCAAGTATCCAGGAGCCTCCTCAATCCTGGGCCGCCCGGGATGGTTGTCTCCCCTTCTGCCACAGGGAAGATTTTTAAGGTCCTTTCTGGCTCTATCTGTGTGTTTCTGGGTGAGTTCTTTATTTTCTCTGAACCTCAGCTTCCTTATCTGTAAAATGGGTCAAGTAATTCCTCCCTCCCTGGGTAACTGGGAGGATTAAATAAAATAGTAAGTGCAAGGGTTTCAGTAACTTCACAGAGCAAATGCTCAGAAGAAACGGCTTCCTGTTATTGTTACATAATATATAGTGATTCGGGCTTCCTGGCTATTAATTCAGTGCACGTTCTCCTCCGTCACAGCCTCTCCAGATGTACGTCATGTGCCATCTAGAAGGGGGCCCTATGCTTGAAAGCACACAGAGGAATCTCACGCCAGTCATGGTATGAGGCACTGGATACAGGAAGATGGGTGCTGGGTATCCCACCAACCTAGCTCAGACCTTTGGAGCCGCGATTTTAAACACATCACATGCATATGCACGCCACAGCACATACCATGGAAACAATACTTGGACCCAGGCCTCACTGGAGTAGTTCAGTGGTTTCAGGTGTATTTATTTCATTTACCTTGCTGCGAAGAAATTCACGGCTGACTTTTGGGGATGCCTGCCAGGGAGGAGGAGGGAGCCAAAATAGACCAGCGTCTGCTACTACCGTCTCGCTGTGTGACCTTGGGTACGCCACTCCCCATCCTGGGCCCATGTCTGCATCTGGAGGGATGGTAACTGTAGCAGTTTCTAGTGATGGAGAGTTTACTGTGTGCTAAGCACAGTGCTGAACCCTCTGCACAGGTGTCTTATTTCATCCTGACAGCCACTCTGTAAAGCACGTGTCGTTTTTATCCCCACTTTACAGAAGGACAAGGTGACTGAGGTTCAGAGAAGTAAACTAGAGGGCAGCCCTGGCTCTAAGCGAGTGGGTGCTGGGCACTCACCAGGGTTGATCCTAATCCTAAAGACAATCCCCTAAGATGATGCCTCCCCCAAAACACATCCTCATCAGCTGCCATACTTGTCATCCTCACCCTGACTCATCACGTTCAATCATCCCCATTTTACAGATGTGGACATTAAGCTACAATAGGGAGAACCGCTTGTCCTGGCTTGCCCATGGCTTTTCATTCTTAGCACTGAAAGTCGGCCCATGTTAGGATGATGAGCAGCCATTAAAATCCAAAAGATTGCCCAGCTCCCCTACTCAAAAATAAGGAAACAGAGGCCTGGGGAAGCGAGGGGGAGGGTGTTGATTCAACATGGATCAGCCAGAGTTCGGGGTGTCTAGAGCTGTCTGTCCAATAGGGCAGCCACTAGCCACATGTGGCCACGGAACCCCTGAATTGTGACTGGTTCCTTGAGATGTGACATAAGAGTGAAATCTCGACTTCCCTGGTGGCGCAGTGGTTAAGAATCCGCCTGCCAGTGCAGGGGACATGGCTTTGAGCTCTGGTCCAGGAAGATCCCACATGCTGCAGAGCAACTAAGCCCATGCGTCACAACTACTGAGCCTGCGCTCTAGAGCCCGTGAGCCACAACTACTGAGCCCGCATGCCACAACTACTGAAGCCCACGCGCCTAGAGCCCGTGCTCTACAACAAGAGAAGCCACCACAATGAGAAGCCCATGCACTGCAACGAAGAGTAGCCCCTGCTTGCCGCAACTAGAGAAAGCCCACACACAGCAACGAACACCCAACACAGCCAAAAATAAATAAATAAATAAATAAATAAATTTTAAAAAGAGTGAAATCTACATGGGGTCTCAAAGACTAGGAGGAAAAAAAGAATGTCAGATATCTCAATAATTTCCAATATTGACTACATGTTGAAAGGATCATGTTTTCGGTATACTGGATTAAGCACAATTATGAAAATTAATTTCACCTGTTGCTTTTGATGCTTTTAAATGCATCTACTATACAGTTAAAAATCACACACGTGCTCACAGTGCATTGTCATTGGGCAGTGGAGGTCTAGAGTCTGACTCTCGTGGCTCCTGGACCAGAGTTCCTCCCTGCCACCCCACTGTCCCTGAGGTCCCCTCGAGCATCTACTAATAATCTAGGCAGGCAGAAGATACTCCTGCTTTCTAAAGAAGCCAGAAAAGTGACACAGACGGTGAGCAAACATCTCGCCACTTTTTGAGGTTGACCACTGGGAATATTAGGTGTGATGGGGGTAAGAGTGGGGGAGAGAGAAGACCCACCTCAAACCATGTGAAGAGAGAGGTCATAGTAGGGGGTCACCTAGGCTAATAGTCCAGGACCCAACATCTTGCTGTCCGAATGTCGTTTGAAATCTAACCCATCTGTGCAATGAATGTTTCATTTAAAAAATGATGCAGATCTCTATTTACAGGTAGGAAATGAGTTCCAAGGTATATCATTAGGTGAAAAAAGAAAGGTGCAAATGCATACATTCTGCACATATAAATGTAGAGAATATTCTGGAAGGAACGTGTATCACTGGCTGCATCTTAGGAGAAATATTAGACATTAGTAGTAGGACGGAGACAGACTTTGCACTACCTTTTTTTCTATTTGAATATCATTTAAATTATTATTTTAAAATCACAGGTATTACCATTTTAATGTGTATTACCACTAAATATTAAAGAAAACAACATCCAGCCTGTGAAGAACTCCTGGCTGTTTTCAGTTCGAACACCCACAAAATCTCTAATGGAGTCACGACCCTGTTTCCCATCTCCCTCCAATCTCATTTAAAAACAAATCCCAAGCCCTCCATGTCTTAAAACCAAAATATCACCACCCCCAATAAAAACAAAAGACCAAAACCGTAACCCAACTGTGCTCTTTAAAAAAAACCAAACAACAAAACACAGCAAAACAACCAACTTCCTTACATCTGCCGAACTGCTAATTTGCAATCTTTCCCCAGAGAGGACGCCACCTGGGAGTCAAACTGACGTGCTTTCTCCCACTCCAGCAAGTCACAGCTACAAACCCGCCAACCTCTCTAAGCCAGGGGGTTAAGTTGGCGTTCCGTGTCTTAGGGATCCCAGAGACACAGGCACCCTGGTGCCAGGGGGTCTCCCCCGCCACATAATTCCCCCAGTTTCATGACTACAGTTTGTCCATGATCCTTCCAGATCTAATAATGCCCACACCTCAGGGGCAGGAAGGGGCCTCAGAGTCAGGAGAGTGAGAATGAAGGACTGTTTAGCGTTTGACAGCACACCCTGATGTGAGGCTTTGTGAAATCCCCACTCTCGTCTGTCGCTGCTTTGTACAGCCTCTTTGAATGGCAGTTTGACAATATCCACACCAAAATTGAAAATACACAGATCTTTGACCTGGCAATTCAATTTTTAGGACTTTCCCCTACAGATAAACTGGAAGAAACATTCTTACACACACACACACACACACCCCTCTTCTTTGCAGGTTGTTCAGAATATCAAGAGATTGGGAAAATCTGAGTATCCATTAATAGAGAACTGCTACATAAACTATGGCACATCCATGCAATGGAATACAGTGCAGGCATTAAATAGGGGGGGGGATTAGATCTAAAAGGACCAATGGGGAATGATCTTTTAAGACACATTGTTAAATTTAAAAAGCAAGGTGGAGAACACCAATATATAAATACATTTGCATACCCATTGTATGTATTAGTTTATACTTCCATGGAAGCTTGGAGATCCACTGAATATCTCTGGAAAAACACCCAAGATATTGGTAACGGAAGTTGCTTCTGGGAAAGGGGACTGGGAGGCAAAGGGTGGGGTTGGAGGAGGAAGCTCACTTTTATTACATATTCTTTCATATTGTTCATTTATTTTGTACTATGTTTTTGTATCACCTTTAAAAAAAAGAACAAGGTCTTTGAAGTCAGACTATCTTGTATTTGAACCTTAGCTTCTCCATGTGGCTTTGTGATGGTGGTCAAGTGACTTAGTGTCTCTGAGTCATAGTTTTTGCATCTATAAAATGGGAATGATAATAGCATCTCCTCAGGGTGTGTGTGTGAGGATGGAATGAGATAATAATTAGTATTTTCTGAGTTCTTACTATGCACCATATGCAATGGTAAGTGCTCAATAAATGGATACTTTCCCCACTCCTGTTACTGATAATTAAAACGCAAGCAGCCATTATTCTACTGGCCGTCTGTAGTGTCCAGTGGACATATGTTGCTTTAAGTACTTTGTGCAGAAGGACCAGGTAAGAGCTGTGGACACGCAGATTGGTCCTGCTTTCCAATGGAATGGGAGCCTGTCACCGGCTCCTCCTCAGAATACTGAAAGAACAGAATTTGGTGTGTTGGAACGTACTCAAGAGAAGCAGCCAGAAACTCAGACCCTGGAAGTTGGTGACGAGTCAATACCACTAGGGTGGGGTGGGGGTATTACTGGTCCAGTCCATCAGCAGGAGAGAGCTACAGAGCTGTCATCCCTATGTTGGAATAGATCCGGGGAATTATGAAAACTTCATTTCATCTTCATTTTGCAAAGCTCATTTCTATGAACTAGTTCAGCTGGCTGTACAGCACTATATCCATCCCACAGACAGAAAATTCCAGGGTTTGGGGTGAAGGTTCTTAAATTCTTTCCATCCATGGACCCCCTCAGTGGCACAAAAATCCTCACAGATGTACCTTTGCCCCCACTCTTGACAGACACACCGCATCACCTTAAGTGTCATGTAGGGGTTGAAGGCATGTGCATTGAAGCTGCAAAGACAAGGGTTTGTGACCCTCCTCTACCATTTATTAGCCTCAGACTCCTCATCTGTCAAGCAGAAGCAATAAGTTACATGGGATAAGTGAATGGGAAAACATTTGATGGGATAATCCATGTAAAGTGCATGGTGCTTCTATTATTTTTAGATGACACCTCGAGGAAAATGAAGTATTTCAGCCCAGATATGTGAACATAATCTTGACCAAGAGGGTGGTCTCATTACTATAAAAAGGAAACATATTACCAGTGGTCTCTGAAACAGTTCTTAAGAGTCATTACAAGAAGATGGCACATATTTTCTACCCCCGATAAAACTTACCCTCTTTTACTTTCTTTTTCTTTCCCCTTTTCTCTCCTTCCCTTCCTCTCTTCTTTCCTTTATTTTTTCATTCACGTCACCTATTCATTCATTAACCCTTACATAGCTGCCAGCTGGGTCGGCAAGGAGCTTGGCACTGGGAATGTAAGAATAGACAAGACAGACAGCATTCCTACCCTCAGATCTCCCAAGCCAGGGGTGAAGCAGGGAGTAGAGAGAGATATTAGATATTAGATATTAGAGAGATATTACTCACGAGTATAGTGAGTAGAACAAAGTGGAAATACAGGGTGCTAATGGGAGCATGGACAGGACACTTAACATAGTCTGAGTGGTGGTGGTCAAGGAAGGCTTCCTGGAAGAAGAGTTAGGATGCAGAGTTGGCCAGATGAAGGGGTGCAAGGGGTGGAGGAGAGAAGGCATTAGAGGTGGGAGGGAGCAGGTTTGAGGCACTGGACAAAGTCCACTGGGGTTGGAGAAGAAAGTCAACACCTTACAAAGCTGGAGAGATCTTCAGGAGCTAGATCATGAAGTTCTCTTGAGAGTCAAGTTAAAGATTTTGGACTTTATTCTTATAGCGATGGCAAACACTGGAGGGATTTGACAAAAGAAGTTCTGTGGTTAGATTTAGATTTTATTAAGATGCTGGATGGAAGATGGATGGAAAAGCAAGGCTGGCTATGGGCAGCTCAGTTAGGAGGCTGCTGCAGGCCAGAGATGAGAGATGATGGTGGTTAGGATTAGGGTAGTGAAAGGGAGGAAGGAGGAAAGTGGGTAGATTTAAGAGATATTTAGGAGGTTGAGTCAACAAAATTTGGTGACTGATGTCTGGGGTTAGAAACAAGGAAGTGGCCAGAAGGACTTTCCAGCTCTGGCTTCTACAAGCAGATAGAACATGATGGGATGAAAGAAAGGATAAGAATGAATGAAACTCATTTGATAGAATTGTCCTTCTTGAGTAGTAATAAATAATTTAGTTTAGTATATTTCAAGAGTCAACATTTCCTGATGCCATTACTTCCTTAATTCTGAGAATTAAGGGGGATTACAGCAAATAGACTTGACTTGGCTCATTTCCCCAGCTGTGCCATTTACTGGGTATTTGATCTGGGGCAAGTCATTTTTAATATTTTGAATCTCAATTTCATTTTGTGAAATTGAAAAGGTAATAACAACTGCTTCCAAGGTTTTTGTGAAGATTAAATAAGACGGATGCTGGAAAGAGTGCTTTGTAAACTGTAAATGTCAACTGCAATGGTAATGTTGAGTCTTTATTTTTAGGAGGACATCAAGAACAGTATCCTCCAAATAGCTTACTGGTAATGGAAACTCAACCAAGTTTCTCCTCATGCCTGGCATCCTTGGGTGCCTCTGGTGCAGGGAAGCTGGGTCAAGAGGATGGCAAAAGGTGCTCATGAAGGAAGAAGAAGTAAGAATGATTATTTTAAGGGAGGAGTGATAATATCTGCTCCCTTAACTCAAAAGTTCCTTGTAAATAGATCACAGCATCCACACAGGCTTGAATCAATTAAAAATGAATTTCAGCAAAGGGAGAATACATTAAGTAGAAAACACAAACTTACAATAGCAGGAATAACTCACATATGTCGGATACATCAGTAATAACAATAAATGTAAATGGTTTTAACTTAAGTAAAAGATCAAGACTCTCAGATTGGCTACATGCATTTGCAGTTACCCTATATTAGCATGGACATAGGGCCAAGGGTCAAGGACAGGAGGGAAAACAATTCACCAAAGGAGGTATGAGCTTGGTATACATCTGCTGGTCACTTAACTCTAAGGCAGCATAGGTCTGCTTTGAATTGAAAGATGTAATTGACTCTCTTCTTAGAATATGTTAGCACCTAGTAAACACAGAAAAAATATTTACTGAATAAATGAACAGCTATCAAAGCAATATCTTTTATAAAATTTTTATTAATTAGGTTGAAATATATGGAATTAGCAGTTTTGTAAATGATCAAATTCTCCACTTTCCTAGAGTTCAACCTAATATTTTGAACATTTTTATATGTAAGAACTTTATTGAACTATCTAATTTCATTCTTGCAACAACCATATGAAGGACATGATATTATTATTCCCATTTTATAGGTGTTGAAACTGAGGCTCAAAGATGTTAATTAAGTCATAGAAGTTTACCCAGCTAGTGTCAATGGTGGGGATTCAAACCAAGTGTGTGGGAACTCAAAATCTTTGCTTTAAAAAAAAAATATTAAACTCTTTTTTAGCCACAAGAATGTTCAGTTTCAGAGTTTTTAAGCAATCACTTCACCTACAAATAACGACAGCTCAAAGTCTTTGCTTTTATCACTTTCCAGGTACTACTGTGTATTTTTATTTCAGCTGGCCTGATCACCAGCTATAATTTTAGTAATTGGAAGTTGAAAGGGACTCTAGGAGTTTTCTATTCCAATGATTCATAATATGGAGTCTATGGGCCCCCTACAGGGCTCAGGAATCCTCGAAAATCCTGGAATTCTGTGCAAAACTTTCAGTGCACACAATTAGTGCATATGTGAATTTATATGGGGAGGGGGTCCATAGCATTAATACGATTTTCTAAGCACTCCTTGACCCAATAAGCAATAAGTGTAGAAGTTACTGCATTAACCTTAATTTTACAGATGAGGAGTTTGAGGCTCATAGATGGGGAGGAACTTGCCAAAAGTTCTTAGAGTCAGAACTAGGATTCAGGTCTGTTGCATGATTTCTTCTCAAACTCAGGTTACATGCTCATTTTCCTTGCCTTCCCTGTGAAATTAGGAAAGTTTCTCAGGGACCTGTTTTCAACAGCAGTGCTAATCTCAGCATGTCAGCTGCAGCCTTCTTGGTACATGCCCTTTCTGTCTGGCTATACTGTTTCTTGATTATTCAAAATAAGCCCAAAGAGTCAACTCTCTCCTCATCCATCCCCTCCTGGTGAACCATCCCCAACTACTATTCACCTCTTCAGGATTGATAACAGGGGGGTCTGAGGATACCCCGATAGGCGGGGGTTAGGGGCAAATTGCCATAGAAGATGTGCATATAATTCTAGGATTTTCAGATATCCCAGAGACCTGTAGGGGTCCACAGACCCCATACTAGTTGCTTGTCAAGGTAAATATTATAGATCAATTTCATAATTAGGATAAAAAAGCTAGTTTATTTAGTGTTGATTAAAGGCAGCCATAAGTGATAATGTAGTTTTTAAAATAAAATAAAACTTAAGACTATCATATTAGAGACCCCTGCTACAACTCCTTCATTTACTCAGCTTTTATCGAGTAACAACTTTGTTCTCAAAAAGGATTATTCTAATGAACTATGAGAATGTACGCACCTTGAAGACAGAGATCACAGTTCCCTGGTTTACTGTTGGACCCTCAATGCACAGCAAACTGCTGGGCACATAGTAGGTGCTCAGTATGTCAAAGTCTCAATCTCCAAGTCTACAGCTATTGAATGAAGTAGCCCAGGCGGGAGGTGAGAGGGACTGGTGGAGACGGTGGGGAACTGGAGAGCCCATGCCATATCTAGAGGGCCATTCCAGCTGGTGGTTGCCAGGAAGAAAGGCAGGGCTGGGATTGGTTCACTTCTTACCTGTTGCAGAGAAGTGATAAATAGCCCACTACAAATGAAAGAAGAAATAAATGAGACTTCACATATTTGGGTAACAGCACTTGGATTTAGGAAAAGGAGAGCTGAAGGGGGGGGGGATCTCAGTGGAGCTTGTAAAATCACCAATGATGGCCATGGTCTAATGCCTTGCTATGTAAGGTGTGGTCATGGACCACAGACATCACCTAAGAGCTGGTTAGAAATGCAGAGTCTCAGTCCCCACCCCAGACCTACAAATCAGAATCTGCATTTTTAAGAAGACCTCCGAGTGATTGGTATGTACATTACAGTTTAAGAAACACTGGTCCGGTTTGCTGCTAAATGCCTGTGTTACATTTTTGCAGTCGAATGAAGCTTCAACCAGAACACTTCAGTCTAGGGAATGTGGTAATATTAGGTTGAACCATGTACAACTGTAGATATTGAATCATTCTGTGACCTACAAAAATGGCAATTTCAAATGAAATTTCAATTTCCACCCAACTATAAACTGTTCTGCACAAAACTGTCTGCTTCAGAGCCAGGATATCACTTGCTTCAAAAAGGCTCTGGTCAGATTTTACAAACAACAGCCCACAGGCATACAGATGACTGTAAGTTTCACATGAAAGACAAATTTCTGGCTTTCTTGGGTTATTGGAAGGTGCATTCATACATGGTCTGCATTCCTCAATGTCAGCAAACAGCTGGAGTGAGAGGTGATGCCTCCTTTACATAGGGCATGAGCTCTCCAGTTCCCCCCAGCCCCCATGCAGCCCCCTCACTCATTTGTTTCTTGCCAGCACCCTGTAGGTATTTATTTGACTGTGGGACCCTCCTAGATATTGAGTTTTAAAGAGAAACAAGGAAGGTCACATTTAGAAGCTGCTCAATGAAGGGGCAGATGTGCTCAGTGATTTGGGTCCTGTCACGGGTGCTCCCAGTTGGTCCAGGTGTTTGATGGGATGCCCACCTTCCTGAGAGCTCTCTGCATCTGTCCCAGCCTTTGCCCTCTGGCTGATGCTTACCCTGTCTTCATTTCCCCGGGTTAAAGCTACTGAGAATGGTGCAGCGCTTCACACAACAGTCATCCTTAGCTCCATATCTGCTTCTTCTCTTAACCTGGTATTTTTACAAAAACCCTTCCTGGAGTGACACCTTTTTCTCTAAATGGAGCTTTTTCTTTTAATGTCAAGCCAGTCTGTGCCTACTCATTCCAACAAGATCTGAGTGGAAACCAGCCTCCTTCCTCCAATTGGAGGGAATACACAGTCCAGATCCTATACGTTTTCCTTAGTGACTCCACCTGGGTTACCTGAGCTGGCTGGGTCTTTATCTCCTGTTGTTCCAGTACACCTGGTAAGCCCCTAGAAGGCATCCCTTCCTCGGCACTGAGTGACACATTCCCACCTGATTCAGCCTTACCCCACCTGATTCAGCCTTACTGGACAGAGCTCTGCAAATTTCCCCCTGAAATAAAATCACAGAAAAAAAGAGAATGATGTCACCGTGAACAGCATCTTAGCTGGCATCACAGAGGTGGAAAGAAAGGCTTATGGGGGAATGTCATGGTTAAGATTGTAGGTCCTGGGTTCAAATCCTGACTCTGCCAGTGATTGACTGTGGCTTTGGGCATGACATTTAGCATCTCTGCACCTCTATTTCTTCATATGGAACATGGCAAATATTAATAGTATCTACTTTGCAGAGCTCTTGTGACGATTCCATGAAATAATATCATGTTTCGCCAACTGGTCTTGCCACCTTCATATTTTTGTGCCATACCTCTGTCTCATACTGTGCAATTATTTATTTACTATTTTTCCTTAAAGTTGACTCATTTTTCCCTTAAGTACATACCATGGCTTCATCCAAAGGAAGGACATCCATGAAATCATGGTACGAAGGTGCCAGCTACATTTTTCTATTACCAAAACAAATATTTAATGAGCAAATTTGAAAAATGGATACCGCTCTGCTCCAATCATGAGAAAACACTGAACAAACTCCAATTTAGGGACATTCGAGAAAGTAACTGACCAGTAATCTTTTCCAGTCTCAAATGCATGACAGGCAAGGAGAGATTCACAAACTGTCACAAATCAGAGAAGACTAAAGAGAAATAACGCACTAAAAGTGGCATGGAATCCTGGATAAGGCCCTGGAACAGAAAAAGGTCATTAGTGGAAAAGGTGGTGAAATTCAAATAACGTCTGTTGTTTAGTTAATAATCTTATTCCATTGTCAATTTCCTGCTCTTGATAACTGCATTATGGCTATGAATGATGATAACATTAGGGAATGCTGGATAAGGGATAATAAAGAAAATCATTGTACTATTTTGCAACTTTTCTACAAGTCTAAAATTACTTCCAAATAAAAAGTTTTAAAAACTGGGTACCAGTGAAGCGGTCTCTCTCTTTTGCCCCCTCTCTTCAGTGCCTGGCAACTACCTATCTGCTTTCTGTCTCTATGGATTTGCCTGTTCCAGGCATTTCATATAAATGGAAGCCTACAGTAGGTGGCCTTTTGTGTCTAGCTTCTTCCACTTAGCACAATGTTTTCAAGGTTCATCTGTGTGGTTGCAGGTATCAGTACTTCATTCCTTTTTACAGTTGAATAATATTCCATTGTATGCATGGACCACATTTTGTTTATCCATTCATCCGTTGATGGATATTTGGGTAGTTTCCACCTTTTGACTACTGTGAACAATGCTGCTTTGAACATGTGTGTTCAAGCTTTGCTTGAACAATTGTTTTAAATTCTTAATGGGTACGGGGTTTCCTATTGGGATGATGAAATGCTTTGGAACTAGACAGAGGTGATGGTTGTAAAATATTGTGAATATACTAACTGCCACTGAATTGTATATTTTAAAATGATGAATTTTATGTTACATAAATTTTACCTCAATAAAAAAATGGGTACCACCAGTGGAGTATCTACCACGTTTTGGAAAATCTGTGCTTATGTGACCCCAGCACTTAACATAGTACCTGGTCCTCAACAAATGTGTGAAGAATGCTGGCCAGGGTTAGTATCTTTGCTGGAGCAACATGACACTCCCAGCTCCCCCCCCAGTATCCTTTCAACAACAGCACATTGCTTTCATCAAGAAAGTTCCTCCATGTTTAATCTACTACAGTCCTTGAAGGTACAAAAAAATCTCAGGGTCCCTGGGGTACCACCACTAGAATGCCTTGCTTGGTATTCAAGAACTTCTCCCATTTTCACAATATGCACACCTGGCTGATGTGACACAGCTGCCCACTGCCCCCAGACATGTGGTCAGAACAACACAGAATGAAAGTTTAACAGACACTAAACCAGTTACTTGTTGACTGAACACTGAACCTATTTCAGCAGCTTATTCAACAAGTCTTCTCAATAGACCGGATGCATTATTGACCCAGGACTCGACCCTACAATTTGCTGGTTAAGTCTCAGTGCCCTGGCACTGTTCATTTGATTTTCTAATGCCCAGTCCCATTTCCTCAAAGTACCTAGGGATATATTTCAATGTTTGAAATGAAAGCAAACGCCTGATTCATTTTGAGGATTTCATGAGGATCCTACAGAAAACTGAAGACACTCCAGCACAACCCAGATCGGAGAAGCATCTTTCTGTTCAGAGCTAATGAATTGAGCTTGGTTTTACTGACGATTATCAGCAAGCTCTTCCTCTTTTCCTTGTCTGTGCTGGTTGTTCTCCATCCTTTGTCCCCAGATCTGTTTTCCATCCTTCTCCAAACTTATCTGGGCTCCAGGAGGAGGCTGACCTCTATGGGTATCAATAGGTTCCTTGCCCTCTGGCTTTTGATTGGAGGCCTCCAATTTGAGGCATAAGCAAGATGAGACAGGTGGAGGAGAGAGAGGCTGCCCCCTCCCGTCTTAGTGCTGTGGTCTGGAGAGGTCTGCAGTTCTGTGTGAGCACAGCTTCTGCTGGGACACCCCTCGCTCCCGCCGCCTCTGCCACCCCATCCCACGGTCCAAAGGGCTTCAGTAACACTGTACCCTCCCCCCACTTCATCAGGCCTGGGGTGGTCCTCACTCCTTTTGTTGCTAGTTTCTGGACACTTCACCCTCCCTTCTTGGTGCCTAAAACCATGTCCTTTATTAAATTATCTTGGAATAAAGTATCACTGCTGCAGGTACCTTCTGTTTCCTGTTACCCTGTCTGATAAATCTTCATCCCCACTGCTCTAGGGATGAGGAATATCAGAAGCGATGTTACGGTCAAGGGCATAGCAGGTCTAAACTGAACTATCCTAATGGCCATCCTCATCCTTACTAATAAACGTACAGAGCAGCCAGTATGAGTCAAGCATTGAATGGTTCCAAGAACCCACTGAAGTGGAGTCATACTCGTGTTTACAGAAGAGGAAAAGGACATTTCAAGAGAGATTAAATAACTTGCCCAAGGTTACAGGGCGAATGCTAGTGGTTGGATTCGAATCCAGCTTGGCCAGAATCCTGCCTCCTCTGCATCCCCTCACGTCCAGAGGCAGCTGATACGTTCAAGAGCTGATGTCATGGCAAGTCAGACCCCCGTGCCTGGGAGAAAAGCTTGCTGACACTAAGAAGGATGCCAAAGCTGCAGTTTTGAATCACCCTTCGGAGCTCAAACACATTCAGGTGCGCCCCGGCTGGAAAGCCAGTGGTGGAAAAGGCAACTTTGGAAGATATTCCAGGGACAAACCTCAAGCTCATTTCTCAGTTCCTCAAGAGGCCTGGAGCCTGCTCTGCTGATGACAGAGGGAACTGTCGCCTGCTCACTGCTCACTGCCCCTGATGTAATGAGCACCATGGAAGAGGGCTCGACTGGGATGCTAAACAGCCGTAAATGACATTGTCACCAGCCTTCATAAAGCACGGTGACTCACAGCTCTAATTAAAATGCTGAGGGAAAAATGTAAAGAAAGGCTGCCATGGAAAACACTGACATTCTGCTAAACTGCTGGATTATTTCTTCCAGGAAAAGAGGCGCTTATGAGTGTGTGTGTGTGTGTATGTGTGCATGTGTGTGTATGTGTGTGGGGGGAGGGGGGATAGAGATGGGGAGGCTGAATATTATTCTCTTAAGAAACTTGGGAAATTTTAATACAGAAGAAAGTCTAACTAAAGCTATTCTTGCCACCCAACTTTTTATTTTGAAATATTTAAATATAGAAAATTTAAAAGAATAATGCAATAACACCTATAAACTTCCAACTATATTCAACAGTTATTAGCATTTGCCATATCTGCCCTGTCTGTTGTACCTATCTACCCATCCATCATTCCATCCATCCATCCATCCATCCATCCATCCATCCATCCATCCATCCATAATCTCTCTCTTTGACTCTATCTACCTATCTATCTATCTATCCATCCATCCAACCACCCACCTACCTATATATTTATATCTGTTATCTCTCATCTCTCTCTGACTCTATCTATCTATCTATCTATCTATCTATCTATCTATCTATCTATCTATCTATCTATCATCTTTGCACTGAACCATGTGAAAATAATTTGCAGACATCATAATGCTTCAGCCCTAAATTCTTAAGCATGCATATCTTAAACAAAACTCACAGCACCATCATTACACCTAAGATTCTTGCAAATTTCACCAACTATTCAGCTAAGGTTGTGTTTTACACAATGGCAACTGAAGTAGTAAATCTAATCCCCACTGCTCAGGAGAGAAAAGTCAATCTACTGCACAGAAACAGGCTGTCAGGGGGTTCTTGAACGGGAAGATTTTTGGCTTTGTGGCTGGTTCCTGTCATAAGACTTTCAAGATGAAATGCAGAGGGCTGCTTGACTTAGATACCTGTTTAGAACCAGACAAGAAATCCAGTCTGATTACACAATATTGTTCTTAAAAGGAGCCCTCCTCCAAACAAAATCGCCACATGATTTCATTCAACGTAACCTCCAGTTTTAACCGTAAAATGTGGCTCCCAATGCCTTCTTGCTGTTTCTGAAAAGCAAACGAACTCTTAAAAGCCCAATGAAATAGCACCAGTAGGGAGATTCAGAAAGAAATATAATTTCTGAAGGCAAGTCTTGAAGAAGATACCCCCAAGAAACCCTGGGCATTGAAAACAGCAGTTAAAGAAACAACATTTTTGTGCATGTAGGAGTTTTGCATGTTTGTTTAAAAATAATCAACAAAAATAAAAATATCAAACCAAAAAATCCAACCACTCTCATCCTTTAAGAGCACACACTGTGAGAAATCAAGGGATTTCAGGTCAGTGACCACCGTGATATTAGGGGAGAAATGACAAATGAAGGTCTTTTCGGCTAAGACTTAACTTAATAAACTAGCGCAGAGATGTTATTGACTCTTTCCATTACCTGAATCTTGGTACATGAATATAATTGGTTTTCATTTTCCTCACTGAATATTCCAGAGCGAAGAGACTGCTTCAAAAATCAAAGAGAAAAACCTGCCCAAAATATGTCAGTTGCTATAGAGTACTATTCTGATTTATCCATATTCTGATTTATCTGGTTACATTTTTATGCTTAAAATTCCTGGAATGAACTACAGCACAACGCGATCCACATGGATGTTTCAATGACCAAATAGGATGGATTGCTCACACCACCTGCCCGTTGCATTCTACTCATGGCAAGTTGATCCCTTTCTTGGATGCCAGGAGCTGCTTGAGGGTAAGGACTGTGTCTTCCACTTCTTTCTGCCCCAGCCGGTCCTATGGGTTCTGGCCCAGAGCTAGGAGCTCAGAGTTTGCTTGTTAGATGAAGAAGCAGCTGCCCTGACTCTTGTTCATGACAAGGAATCCTTTAGCTGAGAAACACTGGGTGCTCGATACTATCTGCAGTTGGGCAAGCTTTTTGAGTTCACAAGCTCCCTTCCTCATTTCTACCTGCAAACGGGTCCCAGAAAGGCTCACTTCTTTAATCCCCACGGTAGCAATTTAGCTATCAGGCTTTGAATAAATAAGAAATTCCTGAGTATTATTTAATGCTGGTGGGCAAGGTTCCTGGCAGAAGCTGAGGCACTTTTTAGGAATCCCTGAAAATCTATGGAATTTCTTTCAGGTGCCTTTAGCCCAAGACTCCAGAAGCATCTTGTATGGCCAAAAAGAAGGTCTGTGTTTTCTGGGGATCCCATTTGAGAAGAGGTGGTCTAATGATGGTAGGTGACAGAATATGCAAACCGGAGGTGAGGAGAAAGAAAACATTGCCCAGGCTGGAAATGGAGACTTTGCCCCTACAAAGGCATCTGTTTTCAATCTTAACAGAGCAACTTTTTTTTTTTTTTAAGGAGCTGTCAGCAGAAATCATGACTGCCACTGACGGACAAGAATGGGGCGAATGTTTTTCTCTGGCGAGGCATAGAATGTAAGGTGGGAAAAATCTTGGAGGGAAGTTAGTCCAGGGGTTGTAAACTGAAATGTCTCCAAGTAGGCAAGGGACAAACAGTATTTAATGGTGGGGGCCTGTGACCTAAATACAAGAAGAACGACCAAACCAAACCAAAACAAACCAAACTGAAATGCAAACCCTGTACCAGCCAGATAGAACATATCTGCACATTTCTGAATGGAGTTGCCCTTGAATTCCAGCTCCTTCATTTCACAGATGAGAAAATCAGGGCTGAGTGAGGGGAAGGGGCATGGCCCACATGAGCTGGCTAACTAACGGGTCTCTCTTTTTTGCATTTCTTTTCTTTGTTCTGATCATTGACACGGGCCTGATGCTGTCTGTCTCCTTTCCAGAATCACGTTTACACTATCTCACTGAATCCTTCTTGCAACCCCACGCAGTAGTTATAATCTGCATTTAATGGATGACATGCCTGAGGTTCAGGGAGGTTAACTCACTCACCCCGAGTCACAGAATCCACAAGTGCCCGAGCCTGGCGTCAGATGCTTCCCCAGATGACATCCTCGTTTGATTTTCGGTGCGTGCTCTGCCTTTCAACCTGGCTGCACTTGACCCAGTTCAGCATTGGAGACCCTGTCACTGAGAGGGTGCTACAAATCAGAAGGCTACCAGTTCTGATGCCACCTCCTCTGTGAAGTCTTCCCTGATACCTCCAGTCACCCATCCGCAGCAACATTTCACCTCTACCTCTCTTGTCGAAACTTCAAGCCTGGTATAGGGTTTGTTTGGTGCCCACTACCCGACCAGACTGCAGGCTTTGTCAGAGCAGGGCTCACACTTTAATCCGAGCGCCTGCCCTTGGGGCCCGGCACTGGGTCTGCCATTTAACACTCACCATCACACATTTGACAAATGTGCTGACGTCTGCTGCAGAGACACACGTAACTGCTGCTCACCTTTGGCTGATCATCGGTAAATACAACTATGCCAAGATCCATGTCCGCTGAACCCTGTCCGCTATACTTTTACTGGGGACTCAGGGGCATTTTCTGTTGATAGATCCTTTTCGTTTGATAGATTCATGTGGATTCAATTTTCCAGCATTGCAGGGTCCTGCCCATCATTCTCCTTCCCTAGGAATGGACATGTAAGCAGCATAAACATATGCAGGACTTGCAAAGGTTGGGAGGGGGCTGACTTGGCTGCTGAAATGAGCCCAAACCAATGGCTTTGGTGAAATCAATGATCAGTAGACAGGGTTTATTAGCCCCTGTGATTACCTGGTTCCTAAAGTTATACCCATTAGGTCACTTTAAAAAGGAATTTCCAGGCTTCCCTGGTGGCGCAGTGGTTGAGAATCTGCCTGCCAATGCAGGGGACACGGGTTCGAGCCCTGGTCTGGGAAGATCCCACATGCCGCCGAGCAACTAGGCCCGTGAGCCACAATTACTGAGCTTGCGCGTCTGGAGCCTGTGCTCCACAACAAGAGAGGCCGCGATAATGAGCGGCCCGTGCACCGTGATGAAGAGTGGCCCCCACTTGCCGCAACTAGAGAAAGCCTTCGCACAGAAACGAAGACCCAACACAGCCATAAATAAATAAATAAATAAATAAACCCAAAAGTTAAAAAAAAAAAAAAAAAAGGAATTTGCTCTCTGAAAGGACAGATAGATCAACCAAAGGGGCTAATGCCCAACATTAGATGAGGACTCGGGTCTTAATGCATGGCAAGGTCAAGGTGGGTGGATTCATGCTCAGTCTTTCCTGAACAGTTTGTCCAACCTATGATAACAACCAGGAAAGAGATGGAATTAAATTTCCTTTCAGTACAGAATCTATGGGGATTCTTTACACTGAAGTAAATGTGGCATTATCATAAACGGGCACTGGGCAAAGAGCCAGGACACTGAGGTCCTATCCTAGCATTGTCAATACCATGCTGTGTGACTTTCTGCAAGTCATGTACCTCTTCTGGGCTTTGGGTTCTCCATCTGTAAAATAAGGGTACTGGACAAGACCTGAGGGCATTAGAATCTCATGGAGAAGTCTTGTTAAAAATACAGAAACTTCAAGTCTCCCCTGGGGACACTGATTCATTAGCTCTGGGGTAGGATCTGGTGTCTCTGCTTTTGACCAGTTCTTTGTGGATTCTGAGGTTGATGGTCCACTGGGCTGATGTTTGGCATTTGCCAGATTAGATATGCCCAAAAGCTATCCTGTATTAGAATGAGGGAAATGGTCATGTTTATAGTTGTTGCAGCTTTTGTGCTGTTAACTACATAAACCCACACTGACCGGTGGTGGGAAGCATGCCCCTTTACTCCAACTGGCCAGATGAAAATTGCTCCCGGAACACCAAATTCAACTGCTGAGTATTCTGGTTGCTAATAGGAAAAAGCCCCAGTTCTAATGGTCATGATTGTTGCCTGCCGCTCTCAACCACATTCCAAGGCTCACCAAGGTATGCACAGACCCAAGAACCTGAGTGACAGGCAACCTAGTGAGTCTTGTCATAAGACACTCCAGAACATACACCCAAGAAGGCAACACAGCCAGACCTGTGTGTGTTCACAACACCCAGATGAACTGACCCCCAAGTCTTCCTGCATCCTAGGAAATTAACACCCCTACCAGCGGGTGGGAAAGTTTTTGGATAACTCTCCAGTTGGTACCTTGGACAGCTCCCTGTGGCTCAGCTGCAGAGACCCTCAGACAGCAGCCTACCCAACCATACTACCCCTAGCCTTTCACCCTTTCTGGTGAGGTCCTTCCCCAGGGAAGACAGAGCCTTTGCGGGGGCTGGGGTTGGGTAGGGAGGGCTGGCTTTGGCCATTTGGGGAAAACAAAGAAGAGGCCGGAAGAACAAGCAAACGGCAGGCTGATCTAGAAACCACGTACACACTACCGGCCCCAGATGGTACCACAGAAGACTTCCCTTCTGGGTTCTCTTTCTTCTATAATCACCAATCTTGACATAAAAGTATTGTTCCCAGACCACCTTTCACATACGTTATCACAAAATCTTCAAGACAACCCCTTGTGGAAGTTACTGTTCTCATTTTGCAGGTAATGGAACTGAAGCTCAGATAGGTTAAGTGATCAGCCAGAGGTCACACAGCCAATGGAATGAGCTAAGCTTGGCCTCAAGCAGGGGTCCTTACCAGATCTCTCTACTATGCTGCCTGCTCTTTCCCTACATGGCTGGGCCTTTGGGGGAACTCACAATTTCTGGAGACACAGTCATGTCCCTGACTGTTGGCGTAGCCTCCAGCCGTGCAGACGTAGCAGGAAATGAGGTTGTGGGTGCTGAAGCAGGAGCACAGGCTGCTTCCGTGCCCAGATGTGGCAAAACCCCCACATTAAGAAACTAAAAACTGGGACTGAGGTCTCCAGTTGTGCCACTTACCAGGTAGGTGGCTATGAGTGGGTCGCTTGGCTTGTCCTGCCTCAATTTCCAAAGCTGCAAAATGGGATTCAGATTGCTGTGCTGGTGACCTGGGGAGGTTTTAAAAGTATTCCTGGGGGTATTCCAAGGATACCTTCTGTAACAGCACCTTGGAGATGGCACAAAGCTGTGCACTCTTTCGGGGGCTCCCAGAAACTGGGTTGGTGGAAAGGACTGGGATGGAAAGGACTGGGATGGTGGTGGTGGAAATGGGACAGAACGACTCCCTGTGGATACATGCCAAGGCTTCTCAAATCTGAGATCCTGAGGACAGAGGAGAATGGACATGACTGCTGCGGGCTGGGGCACAAGAGGCTCCTTCCTTGTTTTATCTTAAGTTCAAAATAACAATGGGAGAGGGGTGGGATAGGGAGGGTGGGAGGGAGACGCAAGAGGGAGGAGAAATGGGGATATACGTATATGTATAGCTGATTCACTTTGTTATACAGCAGAAACTAACACACCATTGTAAAGCAATTATACTCCAATAAAGATGTTAATAAAATAAAATAACAATGAGGAAAATCAATGCTCCCTTGCACCTTTGTGAACACAGTATGTTTGCTCCAATACCAATTAGAGAAACGTGGAAGAAAGAGGGAAGTTTTCCATCATTCCTCTGGGCGACCAGCCTGAGGGGCAGCTGCTTCCTTCTCTCTTCCAAGGTTCTGGACCACCGGAGGCCGGATGATGTGTCCTGGGTGCCCTCCCAGCACCACATGCATCTCTGCCCAGGGATGCTGTCTCTCACAGTCGTGTGCTCTTCTGGGGCCCGAAGTTGGGGTCTGAGCTGGGCTATGGGAGTACTTTCACATTTGTGATTTTTTAAGGTCCCCATGACAGTCGCACGAGAAAGGTATTGTTTCCCCCATTTTACAGACAAGAGAACTGAGGCTTAGAGAAGTAAAGGGACTAACTTAAGACCATATAGCAAGTAAACGGTAAATCTAGGATTAGAACCCAGGGGTGTCACTCGAAAGCTGCCTTCCCTCGCTCTACTGCCTTCTGGGCGCGCGCCTCTCCTTTCTGCGTGCCGCCCGAGACTGCGCGGTCTGAGCGAGCCCTCCGGCCGCAATGCCCTGGGGATGGAGGCGAGGGTCTCGAGGTCTCTAGAGCACAGTTCGGAGAACCCTGTCCGGACTCTCGGGCCCAAGGACCCCTCGGGTGGCTCTGGAAGTTGGATCTCACGGGGACCCTGTTCCGACCCTTGGCTACCTGGCGGTAAACCCACCGCTCGCGGTGCGCTGTCCAGCCCCGAATCCCAGTAGAGTGTGCCCCTCGCCCGTCCGGGAGCTCTAGAGCCTCCTTCGAGCAGGAGGCACAACTTTCCTAGGTTCTAGGAGCCAGCGCTCTTGCACCCCAATCCCGCCCGGACGCAATAAGCAAGAGGTGCAGGCGGTCCCGCCATTACCGGGAGCGCAGTAAGAACCCTAGCAAAGTTGGGAACCAGGCGGGAGCAACAACGTTTCCCAGGAGCGGAGCCCTCCCGGCCTCGGGCCCCCCACCGAGGGTGGCGAGCGATGCCACAGAGTCCGCCATTACCGCGGGCTCGCGGTGGCCGTGCCTCCGGAGAGCCGGGCACGGAGGAAAGCTGAAAGTTGAGGTTGGGCAGGTGCAACGATCCCCCGGGACTGGCGTCCCCCAGCCTCCGGCTGCCCGCGGTGGGTAGCGCGAGGTGCCCAAAGGGGCCGCCATTACCGCAGCTCCGAGCCGAGCGCGCGGCGGAAGAGGGACACTGGTCCCTGCAAAGTTGGAGCGCGGCGGGCGCGACAACGGCCGGGACCGGAGCCCCCGGCCTGGGGCTGCCTGCTGGGAGGAGATCGAGGCCGCCGGGACCAAGTTGGGACGCGCGCAAAGCCTGCGCCTCCCCGCGAGCCCTGGGGGCTGGCGCGAGAGCAGGGATCCCTAGCGGACAGCGAGGGGATGCGGGACGCCTGGGCCGAGAACTCACCTGCTGCCGGGCCGGGCAGTGCCGAGGCTGCCTGCTTGCGCTGCGCACCCGCCCGCCCGCCCGCTGGTCCGCTCGCCCGCCCGCCTCCTCCTCCTCCTTCTCCTCCTCCTCCTCCTTTCCCCGGGCGTCCGCAGCCACCGCGCGCCCGGTTCCAAATCCTCCCGGTCCACCGCCCCGCGCGGCTGGAAGGCGCCAGTCGCACCCACTCACCTCTGGGTAGGAGACGCGCGCATCCCTCCCCCTTCCCCTCCGCTTTGTGCCTCTCTGATCCCTTCCCGCCCCCTCTCCCCGAGCCCCACCCCTCCCAGGTCCCCTCCCCTCCCTCCGCCCCAGAGAGAACCCAAGTTCGGGACGGAGGCCCTGGGCTTCCCCGGCGCAGTGCCGGGCGCCCTGCGCGCGCCCCTGGCTCACCCCGTCCGCCCGGCAGCCGCTTGCCGCCTGGCCGCCCCGAGGAGCCGCGGGGCTAAGTAGCTCCTCGCCCAGCGGCCGGAAACGCGACATAAATATGTAGGGGCAGAGCCGTGAGCTCAGCGAGGGTCGCGAGGGGGAATTTATTTCTTAATGTCCCTCCTTTATCTTATCATCGCTGAAACAAATTAGCGGTGACGTCCAACCCGGCTGGTTTATGGGTGTGGGGAGGGAGACGTCGCAACCCTCATTAAAAGAGCCGCTCTGGGCTCCAAAGCATACATCTTTTATATAACCCAATTTCCATTTTTTTTTTTCCTATCAGGAAACACACACACACACACACACGCACGCACGCACACACACACACACCCCGTGACAATTTCTGGGAGCCTGGAGGGGGCTGAGTGTAGCCACAGGGCAGCTCTCTTTGGGCAGAGAGGGCCCCACAGGAGGCAGGGATGGTTATTTCTGCCTCTACATCAGTGCTGGGATAACATTCCTTAATGGGACAGTGGGACACGCTCGGCGCCGCTGGAAGCCCCAAGGAGCCTGAGTTCTGAGCCCGGCTCTTGGGCGGGCAGACAGGCAGAGAGGCGGCCGGTTCTGGAAATGTTGCCTTGTTCTGTTCTTCCCTGGAGCAGCGCTTAGGCCTGGCAGCTGGAGAGGGGCAAGGATGGAGGGGACAGGCTCACCTGTGGCCTGGTAAACCTGCAGGTGAGAGAGGCCTAGGGCTGGGCTGGGAGGAGGGGAGGATACAGAGAAGCAAGATTTCCTTCCTTTCTTAGGGGCCCTACCATATGGGTAACCATATAAACCCGGCTCAAAAGCTGTCTTTTCCTGGGCAGATTGCAAAGGATTTTGCATTTCATTGTTGCTGCTCACACACTCTTGGGGAAGTGGGGGGAAACCAAGGAAAGAGAGGAGAATTCAGCCACACACACACACACACACACACACACACACACACACACGGCACCTGGTTCTGGGTGGCTTGATCCTCCCCCTCCCAGCCCTGCTGAGTGGAGAAAGCCCACTCAGGCTCTGAGTAGTGCAGAGAAGAGGCAAAGAGGAATCCCCCCTCTTGTCACTAATAAATGCTTTTCTAATTGTCTTTCACATCAAGCACCGGGAGGGAGAAGGGGGTGTGACTTCGGGGGCAGGAAGAGGGGTGGGGGGGATGAGGTGGGGCAGGGAAGGATGAAGACGCTGTTGGAGCCGTGGGCGTGTGGCGGTCTGTTTGTCTTCAACATGCTGAAAGGAAGACGCGAGAAATTCCCTCTCAGCCCCAGGGCTCTGCCACCTCCTGACTGTGACACGCGGTGCAAGGTTCAGAGCCTCAGTTTCCCCAGCAGTGAAATGGGGCTGGGGTCGTTATGAAGATGCCAACGACGAGGTGATGCTGGTGAAGCTCTTGGCATAGTGCCTGGCATATAGTAAATGCTCAGTAAACAGTAGCCCCAAGTAACAATAACCATGATGAGAATAAGTACAGGGACATACATGCTGGATGGGGCGTCCCAGGGAAGCATCCAGCCTGGGCGCGGCTTCCCCTGCCTGAAACCTTTCAAAGTTGAGCGCTGGGCTTCAGTGGTACCAGAGTCAGACTCAGAGCACTGTTCCCCTCAATTACCATGGCAACTGGGGAAAATCAGGAAGCCAGAAGAAGAGAATCTGCTCTTCCACTGGGCTGGCCGTTCACCTGCTCCAAACAGCTCCTGTGCATGCCTGCCCATGTGTGGCTCAGGGCCAGAGGCGGCCCCAGGCTGGGGCACCTTCTATCCCAGAGCACCAGCTGCTCTTAATGGGGAGAAGGGTGGTTTGTGGCAGGGTGGGCAGCCACAGGATGGTGGGGTCAGGGCCAAGGCTGGACTGTGCCCGCAGAAGGCAGAGTTGGCCTGGGTTTGGGGAGAGGGGGACAGAAACCCCACTCCCCCAGTTCTATCTTTGCCATCAGGTGTCCTGGCACCGTTGAGGGCAAAGCACGGTAATGCGGCTCTCCAGAGGCAGAGATTTGGGAAGACGGGCTTCTGAGACCAGGGAAGGAGCCAGTTACAACCGGGGTCCAGTGTGTGTGTGTGTGTGTGTGTGTGTGTGAGAGAGAGAGAGAGACAGAGAGAGACAGAGAGAGAGAAAGAGACACAGAGACATCAGCAGAGAGAGATAAAGAGGAAGAGAGAGGCAGAAAGAGAGGGGAAAGGAAGAGGGAAAGAGAGACAGAGACTCCCCTTCCCTTACTCTGTTTTTTTCGCTAGCATTAAGGGGACTAGTAACCATACTAGTTGTCGCAGTGGAAAGGATAACGGCTATCTTGTATTGAGTACCTTTCATTTTGCCAGTCTTGAGCCAAGGATTTTATAGGTATATCTCATTGACTCATCACAGAAATTGTAAGGGATGATTGCTTTTTCTTATTCCCATTTTACAGACAGGAAAGTGGAGGCTCTGAGAGGCAAAGTGACTTGCTCCAGTTAATTGGTGGTAAAAACAGCTATTAGAACTCGGTCCTACTGACCCCAAAGTGGGGCTCTTCCTGCCTCCCCTTTCGCCTTGTGGAGAAAGAGTGAAGATGTTGTTGCCGTCTTTCGGGGAGGGTAGGGGAGTGTCTGGCGTTTGGGAGCCCTCCTTGGTTGTGCCAGAGAGCTTCAAAAACTGGTGCTAAAAGACCAGAGCCTCATAGCCACATGGTGGCCCTCGGACTATGCAGAGGGATGGTCCCCCAAAAGCTCCTCGGGTGTGGTACCCTCTGCAGTCTCTCCCGCTTAAAGGCTGCTTGGGCTTTGCCTCTAACCTGATTCCTTGGTGTTCGGGGGAGATGTTGATAATGCCTCCCCCCCCACCAAGTGCTGTTGAGCTCAACCAGCCGAGACCCATCCAGGGGTCAGCCCAGAATAAGCTCTCCATAAATGGTCATCATGATAACAATCATTCTTGGATCTTCTCTCGGGCCCACACCCTCCATCCCTGTGTGGATGGTGGGTGGGTAAAAGGCTTCTCCCGGCTGAAGAGAGGCCGTCCCCTCTCCCCGCTCTCTGCCACCCTGGACCCTAACCAGTCCCCACCCAGCAGCTTCGAGGTGGGCCCAGGGGAGCAGAGGGCTCTGGCGCAGCCAAGGGGAGGGGAGGGGAGGGAAGGAGGAGGTTGGCCGATGTGCTGCCACCGAGGGGGTAATACATTATCCAGGGCTAATGAAAACATAATTATCTTCTTTTGGCTGCAGAGAGGGGCTAATTCAATAGGCTGCGATCGAAAGGCATCTGCTGAATTCACCCAGCAGTGAAAACACTTGAAGGGCTTGGGCAGGGTGAGCGGGCAGAGGGTGGCTGGCCAGGCCCTGCAGCTGTGTCAAGGTGGGGGCTCCCCCAGGGGAGAGGGGCACGGGGTGCGGGGCAGAAGCCGCAGAGGGGGTGCGGCAGCTGACAGGTGTCCTCCGAACAGACAGACTGGGGCTACTTTCTTGCCATTAACTTGGGCCGGTCCTTTGCCTGTCTGAGCCTCAGCTTCCTCATCTGTAAAATGGGGTTAATACTGCCTCCCTCCCATTGACTGGGAGGAATAGATGAGAAATGGGAGATGGGTCCTGGCACCTACTCAGTAAGTGTCTAACGAAACCTCACCACTCCCCCGCTGCTTTGCTGGGCCAGTGCTACTCAGCCTTCAGGTCTTAGCATAAGCATCCCCTCTTCGGCGATGCCCCTGCTCTGAGCTCCCACAGCACCCTGCCCACACACCCTGTTGTGTTTCATAACACAACACACTTTAGAATATTTACTGTTTCAGCTGGACTGTTAACAGCTCCACAAAGGCATGGCAGGTCTGTCTCATTTGTCACTGGAAGCCAGTGCTTCTCAAAGCATGTTCCCTGGACCGGAGGCCTCAGCACGCCCTGAGAATGTATTCAAAATGCCACTTCTTGGTCCTGCCCCAGACCTGCTGAGCCAGACACTTAGATTGGGGCCCAGCGATCTGTGTTTTGCACAAACTCTCTAGGTGGTCCTGATTCACACTCAAGTGTGAGAACCTCTGCTCCAGCCCCAAACCCAAAAAATGTTTGGTGAATAAATGGATGAAGAGCTTACTGGGGTCCAGCTATGTGATGACCTTAACTCCCTTATTAGCCATCAGCTGTATACCAAACTGTGCATTATGTCATTAAACCCTCCCAGCCATGCCCTTGTCCACCCCTTGTCATCCCACACACCCCCATCCCCAAGCAATGCCCCTTGGTCTGCTGCTCCGTCCTGAGTTGAAGGCTCACAGGGGTGCTGAAAGACCCAGGGGTGCCTCCTCTGTGTCCCCCCTGCTCCCACTGCACATAGCTCCCCCTCCCTCAAGTAGTCCCTCACCCCTCTCCACCCTACCCCACCCTACCCACCCAGGGCTCCTGATTCTGGAAAAGAATTCAGCTTTCGATCCTGCCCCTGGGTTCTTGGCTGGGGAAGTCGGTCAGATGTGCTTGTGAAGGACTGAGCCCATGGGTCAGTCTTGAAAAGTTAGAGAGGCCCAGCACTGTGGCAGGGCCCTTGGAGATGGCTGTCCCCAACCCTGGCGTTTTACACATAGGGAGGTCAAGGTCCAGGGAGGTTTGGCAATTCATCCAAGGGCAACAGCCTGTCAGAGGCCCATCAGATCCCTGTCATGGCTCCCAGTTCAGGATCCCTAAGAGGGCTGGGTCACCATTGTGGCCCTGGGGAGGGGAGGTCTGGGAGATGGCAGCCCAGCAGGGCCAGGGCCCAGAAACAGGATTATCTGAGAGCCTGGAACCCCCGGGAGGCATGGGGGTGTCACAGCCCCTGGGATGGCTGCCGAGTGGTCAAACACCTCGTAGACATTCGCAGGATTCTGACAGGGAAGAAATAAGGAGCAGCCCTTTAAGGCTTAAAGAGGCAGCCTGAGCAGAAGAGGCACTAGATTTGAAACGGGAACATCTGCCTCTCAGACCTGGCTTTGCCACTAATGGGCTGTGTGAGCTTGGGCAAACCTCTTGGCATCTCTGGGTCTCAGAAGGTGATCTTAAACCCAAGGATAGCCAACTCCCTGGAATTAAATGCAAAATCAAGTGCAAGTGTATTTTTCTGGGGTAGAGGATTTGTAGTATTCGGTGGCTATTTAAAGAAGGCTGAGACCTGGAAAAGGTTAAGAGCAACAGAACCAGATGGTCTCTCAGGGCGCTTTAGTGGCCAAAAAGGGGGCAACTTCTTGCCTGAGAAACCCCGCGGGCAGGTTTGTTGGCGCCCTTTGCCCTGCGCAGCCTATTTGGCAAAGCGGCAGTTCCCCGAAGAGCCGACAGATGGCGCTAAACCTTCACTGTAGCTTTCCTGTTTTCCGGAGACCTGCCAGATAGGTCCGTGCTTCTGTTTGCTCAGCTTTGGGGACCTGGGGCCTGGGTCCCTGATACGTGGGGCTGACTTGAGTGGGATGAGAGCGCTGGGCCACCCCTGGGACTGCTTGTATCTTCTGGTTGCCACCCTATCTTGCAGCGTCTGTCCACAGAGGAGGCATCTAAAAGGATGTGAGGGTAGGGGCATTAGGGTGTGGGGGGAGAAGAGGGGTGGAGGTCTCCAGGACCTGAGGGCACCAACTGAAAAATAGGCAGGAACCCTAAGTTCGCTGTTCATATCTCCTGCACTGCCAATATAGGACCTCCTACCTGTGCTTCCCCCATCCTAACTCAAGGCACCATATCTCAGAATCCTCTAAACCTGGAGTGTCTGATGGCCTGTCACACTGGGGTGTAAGGGGCCAATTAAAATATCTGCATCTTGAAGGCAATGGCAGGGAGAAGCCAATGCTACCAGGGAACAGATGAAGCGGGCTGGGTCAGGCAGCAGGGAGTAGTGGGGCCTGGGGCTAACTGGAGTGAGTGCCCTAACTAAAGGCATTCACACACAAATGTTTTCAAAGCGACCTTCCACCAAAATAAACTGCTACGGCCAGCAGTGTGAGAACTCTGACCAAGAAAATGGACTTCAGCACCTGAGTGGAGGTGTTTCAGTGCAAGGGAGGTCTTAATCAGAACAAAAAAAGCAGAGCTTCTTTAACTGTCAGGTACACAAAATTCACCTGAGAAGAGGACTACGGCTTCCTGGATTCTGCCTCCACAGCTTTTGAATCTGTAGGTCTCAGGTGGTAGTAATTTTTTAGCAAGCTCCTGGGGGAAGCTGAGGCAGGCAGCCTTCTGGTCCCAAGTTGGCAACTCTGTGCCTGTCCGTCCACGCCAGTGAGCTGGGTGGGGACCTCATCCTCAGCCTGCAGATGCTCGGAATTCAATGACACAGCATCTCAGCAGCAATGACGCCCCTCCCCCACCAAAGCAGCCCTCTCACAATTCTGCTCCTCCCGCACCGTACTGCAGACGTGCACGGAAAAGATGACACACCTGGGCTTATTTCTAAGAATTAAGGGAAATTCTGAGAGCAGTCCCTGGGAGAGGGTAACGGGGAGGTGGTAGGGAGAGGAGCAGGTCCAGTTCCAGCTCGATATTCCAGAAAGCTACCAAAACTGGGGTCAAGGTGTGTGACCTCTCATCTGACTCTGTCCTCATCCCCTCTGTGTGTGACCTTGGGCAAGGCCCCGCCCCTCTCTGGGGCGCTGTTTCCCCTTGTATAAAATTAAAGGGGTTGGACTGGGGCAGAGCTCCCTCCTCTGTTCTCTGAACCCCCTGGGGTTCTGCAGCAGTGTCTTGGGGGCTGTCAGTTGTGCAGGTGGAGGGGGAAGGGTGCTGTGGACTCCCCTTCCATTCCGAGTTGATCTGTTTGTAATCTATGTATCTAGCTTCCTCATTTAGCTTTCATTTGAAAAACAAATGTGAGCGATGGGTCTGGACGCTTTCCATGGCATCTTCTATGGTCCATTTAATAGACATTCCCTGCCCCCTCTTTTTTGGTGGGCCAGGGGCTGGGGCAACTGAGACCCCCAGGGAGGATTTCTGGTCCCTGGAACATTCAGTCCAGTGGGGAAATCAGACAAGCTCCCAGGCCATGAGCGGTGACAACCCAGCCTGCTGGCGTGCTGGCACTGTGCTGTCTATACCTCCCCAAACCCCAGAAAGGGATCCCGCTGGCCTCACTCTGACTTTTAAAGCCATAATGAGAGAACCCACTTCCTTCTCCCTAGCCTGACAGCCCAGAGTTTCATTAGTGTCATGTGTTTTGGCATTTGATTTATTCAAACTGACACTCGAGCAAACTGTCTTATACTCTTCTCTAATTGTGGGGAAAAGAGGAGTGTGCAAGTTTATGGTGTGATTTCAAAGCTCCAGAGTCAGTCTTGGGTTTTGCTACTTCCTGGTTGTGCGACCGTAGGCAGGTTAATTACCCTTTCGGAGCCTCTGCTTTCTTAGCTGTTAAAACTGGGGATGATGATAGTCCCTACCTGATAGGCTTGTGCTGATTAAATGAGATCATGCTTGTGAAGCCCTTACTTAGCACAGTCTTTGGCACGCAGTACATGCTCAATTAATGGTAGCTCCTCCTCCTTTTACAATTATTATTATCTTTAGTAGTATTATTATTAATTGTGTGAGGTTCTCGTCTCTGTTTTGAGATCAGAAGCTCTTTGAGGGATATGGGCCATGTCTGAATCCATTTTTGATGTTCTCCAATATGCCTAGCAGTTTGCTGGCGCATCCCAGGCGCTCAGTAGCTAGATTTAATTGCATGGAGAAATCAGGATAAATTCTCTATTACAGTGGTTCTCAAAGTCTGGTCCCCAGACCAGCAGCGTCAGCATCACCTGGGAGTTAGAAATGCAGATTTTCTGGACCCACCCCAGACTTACTGACTAAGCAGCTCTGGGGTTGTGGTCTGGCAACTTGGGTTTCGACAAGCCTTCAGTGATTCTGATGCATCTTTAAGTTTGAGAATCACTTCTCTACACTGATGATTTTCAAACTTGTTTTGAAACTTAGCAATATTAAAAACAAAAATTCCAAATGGAATTGTATGCAGAAGCCAAGATATAAAATAGGTGAAAGAGAAGCTACTTAGGAATCATGGGGTGAGGGCGAGACCCCTGCCCGCCTGTCCTCCTCCTGGGAGCCCCCAAGCACTTAGGACTTCTGGAAATAGAGTTTAAAAAGCACAGCCTTACAGTTTTTCATCCTTCTACCCATCACCTACCCACCCATCTATCCACCCACTCATCCACGCATCCATACACTCAGTAGCACTTAGCACTTACTACATTTCAACACTTCATGTATATTACCTCTCACCTACTTGGTAAGTGGCAGAGCCAGGATTTGAACCCAGGAAGACTGGCTCCAGGGTCTATGTAATTAACATGATGGTCGCTGATATTGAGAAGCAAGTGGGGAGAGGGAGCAGTTGGGGGCTTAGAAAGATGGGGTAGCAACTGAAAAATAAGCTAAGCATCACTTCTTCAAGATCACCATGGTTACCATTTCTAGAGCACTTCCTATGGGCCATGTTAACCCTCCTTAATCTTCACAGTCACTCTGCAAATACTGGCCTACTTTCTGGGGAAACCGAGTCACAGAGAGGTAGAATTACTTGCTCAAGGACACACAGCTAAGCAGTGGCAGCTCCAGAATTTGAACCTAGGTTTGTTGGACTTCAAAGCCCACTAAGGGGAAATTCTGGCTGAAGTGAAGGCTTAGAGGGTTGGAGTGACCTCAGGGCAAGGGGGTGTGTTGACTAGACTTGGGGACAGGGTTGGGCTGACCCAGCCTTGGAGCTAAAGAGAAGACAGAGAGACAAAGAGGGTGAACGCGAAAATCTGGGCCCCTTCTGAACTTTCTAGCCCAGAGTATCCACATCATTGTTGTATCCCACCAGCTGACATTATGAAAAAGAGAGAGAGCGTGGGCACTGGAGCCAAGCAAGACTGGGCCAAATCCTGGCTTTGCCTCTTGCTGGCTGTGTGACCTTGGGCAAGTTACCTAATGTCTCTGAGCCCCAGTAACTACCTGCCTTCCAAAAGCTTTGAAAATCACGTTAACAAACAGCTACAAGGCACCTGGCGGGTAGTAGGCATTCAACCAATGTCCTACTACAAATGCCATTCATTTACTCATTCATTCAACAAATATTGACCATAGTACCTTCTGGCAGTGCGGCAGCTGTATCACCCTGGCGCCCGCCATGCCCATACGTGCCTAACCAACTTCCAGCTGGCAGCACCTCCAGCTCTTTCCCAGAAGAAATATCAGGAAATTAACATCTCCCCCTTGAAGTACCTTCAACCAATGCCTGACAGGAGCTGGAGGGCCCCAGTTCCCTTGACCCCTGAGTAGGGTAACTTTGAGATGCGTGGTCTACACTGACTCCCAGGCCTCTCCCACAGGCTTCAGCTGCGGTCGCCCACAGTGGTAACTTGCTGGATATCGCACCCTTTTCTGGCTCCTTCCCTTCCCTGTCTCAGCCCCACACTCTCCTCTAGGTGTTTCCTGGGATTACCTCCGGAAGAAATTCCTTGCATTCCAGCACCTCAGGTTCTACTTCCAGGGAACTCAAACTAAACTGAGACATTGACTAAACTACTATGTGCCACCCACCCGATGCCATCCTGTGCCCAGATTAACTGGACAGACAGGGTCCCTGCTGTCAGCACAGGACATATGGTCAGGCCATCGGAGAAACAGACAGAAAACAAGGAAGCCTGTAAAGATTTAACTGCAGTCAGTACATGAGCCTCCAGAATGTTAAGTCCTCTTTCTTAGAACACATCCAAGAATCACAATTATTTTTCTCAAGTCTTTCTTTGATCACCCAATGAATAAACATTTTGAGGCCAGAAGCCATGTATTCCTTTTTTTTTTTTTTTTTTGGCCACTCCATGTGGCTTGTGGGATCTCAGTTCCCCGACCAGGGGTTAAACCTCGGCCAGGACAGTGAAAGTGCGGAATCCCAACCAGTAGGCCACCAGGGAACTCCTCGGAAACCACATCTTCTTGTTCATTTCTTCCCCCCTGCAAAATCCCTAGCCCAGTGCTTGGCGTTCATTTACCCAATAAATATTCAATGAGCGCTCAGGGTATGTTCTAGGCTGTGCGGACACAGCCAGCAGTGAGCAAAAGAGTCCTGACATTCTGGTTGGGGAGGCTGACCAAAAAACAAGTAAAGACATACATAATATAAAAATCCACAAGTAAACAAATAAATAATATAACAGCAAACTTCAATAAACACAATGACAAAGACAGCAGGGCAACGGGGCAGAGAGGAGTCTGGGGCAGGGGGTACTTTTAGATAATGCGGCAGGGAGAGTGTCTTGGAGGATGTGCAGACCTTTGGTGTTCAGGAAACGGTTGTTGAACACAGGAAGTAAAATCTTTAGCTTTGCAGCCAATGAATAATACCACAATGAGAATAGCATCTTCAACACAGCAAACTTTTCCAAGCACTTCAAACCCCGCTGACTCCTCTCTGAGTTGATGCCACGGGAAAGATTTCAACGACTTCATTCAGAAATCTGTTAGGTGCCCAACGCACACAGTACTTGGGCCAATTAACACCCCTGAGAGGAAGGAAGGCAGCCTTGATATTTGATCAATACGAATAGGAGTGCGGCCAGAATCAAAGAGGGGGTCTCTGAGGTCTTGGGAAATCACACGGCACTGAAAAAGCAAGGTCTGGAGCAGATTCTGCAGTAAGTCTCATGACCAAGAAGTGGCCAAAACCAAGACGTGGCTAAAGCAGGCAGTCGCTGCCTGCTTCCTCCGTGCTGGCCACCATGCTAAGGGCATTATAAGGGCCACAGCCAATGAAGGCTCAAAAAGACCCTATTAGGCGGCTACTATTATAACCCCATTTTCCAGGGGGAGGAAATGGAGGCTCAGAGAAGGTTAAGTATCAATATTTAACTTGCTCAAGGACACGCAATGACAATGCAGTACGTTAAGGGGGATAATGGGGCGGGGATGGTGGGAGCACAGAGGAGGCACGCCTACCCAGCCTGGGGCAAAGGAACTCCTATCCCTTTGCGTATAATTTCTGTGTTGAGGTCTGGAGAAGGTTGGAGAGGGTCCGGGGAAGGTGGGCAGGGAGGAGGGAGAGGAAAGCCTTCCAGAAATATGCAAAGCCCTGGAAGTGAGGGCCCATTCAGGAACCCCCAGGAGGCTGTATTTTGCCAAAAGTGGAATTAACCCCTTGCCTCATTTTGAGTGGCTCAGGGTTTAGCTGGATGGAGGTCACACTTCTGGAGCCACAGTATAATTCTGGGCTGGCGGGCACTCTCCAGAAATGCTGTGTGGATGGTGAGGGAATCTTCGGGGTGATTGTGGGTGATGTCCTATTCCTCTTTCAGGAGGCAAGGTTATCCCTGGGCCCATCTCCCTGGGCCAAAAGAACGGAAGATCTCTCGGGTCAGTGACTGGACTCCATCATCCCGGCAAGTAGAGGGCTATTCATGTTGGTTCACGGGGTTAGCTTGGGGAGTCCACAGCTGTGATGAGTGATTAGTCGTGACCGAAGCATCTGACTAGTTTGTCAGCATGTGCTGCTGCTGACACCCAGGGCTGCAGCCCCCAAACCAGGCCCTCCGAGGGGGCTGTGAGCTACGTTTAGCAGCTTGATCAACAGTCATGTGTATAGAGTCTCAAAGGCTCTGACTGTGCCCGCAGCCCCCAAATTGCTTGACGTAACCCTATCTTCCCTTCTCTATGACCACTCTCTAGTCTGAGCTGCCATCTTTCTCACCTGGGACACTCCATCAGCCCCAACAGGCTTCCTGACCCCTGCAGCCCAGTCTTCCCACCCAAATCAGACTCACCTTTCCAAAATGCAAATCTGACCGCGTCACCTGTGGAACTTGACGCACGTTCAAGTCTCCAGTGCCCTCTGGATAAAGCCCAGATTCTCTAGCATTCCTTGGTTCATTAATTCTTCCAACCCAGAAATGGTGATTGAGCACCAACGGATGATCCTTCTGAGGTCTGGTGAGGCATTAGCTTCTCCACTGACTAGGCTGTATTTCCCTTTGGTAGGAGTGAGTCTTGTGAGGACATCTCTCGTTTTTGTGGGCCCGGCATTTGCATCCCTTCTTCTGGCAACTGCACTACAGTTTTCTCTGGGGAGCCCCCGCTTTTACATGCAGTCTTGGAACTCTGGTTCCTCCCTGAGGCTCAGTTGTTCAGCTTTTCCTTGAAATCTTAGAGCTACCCTGTATCCCTTCAATACCTTCCTTGTTTTACGGGAGTTTTGCCAGAGTCAGTTTATGGTGCTTGAAACCAAAGAAACCCTGATGGATGGGGCCACCTCTCATCTTTCAGCCTGAAAGGGGTGTGAGCTGGCTATTGTCTCCCCAGGTCCACTTGGACCCTTCTGCCCCTTGAAGGCTGACCCAATTAGCTGAGTCCCTTGCATCCAGCTTCCAGGGGGATTCAGCCAATGGAAAGCATCGGCACAGCAATGGGGATGGAAGGCCTGGGAGAAGACAAAGAGAAATCTCCTAAAGTACCCCCAAAATGGGAGTGCTAAGAAGAGACCCAGCTCAAACGAGCTCTGAGCTGTAGGTTCACCACGTCCTTGCTGTGTGATCTTGAGAAAAACCACTGCCTGTCTCTGAGCCTCATCTTCTCGCCTGTAAAATGGGAATGATGATAGAACCTACTGCATCAGGTTGTGCTGGGGAGTCCATGACATCATGTTATTCATCCATTCATTCGTTCACTCACTCAACAAATATGTATTGAGCCCCTACTATGTGCCAAGCAATGTGCTAGGTTGCCAGGACACCAGTAAAGAGAACAGATACTGTTTCTTACCCTCCAGGAGCTCACAGCCTATGTGGGAAAAGGCACATAAACAAGGAGCCATACAAATAAATATCCAGTTATTCACTTTGAAAGCCCTCCTATGAAGGGCCCTGATTGGATTGAAAAGTCTTCTCTGAGGAAACGGCTAGTGTTTAAGCTGAGTCTTGGAGGATGAGGAAGGTCAGCTGAAAGGTGAGCCAAGACAACAGGACATGTCAGGGGTGGAGGTAGTTATTGGAGGAGCTGCAAGTGATGGGGGAAGCAGACAATGAGGTGGAAGAGGTGGCAGGGACCAGGCTAATCAGAGCTTTGCATCCCTTAGTGACGGGTTTGTATTTCATTCTGAGCATGAGAAGGAACATGGGTGGTCTGATTTATGGTTTGAAGGACCACTCTGGCTGTTGTGTGACGAACAGACTAGAGAAGGGCCAGGAATGGAGTCAAGGAAACCAGAAGGGGACTGTTGCAGTTGCCCAAGTGAGACAGGACACTGGCTCAGACTGGGGAAGTGGCAGTGAAGGTGGAAGAAATGAACTGAGGCAGAGGTGGCCTGCTGTCCACCAAAGCTCCGCTTCCACAGTGTATCGCTGTGGCTGGGAAGCAGCTGCCTCACCAGAGACTACACTTCCCAGTGCCCTTTGTGGCTGGATGAGGTCATGTGACTTGTTCTCACCAGTGAAGTGAGAGCAGAAGTGATGGTGTCACTTCCGGGCTGAAGCAGTTAAGAGCAGGTGTGTCTTCCCTGCCTTCTCTTTTCCTTTCCACTGGTTGGAAGCAAAAGCCCTATGGCAGGACCGGGCCACGGCCGGTACTGGTACATGGCCTGTTAGGGACTGGGCTGCACAGCAGGAGGTAAGTGGCAGGTGAGCGAGTGAAGCTTCATCTGCTGCTCTCCATCGCTCCCCATCACTCGCATTACTGCCTGAAACATCCCCCCCATCGCTCGCATTACTGCCTGAACCATCCCCCCTCCCTGCCCCGTCTGTGGAAAAACTGTCTTCCCTGAAACTGGTCCCTGGTGCCAAAAAAGGCTGGGGACCGCTGCCCTATGGCATGGTGGAGTCATAAGATGGGAGTCCCTTGGGTCCCTGAATCACCCTCTAGATCCCTAATTAGACTTTATTTGACCCAAGAAGACATTTCTGTCCTACTGAGCCACTGAGATTATAGGGTCTAACTGTTACAGCAGCTCACACTACCTTTACTAAGCATTGGGCAGAGCAGTTACAAGAAAGAACCAGCAGGACTCGGTGGTGGATTGGCTGTTGTGGATGAGCAAGAAGGAGGTCAAGAATAACTTCTATGTTTTAGCTTGAGCAATTGTGGAGATGAAGTTGATGTTTCCCGAGCTGGGGAAGACGGAGAGAGTTCTTCTTTTCCTTCTTCCTTCCCTATTTTTGTGGGAGTGAAGAGTTGAGTTTAGAACATGATGTTTGCAATGTCTGGGAGACATCTGAATGGAGACGTTAAGTAGAAAGTTAAATACAAGAATTCAGAAGAGGTCTGAGCTGGTGACATAGTTTGGGATTTGCTGTCTTGTAGACAGTGTTTGAAGTACAGAGTAGGTCCTCAATAAACGTTCTCTGAATCAGAATGTGAGTCATTTCTTCTTCACTTCTGCTCAGCTCTTGGAAGTCAGTGAGCGCAAATCATCCAAAAGTGATGAATGACCTCCCCCCCACCCCCTCCCTACCACAACAGCAAGGTGAAGAGCTACCTACTCCTTGCTCTGCTCTCCTATTGCCCATTGAAGAATCTCTCTGAGCTCAGAGAAGCTTGAGAATCAAGCTATTCAAAGACTGAATGAAGGTAATTCTGATGATGCTTAAAACTGCCTTCATGCCATGTTGAGGAAAACACTCATCTTTGATGCAATGAAAACCACTTGTATCTCTGTTTTTTATTCCCTCAAGCAGCTTCACCTAATGGGCTAGGGTGTGAAAACAGAGTGTGAAAAAGCAAGGTTGGGCTTCACCTCCCTCTGGATGAGGCCACTTGTCTCTCTCCCTGGGCTACGGGTCTTTTTCTCCATGGGGTTTGGGAGGGGCTGCTGCATAGGGAAAGTCTTCTGGGCAGACTGCGGAGGCAGCTTGGAAGAAACCCCTTGGCAAAGCTGACATTTTCACCCAATGGCCTCTAACCCCAGGGTAGCAAAAGCAAATACAGTCGCCCCCTCAGCATCCATGGGGGATTGGTTCCAGGACCCCTCCAGTGATACCAGAATCAGCAGATGCTCAAGTCCCTTATATAAAATGGTGTAGTAGTCAGCCCTGAGTATCTGTGCATCCGTGGGTTCCACCAACCACAGACGGAAAAATACAGAACAGGTGGATATGAAGGGCCTGGATTGGCAGTTGGTTGAATCCACAGATGCAGAACCGGACATGGAGGGCTGACTGGACCTGCAGGAGCCAGCCAGTTAATGGCTCAAAGAAATGGGTCACATAGGGACTTGGAGAACTGAAGAGAACAGGTCCTGTCTAGAGGGTTGGACACAGCGTGGTTCCGGCCAATCCTTGCCGTGTGGAATGCAAGTCCAGTATCACTGGGTCTTCTGGCTTCTCAAGAGAAGCTCCAAATACAGATTTTATATGAAATCTGAGTTTTAAATGCTGGCAACTAATTACATTTAAACAGTGCTCTGTGGGCCAAACGAAGAACATGTGCTTGTGCATATGATGCCTTGAAACCAGCTTGAAACCCTCAGGGACTTGTGGGATGGACGTGCACCGCTTTCCTAAGTAACTGCCTACAGGGGGGAATATGTAATCATTTTGGAATTGCTATTGAACCAGTGCAAGTTCATTGACTTATCTACATAGATCGTGAACCATGATTCATGGTTCTTTTTCCCCCCTCTTTGGTGAGGTAAGCCTTTCAGGTTTTTCAACAGGTGAGAAAGAAAGTCAAGATAAATGGTGATGGTCAGCAAACTGGACTTTGAGGGGGAGGGCTGTGTGTGTCTTGCTCACTGCTGAGTCCTCGGCACTGAGCAGGTGCTCAAAAATATTGTTGAATAAAGTAATGAACAGAGGGGATGGGTGAATAAAAGCAGGAACAACCACAGAACAGGTTCGCATGTTTCAGAGAATGGGAACCCTTAGTGGCCCAGTTGTCCCCCAAGCCCCACATTTTAGTTCTGCTACATTTAAATTATTCTTTATTTTTATTAAGTGCATGTTTTTTAAAAAATTCTTCTTATTTATTTATTTATCTTTGGCCAAGCCGCGCGGCATGCGGGATCTTAGGTCCCCCACCAGGGATTGAACCCATGGCCCCTGCAGTGGAAGCACGGAGTCTTAACCACTGGACTACAAGGGAAGTCCCTAAATTATTCTTTAAAGAGGAATTATTCATCCTAGAGGATGCTGGTGCAATGTATGATGGTTGGTTCTTTCCTTCCTCCCTCCTTCCCTCCCATCCCTCTACTGTCATAAGTATTGAAAATAATTGGAGAATCAAGAAGATACAGAGTCCCATGTCCACACAAGCTTCACCCCACCATCCAATCCATTCTCCTTACTGCAGTGAGAGTGAGATTCTAAATCACAGGTATCATCCTATTACCCCCTTACTTCAAGCCCATCAGTGGCCTTCCATTGCCCTCAAGATAGAATGAGCTACAGGCCCCTACCCGATGCAGCCGCCGGCCCACTCCTCCTTCCCTGCCTCTCCCTTCCCCCACCCCATGATCTAGACTCCAGCTGAACACAGAGACTCACAGTTGTTAGCATGGGCTCACCCCAGGGCCTTTGCACAAGTGCTTCTTTATGCCTGGAATACCTTCCCACCCTCTCTTTTATTTTTTCATAAATTTACTTATTTATTTTTGGCTACATTGTGTCTTCGTTGCTATGCACAGGTTTTCTCTGGTTGCCTCGAGCGGGGGCTACTCTTCGTTGCAGTGCACGGGCCTCTCATTGCGGTGGCTCCTCTTGTTGTGGAGCATGGGCTCTAGGCACGTGGACTTCAATAGTTATGGCACGTGGGCTCAGTAGTTGTGGCTCGTGGGCTCTAGCACGCAGGCTCAGTAGTCGTGGCGCACGGGCTCAGTAGCTCCACGGCATGTGGGATCTTCCCGGACCAAGGCTTGAACCCGTGTCCCCTGCATTGGCAGGAGGATTCTTAACCACTGCGCCACCAGGGAAGTCCCCTACCCCCCTCTTTACCTGGCTATAATCCTACTTCTCCTTCACGTCTCAGCTGAGACCTCACCACCCCCAGGAGGCCTCTCCTACCTCCTGAGACTGGGTCAAGTACCCCACTCTGTGTTTCCTGAGTCCCCTGGGCTCACCTCCAACCTGGCATAGATCACACTGCTCTTGGCTCCCTCCCTCCCTGCCTGTCTCTGTGTCATGTTCAGCGCTGGCTGGCTCTCTGACGCCTAACAGAATTGCAGTAAAGACTTTTGAATGAATACCATCTCTCCTCTCCCGTCTTCCCCCATCCCTCAGGGCCCTGTGAATTACAGAGGGAGTTAATGGTCCTCCACAAGGTAGGGAGTGAGAGGCTGTGGAAGGGACCCCACGTCCCCACAGCTCTAATCAACCACAGAGCAGGAACCACCACCACGAGCAAGTCATGATCAAATGTAAGCATTGTCCCCTTCTCGGGGGTCCCCAGGTAGAGACCCCACAAAAGTGTGTGACACTTTTGGTGTCAGGGGAGCATCCTATGGGACAAAAGACCCAGAAAGGGGTGTGTGTGTGTGTGTGCGTGTGTGTGTCTGTGTTCATTTCACACCCCAGTACTTTGCAAGGGTCTCAAAGTCAGACTTGTCAGCAGCATTGCCACCAGGTGCTGGGCAAGAGGCTGTTCCTATGAGGCTGTGTGGTGCAGTGGTTACTTCCTGACTGTGGTGTCCAACTTCCTGGGATTGAATCTTGACTCTACTATTACCCAGCTGGGTGCCCTTGGCCAAGCCATTTAACTTCTCTGTGCTTCAGTTTCCCCCTCTCTTCTTTTGAGAAGAAAAGTATTAACTTTTGGGCTCAGGATGGGCATTCAGTGCTGTGAGGCCAGTCAAGTATTCAGTGCTGGGCTGGGGTGTAGGAAGAGCTGGATAAACCTCAGTTTTTAAAAAATCATTATTTGGCTTTAAATAGAAATGGAAATTATTCTGCTTATCCAGAAGACCTGGCCTGGGACTTCAGGTCACCCTAGCACAGCAGACATCCCCTGGGCAGGATCATAACACTTCCGGGATAATGAGGTTGAGAAAAGATGGGATGTGGCTACTGGAGGCCAGGATGGGCTGCCCTACGCACCTGGCACTGCGGGTCTCGGGCAGAGGAGGGGGTCTCAGCACCCCGGGGCAGGCAGGCGGAGGCTGCTGCTGTATCTCTTTTTGCACAACTTCCCCCCAAATGTCAGACCCCCTATAAAATGAAAGCTGAGACTCTTCCAGCCGCAGGGCTGTTCAGGCTGTACCCTCTGCCTGGACCTCCCTCCCTCCCCTCCTTTCCTTAAAAGAAATCCTCCTCATGGCTCAAGATCCAGCTCAACTCTCAGCCCCTGTTTCCTGACCTGCCGGCTGGGCGGCCGTTCTCCGGGACGAGCAGCACCCCTCCCGGCACGCAACCCCTCCAGGACCCTGTGGAAATCCCTCCATCGTGTTGCTGGTGCCCGCAGGCAAGTTTCTGAGATGCCTCCGTCTCCTTGTCTGCGCAGCAGGAGCATAAGAGAAGCGACCTCTTAGGGTTTCCAGGACAATCCCCCCATGTCCCCTGGTCCCTTTCTCTCACCTACTTAAGAACTGGGCCCACAGAATGTAAATTGGTGCAGCCAGTATGGAGGTTCCTCAGAAAACTAAAAATAGAATTACCATATGATCCTGCAGTCCCACTCCTGGGCATATATCTGTACAAAACTATAATTCAAAAAGATACATGCACCCCATGTTCATAGCAGCACTACTTACGACAGCCAAGACATGGAAACAACCTGAATATCCATCGACAGAGGAATGGATAAAGAAGATGTGATACATGTATACAATGGAATACTACTCAGCCACAAAAAGAATGAAATAATGCCATTTGCAGCTACATGGATGGACCTACAGATTATCATACTAAGGGAAGTAAGTCAGAAAAAGACAAATACAATATGATATCACTTACATATGGAATCTAAAATATGACACAAATGAACTTATCTGTGAAATAGAAACAGACTCACAGACATAGAGAACAGACGTGTGGTTGCCAAGGGGGAAGGGGGGTAGGGGAGGGATAGATTGGGAGTATGGGATTAACAGATGCAAACTATTATATATATAATGGATACACAACAAGGTCCTACTGTACAGCATAGGGAACTATATTCAATATCCTATAATAAATCATAATGGAAAAGAACATGAAAAGGAATGTATATATCTGTATAACCGAATCACTTTGCTGTACAGCAGAAATTAGCACAACATTGTAAATCAACTAGACTTCAATAAAACGAATTAAAAAAAAAAAAAAAGACCTGGGCCCACATATGTATCTATCGCAGGCTGGCCTATAGTTCTCCGTACATGCGTGGTGTATGACTGTCGAACCACAGATTTCACAACCTCCTTTCAAAGGCGTCAAAAGGGCCTTTGGCCAGACAACCACAAGCGCAGTGAACATCTGAGTGCTTACTGCGCGTCCTGCCATGTCCTGAGCTGTCACCGCTCTGAGCTCAGACAGCGGCTACTGGTCTGATGCAGCCTCTGTCTGTCAAGTGTTGACCAAGTGTCAGGCATGGCTCAGAGCACTCCACACCAGCGATTCTCGGCAGGGGTGGTGGGGAAGCCGGACCTCCATGGGACGTGTGGCAATGTCTGGAGACACTTTTGTTGTCACAACTAGGGGACGGGTGCCACTGGCATCTAGTGGGTGGAGGTCAAGGACGGTGCCTATTGCCCTGCAGGGCAACCCCCCACCATGAAGAATTATCCAGACTAATATATAAACAGGGCCAACCAAGGTCAAGAGACCCTGCTCTACCTGTGTGATCTCCTATTTTATCCGCCCAATGGCCGTGGGACGTGGGAGAAACAGAGGAGGCAATGGAGGCTCAGGTCCTGGAAAATACCCAGAGGAACCAGGACGTGACCCCTGGTAGATGTGATGCCACGTCCTGTGTTCTTTCAGCCCCAGCTCTGGGGGAGCAGACTTGGAGGGGAGATCGGAGGTGGCTACCTTGGCAGGAGATGAGGGGACGGTCAGCCGGAGGTGGGGGACCCCTCTGATTAGCTGAGCACAGCCCTGTCTGAGGGTCACCAGTGGGTCGGCTTGGGGCAGAGCGGCTTGCCAGAGCCCAGAGCTGGCCCGCAGGGAATTCTCCCGGCCGGCCAGAGCTGCCACCAGATGGGAGGCCGAGTGGAATTTAATATCTGACCATCTGCAGCCAGCAGCCCCCAAACTCTGCAGGCAGCCCTCCTGGTGGATGGGAAGTGTCTTCCGGCAACACTGTGTACTTCACTGCTGGTTCTAGAAGAACTGACCGCTGAAGATATAGTGTCTCACACGCCATGTGCGCACGCGCGCACGCACACACACACACACACACACACACACACACACACACCCCTTCTGTCCCTCGGGTGCCAGGAGCCCTGGTGGGCACTGAAACCATCCATCTCTCTGTCACATGCATGCCCCTCCCTCTCCTTAGGACCCTGGTGGACACTGGGCTATGATGGAGGGGGTCTTTTTCACCTATGCCAAGCTGGAGGGAAAACACCAAGATTTCTGGTTGCATCCAAGGAGGACATTCGTGAGTGGCAAGGGGGCGGTGTCCCTCACCTGTCCCAGGCCCACCCTAAGCCTTCAGAGAGGCCGGGTCCCCTCTGCCTCCTGTGAGCTGCCAGCCAGCATTCTGCTCCCTCGATCCGTTTCTGGGAAGATACAACCAGCTCCACTCCTTGGGACTCAGGGGTCCTGAGACGTTACAGAGTCATTCTAAAGAGGCACATCCCTTAATAGCAGTGGGGACTCCCAGTGATGGAGGATTTATATCAGGCACCAGGCACTGCGATTCGTGTGTCACCTTCAAGTCCTGAGGACAGCTCTGATATGAACCCTGTTGTCTGAAGCTCAGAGAGGTTAGGTCTCTCTCCCAAGATCACAGAGCATGTACATCATTTCACGGTTTTCTAGTAAGTTGAGAATTGCCACAGATCATGCAGAAGGGTCCAGGGTAGAGCTGGCATATGGCAGACACCGCAGATCAATCCACGTCCCCGTGGGGTCTTGGGACGCCCTCTGCAATGAGTGACAAGCACTGCTCCCCATCTGCCTTGCACCTGGCTGCCTCCCAGGTATCGGGGGCACTCTGTACTTTTGAGGTGTTGAAACAGACCCAATTGCCATCAGTAACTCTTTGGACCAAAGCTTTCTTTAGAAATAGCGCCATGACCCACTTCGTAGCGACTCCATGATTGAGAATGGTTCCAACTCCTGGATTTGCATCTTTCGAGCCCTCACCCTGTGCAGAAGTTGCATTCTTCCTTGCTGGTCTAACTGATTAGCCAAGTCTGTGCCCAGCACGAGGAAGAGAAACACAGTGATGACATGCCTCTGCCTGGCATGTCCCACATGCCAAGAAGAGCCAGCGTTGGCTCAGCACCCACTCTCTGAGGGGTGTTTTGCAGGTCTTACGCCTTCTCATCCTCTCCGTGGTCCTGCGAGTTTGGATTACCATCACTTCCAGTCCTGGCAATTGGGGCTTACAGTTGTTTGTGGCTTGCTCAGGGCCCTACAGTCAGATGGCGGCCGAGCTGGGACAGGGAACCAGGCCTCGCTGGCGCCTAAGTCCCCATCCCTCTTGGGTATGAGCTCTGGAAGGCTGCCCTGCTGGCTTGCTGGGGTCAGGGAGGGATAAGACCATTCTCTTGGCCTCCTGGGTTCTGCTCCTGTGCTTTGCCACCTTTGGGAGTTCAAGGCAGTTTCTTTCCAATGGGATCAGCTCTGCTCTCCCAATTTTAACCTGAGCAAACAGTGTTGGCTGGCTACAATTCTCCAGTAACTTTCAAGCCTCCAATGCGCCAAGCCAGATAGGCTAAAGGAGTTTGCTTCTGCTGGCCCAGAACACTCAGTCTGCCCCAGGCAAGGAAATAGCATTACTGAATTACAGTTCATTTGCAAAGTTCCCTTGACTTGCCAGTAGGCTGGTTTTCTGACCCCATTAATCAGATATTCAACTTCCCATGTTCAGGGTGGCCCAGTCAGTCTCTGGCTGGATCCCAAAGGACAGTGGCCTGACCTTTGTGGAGTGAGAGGCCAACGATAAAAACATGGTTCGAATTCCAGGAGCTCCTCCCAATTTCTGGGCAAGTTACCTAACTCCTCTGAGCCTCAACTTTCTCACCCATAAAGTAGGGATGGTAACAGTATTTGGCAGACTTTTTTTTTTTTGCCTCTTAGGATGTATTTTCCTTTCCTACCAGCATCTTTTAAGGGGTCAATTTGTCTTTCTCTGTTGGATGATCATTTGTTCTGTTCATCCCTGGCTGAGGGGTGGGTAATACTTAGTCCACGGGGCCATAGTGGGGATTAAATAGGTGATGCCCACAAAGCATTTAATCCAGTGCCTGGCACTCAGTAATGACGCTAACTGTCCCTTCGGGGTAGGCAGCCTCCACTGTGCCCCCAATGACCCCTGCCTCCCGAGAGTCATCCCTGTATCCCTGGAACCGTCCCCCCAAGAGTGTGGCTGGGACCTAGTGATTTCTTCTAATGAAGAGAATACAGCTCAAGTGATGGATGTCACTTCCGAGATTTGGTTCCAATAGAGATAGAGGCTTCTGTCTTCTTGCCTTCTCCTGCCCTTGCCTTAGTGAGGATCAAGTAAGATGATGCCTGCAAAGTGTTTAACCCTGGCAGTCTCTCGGACCCCTCGCCCTGGGGAAAGCTGGGGAGAAAGCTGGGAGCCGACTGTGGAGAGGCCCACGTGGTGAGGAGCTGACGTCTCCCGGCAACAGGCAGCGAGACCCGCGCTGCAGAGAGCCAGTGACTTGCTGGGAAGTGGATCCTCCCGTGGTGGAGTCTCGAGATGACTGGTCTACTGCCTTTCCCCACCCTTCAGGGGGATCCATGGGGACTGTGGTTTTAAGGTGTTCTGGAAGCTCTGAAGCCCTCTAAGGGATCTGCTATTTGTCTGTTAACTATTACTCCAGCAGCTGCCGACAGAAACCTCCAGTGACCAAAGTACAGGGGTTGAACCCATTTGCCTACTTGATTTTTTAAATCCCCATTTTGCAGATGTTAAAACTGAGGCTTGGAGAGGCTAAGAGATGTGTACATGGTCACACAGCCAATCTGCGGCCAAGCTGGGACTAAAGCCAGAGTCGGCCTCACCTCTGAGCCTTTGCTTCCCGACATATTTGGGTTGAGCCTTCTGAGAAATGGGCCTGGGGAGCCCCGTCTCACTCCAAGACCTGCCCTTAGCCTGCGGTGGGGTCAGTGAAGGGCATCTGTGTTGTCTTCCTCAAGGGTTCCCCAAAGCTGAGACTGGTCCCAAGAGACCGAGAGATCAGTGGGTTTGCAGCATCTTCCTCTTAGGTTGAAGAGGGTGCTGCAGCAGCCTGCGTGGAGGCAGGGGGATGGCCGAGGTAGACTGTCTGAGTCCTGGATGACCAGGACCTGAGCTCAGAGGCCCTGGCCACAGACCTCTGACTCTGGGTCCCTGGAGGCCTCTGGTGGGGAGTGGCCCACACCTGTAAAATTGAAGGGTGAAGGATCCCCACTGTCAGCCCCCTTCCGAGGGAATCTCATCTGAGCCAGAGGTTTATGGTTACTGTGACCTCATCCCCCTGTGTCCGTCCCTGCTTCCCCATAATTTATGTTCACATCCACATTAATTGATGCTGCAGAGGCCGTGAACTGGGCTAATTGTTTCCAAATAGCGGATTGCGAGGTTTCTTGGCCGATTACTGGGCATTAGAGTGGGAAGCAGCAAGGTTCTGCTGTAGGATAATTAGTGAAGGACCCAGGGGACACCATCTGCCCGGATGGGATTCAGAAGCCTCCACATGGCGTGGTCACCCAGCGGCCTTGGACGTCCTCCAGTCCCAGACCGCAGGAAGGGTGCATCTCCTGGGCGGAGCTGGAGGAATTCTCCTCTGGGGTGATTTCTTCAACATCCCCCATTTTCATGTGGTGATGATGTGACAGAAAGAAAGAAGCCTAGTGATGAGGCTTCCAGGCTCCAGAGGAAGCAAATACTTGCTAGACAATAATAATAATAATAATAACCATTCTAATAGTATTTACTATGTGCTAGGCACTGTGCCAGTACTTTCCTTAGGTCTTGCCTAATTGACATCTCAACCTGGGGGAAGGGGCTCTCAGCACTCCCATTCTACAGATGAGAAAACTGAGACACGAGAGGTGATATCACACAATCAGTAGGAGGAAGAACTGGGCTTTAACCCTGTGTGGTCTGGCTCAAACCACCACTCCCAACAGCCTCTCCAGGAAGCAGTGGGCCAGCCGGACAAGCTTGTACCTCTAGTGGAAGCTTTGGGGTTGGTTTTTAAAACTTCCCATTGCTCCTTAATTATTCCAATTTTAGTTCATTTCCAGGTTAGTCCCTCTGCACATTCCTTAGCCGGTTATGCCAGGAGGTCTTCTGCCTTCCCTTTCTGACTTCTCACCTCCTGGGTATGGATGGCCACAGGAGGAGAGGATGGAAACAAGGGAAATAGGGCTTACTGAACAATACTGCATATGTGATCCCATTTGATCTTTAAAAACTCCTATGTGATAGGAGTGATGTTATTGCTATAATAATGAGAAGAGGAAACTGAGGTTCAGAGAGGTAGATAACTGGCCCGAGGTCACACAGTATACAAGTGGTGGAACCAGGAGTGGTCTGACCTCAGACTCTGCTCTTTACTGTGACATGTGACCTTGGGACAATGCCTGTTATCACCCTGCATCTATTTCTAGTGGGACATTTTTCTCTAGGAAGCACAATGTTGTCCATTTGATCGGGTGTGGTAAATATCTGGCATGTGTGCACAACCCACTCTTCCTATATACCTGGCAGACATTACTAGTGGATCATGGCACACTTTCCTGCTGAGCCTATATCTGTGCTCAACATGGTGGTCCAGGCAGTCATTACCGACCCCTTTGAGATGGCATTTGAGATGAAAGCCAGGTGTTACTCCTGCCTGAGACAGTCATCTTGAGGACAAGGCAACATTTCTAATCCCTTGGACACTAATCTCAGGGCCTCAGATGACTTCCCAATAACATGGAGGCAACCTGAAAACCCTTCCAAGATTGTTGAAAACAAACCCGACCCGAAGCTTGGCCTCCTCCCCAGACACAAGTGTTTCTGGAAGTTACCCTTTCTGGAGAAAATATTACCCCAGTCCCACTAAATTGCAATTCTCAACTCTCACTTTCTGAGACCCACAAAACAGATGAGGCAGTGCACTCTCATGGGCATACCTGATCTTAAGGCCAGAGAAACATTTTGCAGAGAAGGAAAGCAGTGCAATAGCCGATGACCACCAGGACCACCGACCCCCAACCAGTCAGGGGCTCGTGGTGTCAGGCATGGTGTGGCTGAAATAGGGTGGAGGATGGGAGCCGAGCCTCATGCATCTGTGGTGCCTCCAGATCTTTCTCTCCTGCTTGTTTCTCAGGGACCTCCTAGAGTCTGCTCTGATTTGAGTCAGACATTGACATGCTCAGGTGCTTCAGGGTCCCTTGCTTGATCCCGACACACCACTGTCCCACCCTGGAGATGAGAAGCTACAAGGCCAGAAATGACCTCTCTCCACCAGTGCCTAGAGAGTTTTCCACAATGCCTGGCACAGAGGGGTGCATACCATGAGACTTGGTGTAGGGTCAGCAATCCTGGGTCCTGAGTCCCTGAGTCTATTCCCTCCATGGTCTGAGGGGGACACCTCCTGGGTTTGCCTGTCTCCACCCCACTCTTTTCTGGAAATATCTCATTATTTTCCTTTGGGACAATTCTCGCCTTGCTCTCATTGCCATGAGATTGGTTGAGGAGCAGGCACCTGCAGCCGGGGCAGTCAGAGGTCCCACACATCAACTGAATTCTCACCTGTCCACCTCCTGCCCATTACTCTCCAACCCGCTCCCGGTTATCATTGGTTTAAGGGACTCATTATCCTGACTTGTTTATTGTCTGTCTCCCCCACTAGAATGTAAACCCCAAGAGGACAAGGACTCCATTTGTTTACTGATGACTCTTTGATTTTTAGAACAGTACCTGGAACATAGTTAAGTGCTCACTCAATAAAGAAAGACTTGTCCAATGAATAAATGGTAACTTAACTCTGGCTGAAACGATTTGAAAGGAGAGCCTCTTTTCCCACTGGAGTTGCTAAAGCCTGCCCCAAGGAGACCTCGCCTGAGAATGAAGACAGCACAGAGGAGAGCAGATCTAGGTAAACAGAGAAAGATTCCTGATGACAATGATCACCTAGATCCAGCTATGCCTGAAGCCAGAACTGGAATCACTGCATAAGATGGCTTTCTCATTTATTTTACTACATGTAATTCATTGTGTTAGATTCTGAGTTATACATTGGTAAATAAAACATCCACAGTCCCTGCCTTCATAGTCCAGAAGAGGAGCTAGACAACATAAAAGCAAGCAAATGAACAAAAGCTATCATTACAAGCCATGATAAGGGTTATGAAGAAATGCCATAGGGGGTAGTGAAAGACAATGACTGGGGAGACTTCCTTCAGCTAGGTATTCTGCAACATTTATTCTGACTTGAAGCTTAAACTTGAATGGGTCCCTCTGCGCCTCATGTGAAGACAGGGTATTCCCAGTAAAGGAGAGAGTATGTGCAAAGGCCCTGAGGTTGGAACAAACGTGATATGTTTGAGGATGCCAGAATCCTGATGTGGACAGGGTGAGGGCCCACCTGGCTTGAGATGAGGCTGGACAGGTAGACATCAGCTCACCACTTAGATTAGAACTTGGAGATCAAGGCGAGACACTGAGATTTTCTCTGATAAGCACTGAGAAGCTACAGAAGGATCTGGAACAAGGGAATGGCAGTCACCTTATCTCTAGACAGATTCCTCTGGCTCCTGAGATGAATGGATTGGGAGAGAGGCAGAGAGAGGAAGGAAGGGCACCAGCAAGGTGGTCATTTCTGGGCTCCAGGGAGAGAGGTCAGGGGCTTGGATCAGCGTGGAGGAGCTGGACATGGCAAGGAGTGGGCAGATTTGAGGCTGGTGGTCTGGCTGGACTTTCTGAGCCCCTCTCATCTGTACCAACTCTTTAGAATCATTCCGGTGGCTCCTCTATGGGACACCCACCCCCAGTCTGGCCCTGAGACACACTTAGTCATTTCCAGGCACGGCCTTCAGGGATCCTTCCCTCACCTGCTTTTCTCTCTGTTTTTTAAGCTCCTCATCACTTCCTAATTGTTCTGGCTTCAGTTCTTTCTTGTTCTTGTCAAACACCAATTTAAAATATGAGTCATCATTAACTTCATGCCACTCCTCATTTATAATTAGGCCCATTTCCCCCCTCTTTCTCTCTCTCTTTCTTTTTATCCACTTTGAAAAATTAGGGGAGAAAAAAACTATCCATTTTTGACACCTTTTTTGTATCTCTTTTGCTAGCACAAAGGCTATTGGCTGTTCAACTGTCTCGAGGTTGCCTTCTGCGGTTTAATAGAGCAGTCTTGTGCTTCTGGCTGGTATAAATGCCACACAAGGACCACAGCTGGGGATCCTGAGAGGTGCCAGGATGCTTCAAGAGAGGCAGTGCAGTCGACTTTGGCCTTTGGTGGCTCTGGGGGGCATGTCTCACTGAGCCCAACCTCCAGGTCCCGGGGCTCAGCCTCCCAAACTGGCCAGCTCAGGTGTGAGTCAGGCTGAGGCTAGACCACTGGGGACGTGAATCCACTGTTCACCCCGCGAGCAAAGCTAGCCTGACTTTGAGCCCTGGGAAGTGATCCTAGGCTGCTTTTTAATGTAGCAACTCCAAAGATCAGCAGAACAGCTGCTTTGGGGGTGGGGAGGTCACTTCATCACTTCATTCAGTCAATCAACAAACACTGACATGCATGTCTACTGGGTCATAAGGCTCCATTGGGAGGGAGGCAGGATGGTCTCATGGTTAAAGGCAGGCTCTGGATTCAAACTACCTGAGGCTGCTTCTTATAGGCTATGGGATTTGGGGCAAATGTCTTAACCTCTCTGAACCTCATAAAATGGCAGGAATATAAACACCTTCCTTACAGGGCTGTTTTGAGAACTGAAAAGAAGTAGGAGGATCTCAAGGAAAACACGCCTTACACAGAGGAAGAGGCACAGGGAAGTGTTCATGGATGTAGTCACTTGCACTTTCTGGAATGAATGTTTGGAGTGAGTGAGGAATAAAAAATAAACCTGTCAACTATCGAGAAGGGGCCTCTGGCTCAAAGAGAGCATACTGTGTGATTGCATCTTATGAAGTTCAAGAGGAAGGACCCCGTTCCTTCCTAGAATACCTCTAGGTGTGGGTTACTGATTATGGGGACACATGAGAAAGACTGCTAGGCACACTGGAAATGTTCTGCGTCTTGATCCAGGTGTGGACACACAGGTGTACATCCATGTAAATATCCATCAAGCGTGTGGCTTTAAGATGCGTGCACTTTACTGGGTGTACTTATACTTCCATTCAAAAAGAGAGCTGTAGATAAATAGAGGGTCTGGGGGAGTTTGCAGAAAGGACTGAGCGAGGGGAGCAAAGAAGAAAAGCTCAGGGACCTGGCTGAGCACCTTGAACCCCATCCATGCTAATGTTCCCTCCTCTTACAAAAGCTGGCCCTCTGGAATGTGGACGAGGTGAATGGACATCAAGTGGGAACATGTTAGAAGTGCAAATTCCTGCCCCCCTCTGGCCCCCGCCCCCTGCCCCAGACCTACTGACTTAGAGACTCTGGAGCGGGACCCAGGCATCTGAGTTTCATAAGCCCTGTGGGCAATTCTGACGCCCCCTCCATATGGGACCTCCATAGAGTCCCCTCCATATGGGACCAGCAACTCTATGTCGAGCCCCTGCCAGAGGAAGTTTGGCCTTTGAGGACCCCCATCCTTTGGAAGAACCTCCTTTGGTTTTCACCCACTGCCCTGTCCCATCCCCTCTGTGGATGCCTCTTCTGGTGTCATCCTGCACATGTTTCTTTGCCCAGGGTTTTCCCTCAGTCCCTCTTCTTTTCTCCATCCTGAGCTGCCTCTTCCCCACTCCAGTAGCTTCAACCATCACCTACCGGCTGTCACGTCCCCAAGCTCTCCCATCAGCTCACACCTCCATCCTGGGCTCCCAGCAGGTCCTTAGACCCCTGCCTGAGCTGAGTCTTGGCTCCACTGTACCTGAGTGTGGTGGCAGGGAGCCTGCCTCTCAACTTTACTCTCTGGGGCCTCAGTTGTTTTACCTTCAAGTAGAAATAATGATGTCTACCTCATCAGTCTGCTCTGAGAATTAAAGGAGATAAAACATGGATTCAAATCCCAGCTCTGCCACCCACTAGCTGTGTGGCCCTCCCTGGACCATTCTGAGCCTCAGTTTCCTCATCTGTAGGATGGGACATTCGATGCATGTACTCGATGGAGCTGTTGGGAACACTTATCAAAGCCTGGAAGGAGATCAATGTTGGCTGGTCTTGTAATCTATGCTTTTGCTAAAGCCTGGGCTGCTCACTTAGCTGGGGTGGACTCAGCATTCACTTTGAGGTGCTCAGGGAAGAAGGAAACTATTTCTGAGGTAGAGGCCGGCCCCAGACCTCCCCTCCTTTATAAACAAAAGCCCTTCCAAGGCTTCAGGGTCTTTGTGTAACTCCTCTTCCCTTTTCTCAAAACCTGAAAGTACCTTGGTTTCAGCAGTAAAACAGGCCCTGGGCCATGACTACGCCTCTACAGCACACTTAGTTATGTGTGCAATTTACATTTAATAAGAAGGTTCTCAGATTGTGTAATAAAATACAAGGAGTGTGTTAACAGGTGAGGTCTGACTGATCTCTATTTAATTAGATGCTGGCTTCATAGGGCTTCAGGGAATGGTGAAAAGACTTCTGGGCAGAGGACGCCTTTTGCAGCCAAGTCTCTCTGTGTTTCTCTCTGGGATATCTGTTGAAATTACCAATGGAATAGAAAAACCAGGGAAAAGCCTTTATTGGATCTAGAAACTAGGGAAGGTTGGCATCCACATTGCCCCAAACTTCAGATAATTATGCAAAATAGTGTGGAGATGGGATCAGATTGGAGGAATATCTGAACAGATTCATGGAAGGTCATGTGTGAAAGAATAAGTTACTGTCAAGTCTGGGGAAAAGACCCCAGAGCATACCAGTGTCAGGAGTGGGGAGTAACAAGCAGTTCATTTATATCCAGCTGGTGCCTCTGGGAAGGGTGTAGTATGGGCTGCCATGCTGTGGGGAACCCCAAGGGGAAGCTAGTCATCTGGGAGCACTGCCGTGGCTGGCTGCCACTGAGGGAAGCCAGACTTAGCAAAGAGTTAAAAGGGCATTGCCTTTGCTATTCCTCTGATTCCACAATTATCAGAGACAAGACACTATTTGACCCAAAGCTGAGCTTCCTGATGAAGTTGGCCATGGTGCAAATCTCCACTCTGCTCTCCTAGGTGCCTGGAATTCCAAACCAGAAATGCTGCTCTGTAACAACCTCTGTTTTCTCCTTCTCACTTCCACTGGGCCTGAAAGGACCAATAGGATGCATAATCCTAGAAAAGCTCAACTCAATACCCTACATTGTATCAGCAGAAAGCTCCCTTAGGAAGAATAAGCAGAGGAACAATATTAAACATGGGACGATGCATCCAAGAGAATGGGACGATGCATCCTTATGGGAGGGAGGGATTAAAAGAAATCAGAGAAAACTTTGTCAGATTTCTAGTTCATGTTCTTGATACGGTTCTAACGGATGCTACACCTAAGAAACGAGAGGAAGCTTTCACAAAAGAGGCATATCTGAGATTAGGGAAGATCGTGAGGAGATGAAAACATAATTGCCGAATTAAAAACTGCAGTGGAAGCAGAAGGTTAAGTATTACGGGAAACTAAATCAGAGAATAAAAGACAAGCTTGAGAAATTAATTCAGAACTCAGAAGAAAAAAGTTGAGATTGATACAATGACAGGAAAGTAAGACACATGGAGGACCAATCCAAGAATCACAGAAGAAGGAGCAGCGTGAGTAGAGAAAAAAAGCAAATAAATAAGAATGGAAAGGGCTTCCCTGGTGGCGCAGTGGTTAAGAATCCGCCTGCCAATGCAGGGGACACGGGTTCGAGCCCTGATCCGGGAAGATCCCACATGCCACAGAGCAACTAAACCCATGCCCCACAACTACTGAGCCTGCGATCTAGAGCCCACGAGCCACAACTACTGAGTCCATGTGCTGCAACTACTGAAGCCTGCGTGCCTAGAGCCCATGCTTCACAACAAGAGAAGCCACCGCAATGCAAAGCCCGCGCACCGCAACGAAGAGTAGCCCCCGCTCTGTGCGACTAGAGAAAGCCAGCATGCAGCAACGAAGATCCAACACAGCCAAAAATAAATAAATAAAATAAATAAATTTATAAAAAAAAGAAAGGGATCCCCCTGGGGATCCTTTAAAAAATAATAATAATAATGGAAAACTGCCTTGAGCTTTCCGTGTATAATTGGCTGGACTGAGTTTCAGCTAAATCTAAATCTAGCAGATATCAATGTCAGGAAATTTCAGAGATAAGAAAAAAATCTACAAGTATTTAAGAAAAAGTGAAGCAAAATGAACCAAAAAACTCTAAGCAACAAAAGCAACAACCCAGGAGATCTTTGTAAAGGAAAAAAATCAGGTTGCCTTAGATTTCTGACAATCAAAACCAAAAGTCAAAGAAGTCAATGGACCACAGAGTTGAACAGGCATTTCACAAAAGAAGGTATCCAAACAAGCAATAAGCGCATGAAAAGGTGTTCACCACTAGTCATCAGAGAAATACAAGTTAAAACCACAAGATCTCTCTCCACACCCATCATAATGGTTAAAACAAAGCAAAACATCAACACAACAATTTTTTTAAACCTTGGCAATTTCAGGTGCTGTTCAGGATGTGGAACAAGTATAAAAACGGTCCAACCACATTGGAAAATTGTTTGATAGGTTCTTACAAAGCTAAACACCATCTCCATGATCCAGCAATTCCCCTCCTACATACACACCCAAGGGAAGTAAATGCAATGTTCACAAAAAGACCTGTGTGACAATAATAGTCCCAAACTGGAAATCACTCAACTGTCTATCTAGAGGAAAATGGATAGACCAACTGTGGCATATTCATTCAATGTAATACCACTCAGATGAAAACAAACAAACAAAACGGAACTAATGATACACATGACAATATGGATAAATCTCAAAAACATTATGTTGAGTGAACTAAGCCAGACATGAGTTCATACATAGGATTCCATTTATATGAACTTCAAGAACAGACAAAACTAAACTATGTCATTATCAGAACATATCATCTGTTGGGTGGAAGGATGATGGAAAGGAGCCCAAGGGAACATTCTGTGCTGATGGAAATATTTTATATCTTGATCTGGTTGATGGTTGTGTGGGTGAATTACTTGTCAAAATTTTATTGAGCTACACACTAAAAATTCCTGCATGTTACTGTATGTTTATGATAGCTCAATAAAATACTTCACGCACACACACACACACACAAACACCCTATATACCCAATCCTGGCTAATGGATTGTGGCCCAAGAATTCTACTCCCTTCAAATCTCCTTTCATGGGCTAAGATGCCAGAAATACGTTCCTAGACGTGCAAAGACTTAGAAAGTTTGCCAATTACGTGTCCATAAAAAAAACCTACTCAAATATAAGCCCCAGTTGACCAAATGATAAATCAAAATAAATAATCCGCAAATGGAGAGATCATGGTTTTTTGGTTTTTTTTTTTAGAGTTCATGGTTTTTAATCACTGACACTTAGTGACAAAACCAGGAAAACAAAAAGAGAAAGCTTTTTAGAAAGCTTTATAGAAAAATAATAGAAAAATAATTATCTAAAGCAAGACCTTTTCAATAAAACTATTTTATAATAATAATAATTTGACTCTAAGCCCCCAGAATATGGTAACACAAACAGGGGAGAGAAGGGAAGAAATAAAATCTTAAGGAAATAGATATAGGAAAAAAGACGAATGTACAAGGAGGGTCATCAAGTTATTGATTAGAGAGAAGAAACAATAAAAATGTTTGACAACAGAAGACTGGATAACAGAAGATTATGCTGTTCATAAAGTGATGTTCTCTTCCTCATCTGGAGTTGTCTGCTTATGGGGTAGGAAACCTCAAGTGAGTCCCTTAAACTTTCTGAGCCTCAGATTCTTCATCTGCAAAATAGGGTCATTCATTCCAATCTAAAATTCATTCCAATTCATTCAGCCAACCAATGCTTTTTGAGCGTCTACTAAGTACCAGGCACTGTTCTAGGTCCCAGAGACACAGAATGAACACACCAGGTCCCTATACACATGCAGGTGACATTCTAGTGTGTCAGGGGGTAACGATGCTTTGGAGAAAACCACAACAGGGAAGGGAGATGGAAAGGGACAGGAGATTCTAGGATGGTCAGTAAAGCCCTCTTTGATGAGGTATCACTTCATCAGGACCTGATGAAGATGAAGGAATGGTATGTGGGGATACCTGGGAAAG